>NC_082718.1:16665908-16977408 GCF_030144855.1 Hypanus sabinus
TCATACCAATTTATGTTTTAACAAGATAAATTGTTCTTAAACTTATACCTGGAGTGTCACTTGTAACACTTCATTCGATTTTTTTTTGTAAAGTTCCCCACCTGAGTACAGGTACTCGTGTGTTTAGAGTTGCCTTTAGATCCAAACAGATAAACTCGAACTAGAAAGCATGATATCCATGGATTTTCTGCTACCGAAGTGCCACTCAAGGCATCGGGATTTTATTCCGAAAATGTTAAATATGCAACGGATTAAAATTTTACATTAAAATTGGTACAAATATGATCATAAACATTATATTATTTATGTGCCAGATGCATTGAAATTCAGCGGTAAGTACGTGAAAAAAGGACGCTTTGGCTCATTAATAAAGATCCAGACCTGTAAATAACGTGAAAATGTACCTGAAGCGGATAAACTGTATCTCTAAAGTGGTCCAGATATGTACTGTAGAACAGTAATCCAAATGTATTATGATATACCAAGATAAGACATCAGCTCTTTTAGTGGTTTCTATTTGTTTTTAATATGCACAGTCTAATGCTAGATTACTTCTCGCGGTTATCTTTCCGTTATATCCTTTACTGTATATGTAGTAAAGTTTGACCACAAACAAAATACCTTGCTGAAAACAACTAGGTTCTATCAAAAATGAATTTATTTCAAAGGAACGTTCTCGCTGCAGGAATTTGTAATTTCTGGCAAAGAAAGCTGACCTTAATAAAAAAGATCTTTGCATTGAGTCAACGCTATGATTTACTGAGAAAGTGATTAGGTGCTGACTCCTCTGCGTGTTCACTCACCAGATGTAAGTTGCACCCAGCCGCAGATTTTGTAGACTGTGGCCGTATTACAGAAGAAGAAGAGCACGAAGCAGGCGATGCAGCCCATGATGAGCGCCATGGACGTGGCGATGAAGAAAGAGGCGGCTTTGAAAGCCCCGGACGCAATGGTGGAGAAGTCAGTGAAGCTACCGCGACAGGTCAACTCCCGGGAGAGCCCGTTCCCGATGCAGTAATGGAAAAGCCCGAAGTAACCGGCTTGGGGGGTGTCCACGCCATCCCCGATCCAATAAGGCTGGATGAAACACACCACGTTCACGATAGCAAAACAAATGGTGAAAATAGCCCACAGTACACCGATCGCTCTTGAGTTCCTCACATAATTAGTGTGATAAATTTTAGCTGCTTCCTGAGCTGGCAACATTTCGCTATTCCAAATCGTCACCCCAACTCAATAGAGAAAATCTTCAATCTTCACAAGAAAAGATTACCTTCTGGTGCAAAATGTATCACTTGATGTCTTTCCGAATCTGACATTATTCCGTTATTCTGGAGTTTATGATTCTGGGCTGTGATTTTAACCTCTTATTCCGATTTTCTTTTCGTCAGGCTGATTTTCTTTCCTTCCCACAGAGCATACTGTGTAGGTGCAAAGTGCGTGGATCAGCGACGCATACCTCACTCTGGTAGCCACTCAATTCATGCTCCGGTGCTGAAGAATTATTGGAGCGTGGAGAATAGTCTTTGGCTTGCGATCTGCAAAGCCCCTGGCACCAAGGACGGTGTGAAACGGTTCTTCGAACATCACTGCCTACAAGCACAAATTATCAAGCGCGCTGTATGGTGGGACATGTAGTTCCTGCAAAACTAAAATAAAACGATCACCGGCCATTGCATGACATTGAAATAATCATTATAAATATCTTTCTAGCAATATACTAGAAAAATAAACAGTTACCAAGGAGCTTACACTGTAGCCTCATCGGTCTCGATTTCCATATGCAATCCATTTCTAAACCTTGATCCGTCTACTTCATATATTCATTAAGTTTTAGTGTATGCATGTATTCCAACACTATATCCATATCAATACTCCTTCGATACCGTGTCTGATGGTAAACACAGGTGTTTTTAGCATCTGAAAGAAATACAGCGACCTATTATTCAATGCTCTAATGCATTTCTTTGGTAATTAAAAATAAAACGTATGCATTTTTTTTAGAAACTCCCCAGACTAAGTTACAGCCAATAAAATAGAACATATAGCCTCTTATGGCAATGTAGGAAATGCAACAGCTAACTTGCATGCAGCATTATCTCTCAGACAAAAATTTGATAAGTACCAATCTTTTTTTAATGGAAATATTGATTTGAGACACATAATATTGGCTAGGATGTGGGGATACTGCTGAAATATTGCTATTTTGTTTATATTCCCCTGAGAGAGCTGATGAAGGTTTCATTTAATCACTTGCCTGAAAAGGCAGCACCTTTGATGCTTCAGATTTCGGGTTTTCATCCAGATTGCTGTGCTCTAATTTATTGGAATGGGGTAAGAAGTTTTAAGAACTTAGAAATAAGGCAGGTGTGTTACCATTGGCTTCTCAAAAACATCATTTGAAACTCTTTGTGAAATATTTAGGTATTCCTTGATATGTTAAATGCACTGTACAATCAATAGTTACTTTATTAAGTACACCTGCTTGTTAATGCAAATATCTAATCAGCCAATCATGTGGCAGGAACCACAATGCAGAAGAACATGCAGACATGCTCAAGAGGTTCAGTTGTTGTTCAGACCAATCATCAGAATGGGGAATAGGTGTGAGCTAAGTGACTTTGACTGTGGAATGATTGTTGGTGCCAGACGGAGTGGTTTGAGTATCTCAGAAACTGCTGATCTCCTGTGATTTTCGAGAGTTTATAGAGCATCTCTGAACGCACAACACGTCGAACCTTGAAGTGGATGGGCTACCGTAGCAGAAAACCACAAACATACTCTCAATGGCCACTTTATTAGGTACAAGAGGTTCATAATAAAGTGGCTACTGAGTGTATAACTAGTAGTGTACCACAGTGACTCCATGAACTGAAATTCACCCTTGGGGTACCTGAAGATTGCTTTATGACCATTCTCTATAATTTTGCTCTTAAGCAATATATCAACATTATCCCTTTACTAGATTGGCAAAAGATAGTAATATCCAAACACTCTTAATTCAACATCATACTTTTTGATTTTCAAAAAATTATTACAATTTAAGAGTGTACTTCACACTTTATACAATATATATATTTTCATGTTAAATCTTCGATAACTGGCTTTCAGGAAATGTTAAACTAAACAGCTGCTCCCATTATTACTTTCACTGAAGTGCAATTCAATCCCTTTTTACGCATGCACTTCCTGCCAAGTAGAAAGCTTTGAGAAATTTCTAAGGAATCCTATTTAAATAGCTATAATAATTAACTTTCTTACTAAACCCAATCTCAATGATCGTTTCTAACAGAAAGAAGATTTTTCACTGAAGAATTTAAAACAATCCATTATAATCATCACTCAGATCATTTTTTCCAAAAATATAAAGACAGGCCTTAAAAGATTTGATTCATTATAATCCCACAAATAATTCATTTCCACTGCAGCCATCTGAATGAGATCATATGAGTCAGGATAACTTGCTCAAAGCAACTTATGGTGCATTTAGTGGGGTGGCATGGTAGCATAGAGGTTAGTGCAACACATTACAGCACCAGTGACCTGGGTTCAATTCCCACCACTACCTGTGAGTAGTTTGTGCATTCTCCCTGTTACTGTGAGGGTTCCACCGGGTTCTCTTGTTTCCTCCTGCAACTGTAAGATGTACAATTTAGTGAGTTAATTGAACACATGAGTGTAATTGGGTAATGTGGGGTCATTGGTCAGGAAAGGTCTGTTACTGTGCTATATCTCAAAATAAATACATAAATGTGTGCATGTGAGTACACGTGCATCATTTGGAACAACCTTTATAAACATCACATCAGTTTTGGTAAGAAAACTGCATTATAGTGTTTTCTTGCAGCATATCAAACTAAGAAACATGTTAGTGGAAACTAAATTCTAGCTAAGCAAGTGTCAACAATGGAAGAAAAAAGTTATGACAATGAAATGAGGTAGTATTAGCCTAAAATTTTACATGGAATCAGTAATCAATTAACGGCTGGGGTTACCAATCTGAGGGAAATTGATTCAAGATCACCTATTGTAACTAAGATGGTTTAAGTAATTTTCATAAAAGTGGTTTTGATTGAATGGAAGTTCAAGCAAATAACTGCTCATCATCAAACACTGTTAAGCAAAGTTCAGCAGCAAAATTGCTGAATAAATCTTGGAATATATATTAAGCCACATAAGGGATACAGTTTATCTGTTATATAATACCCCAATGTAACATTTTAAGGTACCCTGTGCTCTTGTAAACTAGTGTTGTTAAGTTAATAAAACAACTATTGGTATTGCAATTGTTATCAGCTGCACCTGCAGTTCTGCCACATAAAATCACTAACATTACTGTACAATTATGCCCCAATGTGTAAAGGCTGACACAGCGAACGGGAAACATGCACTAAGGCACTCAACAGATCATCACTTCCTCTTATGTACCAACCATGAACTGGAAGTGGTTTTATCTTTCAGCAGAGATCTATCAATGGATGTTAATTGAGATAGATTACAGGTTGAACCAAAACTAATTTTGCTTGTCAACACTTGATTGTTATTCCCAAGCTTGTCAATGATTTAATTCACAGATGTCCACTGTCAAGAAGATGCTGAACCTTGGGCCATGCAGTAAACAACATTTATCGTTTACAAATAGCAATTCATTAAATGTAATCGGCTGAGTCACAAGTAGTCAAAAGTTACTTAAAATTATTACCCAAGGTTACATAGGGAACTCAGTGGACTACTGTAAACCAACACCAACAGGCTTGAGTTTACAAATTACTTTAGTACTAATTTCTCAGCTATTTGACAAGTATTTGACAATCTTTTTATTCAAGATTGCCTGTGATTAACACTCAGAGCTTTTACAGCCCATCTTCAAGTGGTGTGGCTTAATGAATTTCTTTGCTTCCTGGAATACAGGTCAGTTAGTTTAACTTCTGGCATGTCAGGTCATGAAATTCCTTTCCTTTCAGTGATTCTCAACATGGGCTACTTGGCCCCCAGGGGCCATGCTGGATTTTGTAGGGGCCAATAGTTAAAAAAATAAGAAACTATGAGTCAATGGAGTTTCTGAATGGGCCAAGATAAGTTTACTGTTTTAATGAAATTTACTAAAGTATAAAATAAATGAGTATATGTAATTTAATTAGAACCCAGAATGAATTGAATGGGAAAATATGCTAGATTATGTAAATAAGGCAGCAGAACAGTTTAGCCTGTGAATGTGTGTGGGGGGGAGGGGGGGAGGTTGCGGCATGTCAATCATTATCGCTTCTCCCACTTGAACACATACAAATCACCATTCACACCCTGCAGGATGGACTGCTGAATCCTGGTCCACATCCTCCCCTAGATCACAAACTGCAGATTGGGCAGGGCTATCTGGAGTAAGGCCAATCAATGAGTACGTAGCAGGAAGCTGGTTCTGTTTGCCTTCCACTGACCTGTGCGTATTATAGTACTCATAAAACGTGACATCCAAGCTGCAGTTATTGCATTGGGGTCATCTGCAAGAAACGGCTAAACTGCACAGAGGCAAGAATGCATGAAGTCTACCACTACATCACTATCTACCAATACAACTTCCATTACATCACTGATACTTACCATATTTTGAAAGGAAGTTCAGTTTGCTTCTTATGATAGTATTGTAGCATTTCTAAGTAATAAGCAGCTTGGAGGACAAATGGTTGTGTCTAAGTCTAAAATATTTTACCTGTCAGTTGTGTTAAAAAATCTGAATTTATCACATAAATAGTTACAATGAAAAAGCTGCAATCTCATATCAAAGTAAATTTATTATCAAAGTACATACATGTCACCACATACAACCTTGAGATTCATTTTCTTGTGGTCATACTCAATAATCCATAACAGAATAATAACCACAATAGAATCAATGAAAGACCGCACCAACTTAGGCATTAAATCAATGTGCAAAAAATAACAAACTGTTCAAGTACAAAAATAAACAAATAATAATAATAATAATAATAATAATAAACAAGCAATAAATATCGAGAACATGAGATGAAGGGTCATTGAAAATGAATCCAACATTTCAATGAAAGGGCAAGTGAAGTTGAGTGAGTTATCCCCTTCAGTTCAAAAGCCTGATAGTTGAGGGATAATAGCTGTTCCTGAACCTGGTGGTGTGAGTCCTGAGACTCCTGTACCTTCGTCCTGATGTCAGCAGCAAGAAGAAAGCATATCCTGGGTGGTGGGGGTCCCTGATGATGGATGCTGCTTTCCTGTGACAACATTTTGTGTAGATATGCTCAGTGGTGGACTTGTGCTTACTTGTAGGATCTTCTGTTCAAAGGCATTAGTGTTTTCATACCAGGCAATGATACAGCCAGTCAATATACTCTTCACCACACATCTATAGAAGTTTGTCAAAGTCTTAGATGTCGTGCTGAATCCTCACAGACTCATAAGGACATAGAGGCACTGCCATGCTTTCTTCATAATTGCACTTACATGAGAGGCTCAGGTCAGACCCTCCAAAATAATAACACCAAGGAATTTGAAGTTTGTGATGCTCTTCACTTCCAATCTTTTGATAAGGACTGGCTCATGGACCCCTGGTTTCTTCCTCATGAAGTCAATAATCTGTTCCTTGGTCTTGCTAATGTTGAGTAAGAGATTGTTATGCCACCACTCAGCCACATAAAGAAATTATTACTGCTTTCCTTGGAAAACTCAAGCATTTAGCAGCAATATTGGACATAGTGAGTTTATGCAATTTCCTTCACTGGCCACTCTTAAGACACGTAGAATTGCAAGATGATGATCTAATTGGACATCTTGACCATGGCAGGAACTGCACACAGATACGGAATTTTTAGAGACTTATTCCATATTCCAGACTGGGTAGTGAATCCATATGGGATGAATGTGAATGATCTTGACACCACATCGTAAGAAATGTCTTATTGAGCCACAGAGTGATATAACAACAGAAGCAAAATTCAAATGCAGCAAGCAAACTTTCTGGATAACCAGTGGAACCATATCAAAATAAGCTTCCACAGCTTTAGGAGAAGGCAACGCTATTTTTTAATTGGAATTCCTTTCTCTTATCCAGTTGAATGTGATTTTAGTCAAGCTCTTCACCTGATATCAAAAGCTTGTAACTGTCAAAAGAGGTGTGAAAAGAGGTGACCTTGGATTATCTTTAACTAGATTGCAACCAGATATTCAAAACTCACTAGTTTGCATCTGTCACAAAGATCTCACTAAATACCCAAAGTAACAATATTGAACACTTTTTTATTGCTGGTTAAAAGAATATTATATAGAGTATTATATTTAGAGCTTTGAAATAGCTTTGCTTTTCATATACACCTGTAACATTATATTTAACATATAATTATACTTGTTGAAACATATTGAATAATTAGTACCGTTGACCAAAAAAAATTCCAGGAACTAATGAAGACTACAGAGGTAGGGGTTACAGAGGTGAATGAAAGTCACAAGTGGGCCACAAGCAGAAAAAGGTTGAGGACCACTGCTCTAGGTCATTGTTCTAGCTGAACCTACCTTATGAACAACAGATATAAACTGAGCAGGCTTCACTCTCACAACCTGATCTCAGAATCAGAATCAGGTATAATATCATTGGTAGATGTCATGAAATTTGTTGTTTATTACAACACATAAAAAACTATAGATTACAATAAGAAATATATATATATATATGAAAAAAATTAAATAATTAGTGTAAAATGAGAGCAAAATAAGAAAAAAAGTAGTGAGGTTCACTGTCCATTCAGAAATCTGATGGTGGTGAGGAAGAGCTATTTCAAAAGTGTTGAGTGTGTGTCTTCAGGCTCCTGATGTCAGCAATGAGAAGATGGCATACCCTGTGTGATGGGCATTCTTAATGACAGACACTGCCATTTTGAGGCATTGCTTTTTGAAGATGTCCTTGATGTTGGGGAGGCTAATGCCCATGGTGGAGCTGGCTGTGTTTGCAACATTTTGCAGCTTTTTCTGATCCTGTGCAGTGGCCCCTCCATGCTAGACAGAGGTACAACCAGATAGAATGCTCTCCACAGAACATCCATAGAAATTTGCAGGAGGCTTTGGTGACATGCCAAGTCTCCTCAAACTCCTAATATAGTTGCTGCCATGCTTCCTTGGAAATTGCTTCAATATTTTGGGCCCAGGATAGATCTTCAGAATTGGTAACATCCAGGAACTTGAAGCTGATTACCCTTTCTGCTTCTGATCCCTTGATGTTTTCCCTTTACTGTCCCTTCCTGAAATTCACAATCAATTCCTTATTCTTACTGACGTTGAGTGCAAGGTTGTTGAGTAGACAGCACTCAAGTAGCTGATCTATCTCACTCCTGTATGTCTCCTCATCACCATTTGAAAGTTGCCAACAATAGTTGTGCCATTGACAAATTTATAGATGGCATTTGAATGGTGCCTAGCCACATGTTTGTGGGTGTAGCCAGATTAGAGCAGTTGGCTAAGCTTGCATTCTTGATGTGCACCAGTATTGACTGTCAGCGAGGAGGAGAAGTTATTTCCAATCTGCACTGACTATGGTCTCCCAATGAGGACGTCAAGGATCCAGTTGCAGAGGGAGGTATAGAGGCCCAGGTTTTGGAGCTTGTTTATTCTCACTGAGGGAATGATGGTGTTGAATGCTGAGCTGTAATTAATAAACAGTAGCCTGACGAAGGTAACAGCAGTCCGATGTAGGCTACTCAAGTTCTAATAAAATTAATATTCACTTTCCCTGCCTGCAAAAGCTAATAAACAATCACAAGGAAGTTGCATCAATATCTTCTTCTAACAATTTTTGCGGATGTTTCATTACAAATATCCTTACTGTTGCATTATGGTCTGTAATGGTAATTTAACTGCACAGAAATGTAAGAAGATGCAGAACGTTGTGGACTCAGCCCATTACCTTAAAGGCACATCCCTCGTCACCTCTGGCAATACCTACATAGAGCACTGCCTGAAGAAGGCAACATCTGTCATCAAATATCCCTCACGTCCTCACCAGGCCAACTTCTCACAGCTATGATTATACAGAATTAAGAAACTTGCAAGCGTAAAAAGACCCTGATGGGAGTTATATGCAGACCCCCAAACAGTGGCCAGTTTGTGGGCTACAAATTACAACGGGAGATAGAAAAATTCTGTCAATGTTATGATAGTCATGGGGGATTTTAATATGCAGGTAGATTGGGCAAAATCAGGTTGGTGTTGGATCCCAAGACAGAGAATTTGAAGAATGCCTGCAAGATGGCTTTTTAGAGCAGCTTGTGGCTGAGCCTCTCGGGGATCAGCAATCCTGGATTGAGTGTTGTGCAACAAGCCAGATTTGATTAGGATGCTTAAGCTAAAGAAACCCTTAGGAGTCAGTGAACATAATATGATAGAATTCACCTTCCAATTTGAGAGGGAGAAGCTGAAATCAGATGTATCAGTACTACAGTGGAGTAAAGGGAATTATAGAGTGTTGAGAGAGGAGCTGGCCGAAGTTGATTGGAAGGAGACACTTGCAGGGATGATAGCAGAGAAGTAATGGCTGGAGTTTCTGGGAGCAATCTGAAAGGCACAGGATACATCCCGAAGACAGGATGACACAACACAGCCTTGGCTGACAAGAGTAGTCAACGTCAGCATAAAAGCAAAAGAGAGGGCATATAAAAGAACAAAAATGAGTGGGAAGTTAGAGGATTGGGAAATTTAAAAAACAACAGAAGGCAACTAAAAAAGCTATAAAGGTGAAAAAGATGAAAATTGAAAGTAAGCTAGCCATCAATATCAAAGAGGATATCAAAAGTTTCTTCCTGGTCCTAGACACCCGCACCATAGGTTGAGCTCTTACAGAACAGAGAAACATCCACTTCTACAAAGATACACATAAAGCATTCAATTTGGGAAAAAAAGATTGTCACACATGATTAGACACATCTTGCCTTATTTTTCACTGTTAACATTACAAAGGGACATTTCTCTTTGTAACTTCTTGGTCCACTGCACTATATCTACAAACCACTGCCTTTCTTATGGGAGTATTTCAAATACAGAAGATAGAAAATGGGAGTAACTCACACAGAATGCTGGAGGAACTCAGCAGGTCAGGCAGTGTCTATGGAAAAGAGTAAACAGTCAATGTTTCAGGCCAAGACCCATCTTCAGGACTGAGAAGGAAGGGGCAAGATTCCAAAATAAAAAAAAAAGTGGGGGAAGGGAAAAGAGGCCAGTTGGAAGGTGATAGGTGAAGCCAGATTGGTAGGAAAGGTGAAGGGCAGGAGAAGAAAGAATCTTTCAGAAGAGGAGTGTGGACCATAGGAGAAAGGGAAGGAGGAAGAGACCCAGGGAAGAGCAATCAGCAGGTGAGATGAGGTAAAAGTTCAGTGTGGAGAATAGAGGAAGGGATTGGGGGGGGGGGGGTTAATTTGTTCTTGAAGAGAGAAATTAACATTCATGCCTTTAGGTTGGTGAGTATCCAGACAGAATATAAGATGTTGCTCCTCCACCCTGAGGGTGACTTCATCTTGACATAACGAGAGGCCATGGATCAACACATTGGAACAGGAATGGGGATCAATGTGGCAGATGGTCTGGAGATGTTTGATGAAGCAGTCCCATGGAAAAAGGGCAATGCTATGATAGTCATGGGGGGATTTCAATATGCAGGTATATTGGGGAAAACAGATTAGTGCTGGATCCCAACGGGGAATTTATAGAATGCCTACTTCATGGTTGAGCCCATCAGGGGAATGGCAATTCTGGATTGGGTGTTTTACAATGACACTGATTTGATTAATGAGGTTAAGGTAAAGGACCCTTTAGGAGACAGGGATCATAATATGATAGAATTCACACTGCAGTTTAAGAAGAATAAGCTAAAATTGGATGCATCATGAGAGAGGAGTTGGTCAAAGTTGATTGAAAAGCAACATTAGCAGGATGATGGCAGGACAGCAATGGGTGGAGTTTCTAGGGCAAATTCAGAAGGTGCAGCAAAGATACATCCCAAAGATGAGGAGTGTTCTAAAGTGAGGATGAGTCAACTGTGACTGACAAGGGAAGTCAAAGACAGCATAAAAGCAAAAGAGGCCATATAAATAGCAAAAATTAGTCCAAATGTAGAGTATTGAGAAGCTTTCAAAAACCAATAGAAGGCAACTACAAAAAGCCATAAGGAGAGAAAATAATGAAATATGAAGGTAAGCTAGCCAAAAGTATAAAACAGGATACAAAAAGTTACTTCAGATACAGTACTGAGGTGAGAGTGGATATCGCACCACTGGAAAATGACACTGGAGAGATAGTAATGGGGGAGAAAGGAACGACAGACAAACTAGTAAGTATTTTGCATCAGTCTTCTCTGTGGAAGACATCAGCAGAATGCCAGAAATGCAAAGGTGTCAGGGGACAGAAGTGAGTGTAATTGTTATTACCAAGGAGAAGGTGCTTGAGAAGCTGAAAAGCCTCAAGGTAAATAAGTCATTTGGTTTAGGGTTCTGAAAGAGGCAGGTGAAGAAAATGTGGAGGCATTAGCAATGGTCTCTTGAACATCACTAAATTCTGGAATAGTTCTGGAGGACTGGAAACTTGTAAATGTCACTCCATTCTTTGAGAAGGAGGGAGGCAGATAAAAGGAAATTTATAGGCCAGTTAGAAAGACTTCAGTGGTTGGAAAGATGCTGAAGTCTATTATTAAGGATGACTCTTCTGTGTACTTGGAGGCACATGACAAAATAGGCATGGGTTCCCGAAGGGGAAATCTTGCCTGACAAATTTGTTGGAATTCTTTGAGGAAGTAACAAGTAGGATAGACAAAGGAGAATCAATCGATTCTGTTTGTTCAGATTTTCGAAAGGCCTTTGACAAAGTGCTGCACATGAGGCTGCTTAACAAGTTAACAATCCATGATATTATAGGATTAGCTTGGATAGAAAATTGGCTGACTGGCAAGACGCAAAGAGTGGGTATAAAGGGAGCCTTTTCTGGTTGGTCTCCAGTAAATAGTGGTAAGCTGCAAGGGTCAGTGTTGGGACTGCTTTTCATGTTATACGTCATTGATGTGGATGAAGGAATTAATAGCTTTGAAGCCATGTTGGCCGATGATACAAAGATAGTTGGAGGGACAGGTAGTGTTGAGGAAACCCATGGAATATTGAAAGGTCTAGATAGAGTGGACGTAGAGAGGATATTTCCTTTAGTGGAGGAGTCTAGGACCAGAGGGCACAGCTTCAGAATAAAGGGATGTCCATTTAGAACAGTGATGAAGAAATGTTTCTGCAGCCAGAGGGTACTGAATCTGTGGAATTCATTGCCACAGACACCGTGCAGACCAAGTTATAAGATTTAATTAAGGTGAAGTTTGATAGGTTCTTGATTAATCAGAGCATCAAAGGTTACAGGGAGAAGGCAGGAGAGTAGGGTTGAGAGGGATAATAAACGAACCATAATGAAATGGCATAACAGAGTCGATGGGTCAAATGGTCTAAGTCTTATGGTCATAGATGCAACAACTGTCCTTCCACCTCTTCCCTTTTTCCTGTTTAGGTGCCCAAACAAACCTTCCAAGTGAATCAATGATTCACTCGCACCTCTTCCAATTGAGTGTACTACATTCAGTACTTACAATATGGTTCTCAACATTGGAGAAACCAAAGGAAGATTGGGCAACTACTTTGAAGAGTCATCTGTATTCAGTCTTCATGACTGACACTGAATATCCTCTTTCCTGCTACTTCCATTCTCCATTATACTTCCAGACTTATTTATCTTGGACTTTAAGGCCCAACATAAGCTTGAAGAACAACACATTATCTTTCATGCAGGGCACCTGTGTCTTCCAGAATCAATATTGAATTCAAAAGTTTCAGGGAACTCACTCTCTCTGTTTGTATCAGAATCTGAAATAGGTCATTTATCTGTAATATTGGCTCAGTTTCATTCTCACCATTAGGACAACCTGATCTGCTTAGCATTCCTGACAAGTTTGACGTTTTTCAGTTTTTACATTTGTTTGTGTTTACTCTAACTGGTTTCAGCTTACAGGTTTTAACTTTCTTTTTTGAATTTTTCTTGAACTGGTCTTGGTCATCCTTCAACTAGATCACTTCATCAATAGCATTTTCACATAGAAATCATGATCTCACCCTATCAGAGATATTCTCTTTGTTCTATCTATCCTTCCCTCACCCTCTCTGCAACTTAAAACCAACTTGTTTTCTCACTTACATAGTTAACTCTGAATCTATTTCCAGAGATGTTGCCAAAGTTCTTGAGCATTTCCAGTATTCTCTGCTTTTTTAAAAAATCACTTTAATATGGTCCACCAAACTGGTCCTTTGCTGACAAAATCCAAGCTCCTGACTAAATTTGATTTGCTTTAGCTTTTGTGCAATTATGGGAAGTTGGCATATTTATAATCATTTAGATATTGTTTAGGTGACTGGAGTTGGTGATATGTTAACTTTAACTTATAGAGAGTATGAGGACTTTGAGTTGCCAGTGGGGAGGACTGAATCAACGGAGAATATTTGAAACCAAGGATGATAATTTTGAACTCATCAGGGGCGCAGGAAAAGCCAGTGGAACCTGGGAGAATATAAGAGAGTGGGTTATGCCTTAGCTGAAGATAAAGCCTGCAGCATATTAGATAAATCAAATCTTTTAGAGGAAATTATGAAAGTATGTTGTAAAAGTCAAGACAAAATAAATAGAGATTTGAATTCAGGTTAATGTTATTGAAGGGGGTTAAACAGGTTGAACAAGTGAGGTCTCTATTCATTGGAGCGTAGAAGGTTGAGGGGGGATTTGATCGAGGTATTTAAAATTTTGAGAGAGATAGTTAGAGTTGACGTGAATAGGCTGTTTCCATTGAGAGTAGGGGAGATTCAAACTAGAGGACATGATTTGAGAGTTAGGGGGCAGAAGTTTAAGGGAAACACAAGGGGGTATTTCTTTACTCAGAGAGTGATAACTGTGTGGAATGAGCTTCCTGTAGAAGTAGTAGAGGCCAGTTCAGTTGTGTCATTTAAGGTAAAATTGGATAGGTATATGGACAGGAAAGGAGTGGAGGGTTACGGGCTGAGTGCGGGTAGGTGGGACTAGGTGAGATTAAGAGTTCGGCACGGATTAGGAGGGCCGAGATGGCCTGTTTCCGTGTTGTGATTGTTATATGGTTATATGGTTAAAGATTTGATTTTGGCGACAAGAAGAAAGAAAACTGATCCTGATGATTGTCAGTTGCTAAAGTTATATATTTCCTGATTTGTCTCAGATGGTTTCAGGAAAGGTGATGGGATCAAGGTCGGAGATATGTAAGTGCGAATATGGATTGAAGAGAATATCTCCATCTTGTTAACATTCAAATGGAAGAAGAGTTAATTGCTTTAGGACTGTAATTTGAAACTGCAGTAGCAGCCTTTTAGCCAATGAAAAAAGAATCCATCTTCAACAGCAAGTGGACCAAGGGCAGGAGGCATATGAAAGTTCCATCATCTCCAAAACATTCCTCAATTTTGACATAAATTAGTCTTTCTTGAAGCCTGATCAAAATATCTGTAAATTCCTATCTAACAGCTTTGCAAATTTACCTTCACCTTATGGACAGTGCTGTTTAAAAAAATTACTCAAATAACATATGTCACAGAAACATAATAAAGCACAGTGGTCCTTGTGTCGTCACTATCATTCATGGCTAATCCTGTACCCTAAGCTCAGTTTCCCACTTGATATTCATTCACTCTGAATCCTTACTCAGTTTCAAGTAACTCAATAGCTGATCATCTATAATTCTTTGGTATGGAACTTACATGAGTTACAATTTATTGATTAAAAGAATCTTCCTCTTCTCACTACTGAATTGTTAAACCAGTGTTATGGAACAATGTCTCTTAGTTCAGCTTCTCTAGCAAGAGAAATCATATTCTCAGCATCCATAGTAACAATCCCTCTCAAAATCTTATACCTTTCATCTTGGTTGAACAGTGTCACAACAACCACCTTGCACTCAATGTCAATAAGACCAAGGGTCTGGTTGTGGACCTCAGGAAGGGGAAACTGGGAGAATACACAGAGTCTTCGTTGGAAAGGGTGAGTCCTAAAAATTCTTGATTACTACCAGGAGCCCTGAGTGAAGATAATAACAACATATTGTTCAAATATATTTTTTCCTAAGGGTAAGTTCCCATTTTTTCTCTTTCCTCAGTTTCTGGTGGTGGTGGTGGTGGGGGGAGGGTGGGAATGATCACCTTCAGTACCTCAAATGATAACCACAAACTATCTATTTCACTGTTGGAGGTGTAAGGTTATTTTGTCAATACTCTGCATCTCCATAAACTTAAAAGGGCAAATCTGACACAAACTGGCCCCATTTCTAAATGGTGGTACACCAGGAAATTACCAAAGTAAAATTGATTGTACAAATTTGGACCTACCACATGATTACAGATTCCAACATGAATAATGCTTTACACACCCTGCTGAACAGATCTTCTGACCCTATTAAAATTATGTTTTCTTTACAAATATCCTCATTTACAAATTGCTTTTTGTTTCATGCATCACAACTTAGTTTCTGAATACTTTAGTCCTCCAGATGCCCCCTCATTTTCCTTTACTTAGACAGCCTGCTGGGTATATTTCCTGAACAATAGAAGCAGCCCAATTAAAGTCAGAGCACCTGAGGGGAGGGCAAAGTTGTTTCAGATTGGCTAAATGTGAGGCAACTCAGCCATTAAAAGGCTGGTAAGGACAACTGGAGTGGCCACTGTGAGAGTGGGTCAATGAAAGAGTGGGATTTCTGAGTCATTGGTGAGAAAGCACAAGAGAGGAGCAGGTAAGGCTTTTATTTTTTTCCTATTAATTCATGAACCTTGACTTAGTGTAGACAATGTTGAAGATAGGGCATTGCAAGTCTGGGAAGTCAGGGAACTTTGTGGTTTCCCTGACGACTGCACCTAAGAAATTATACCCAGATGCATCTTCTGATAGATTCAGTTAAGGAACTAGAAATGCAGTTGGATGTACATATGATCATCTGGAATGATGAGGAGATCACAGAAAGATGATCACATTTAAGGTGTAAGCTACAGACAGACAGGTGACCATGAAGGAAATAAGGAGAGAAGGCAGACAGTGCAGGGTTCCCCTGTGGTCATTCCCTTCCATAACCCTTTTGGGGAGAAGAGTGTGAGGCCTTCCAGGCGCCAGCAAATGGATGTGTTGATGGCTCTGTGCCTGGCATTGAGACAAAGAGGAGAAGGATGAAGTCAGGCAGAGTGATAGTGATAGGGGACTTGAATAGAACTGTAAACTTGATAGATAAGCTGTAAATGAGACACCAAGATATTGTCTCCCTGGTACCAGGTACAAGGGTGTCGCACACCAGATTCAAGACATTCAGAGAAGAGAGGGTGAGCAGTCATAGGCTGTGATCCATATAGGTACCAATGACAAAGGTAGAAACAGGAATGAGGTCCTGCAAATGATTTTAGGGAACAAGATGGAGAATTAAAAAGTAGAACATCCAGGTTTGTAATCTCAGCTTAATGTTTGTGATTTTTCTTGTGTTAGATGTGACAGAGAGTGGAGTAAAAGAGATTGAGGAGGTTGTGACAGGTCTTCTGAAAGGTATTAAGATGGATAAATTCCAAGGGCCTGATAATATATATTCCAGAATAGCGAAAGAAGCGAAAAGATTGCTTGGGCTTTGACAAAGATATTTTTGTCCTCACTAGCAACGGACAATTTCAAAACGTAGGTACATCAAGGTAGCACAAAGGCAAAACAATGAGAGAATGCTGAATATAGTTTTACAGTCACAGTTACAGAGAAAGTTGCAGGTAGACAATAAGGTATAAGGTCCATGCTGAGCTAGATTGTGAGATTAAGAGTTCATCATTACAAGTGGTTTATTCAAGTCTCTTACAACAATGAGATAGATACAGTCCTTGAGCCTGGCAGCACGTTTTCAAGCTTCTGTCTGGAGTGGGAAGGGTCTTTGATTATGCTGGCTGCTTTATCAAGGCAGCAGAAGTGTAGACAGAGTCCATGGAGGGGAGGTTGGTTCTGCAATTTCTTGAGGTCTTGGGCAGAGCAGTAGCCATGCCATGTTGTGACACATCTGGATAGCTTGCTTCCTATGGTGCATCTATGAAAAATGGTGAGGGTCAATGGGGACATGCCAAATGTTTCACCTTCTGAGGAAGTATGCTTTCTTGGCTGAAGTGTCTACTTGGTTGGACTAGGACAAGCTAATGGGTGCTATTTACACCAAGGAGCTTGAAGCTCTCACCATCTCCAACTCAGCACCATTCATTACATACAGGAGCATGTGCTCTGCCCCACTTCCTGAAATCAATGAAGAGATCATCCAGGATGTTCTTTTACCAGATTTCCTCCTGACTGTACTGAATAAAGACCTGTTACATCTACAGCTCAAATCTCCGTGTGCTTCATTCACAGGTATTGTTTTCTTACCATTTAAAAAACATTGTTTGCCACTCTTCCCACCAAAGTGAAAGTTCCCACACTACAACTTCTTACCCAGTAATTTAATGTCTTCAAACGCCTTTGCAGAATCTTTGTGTCCTCTCCACCACACACTTTCTACCTGTGGTTTATCTTTATTTAAATATGAAAATAAGTGACTTGTACATGTGATGTTTAGACATATATGCAACATTACCATATGCAGTAGCTATTGTTCGAACACAACAAAGATCTTGTACAGTCGGTACGGCTTTCTCCTGGAATTTATTTAAAGCAGTACTTAACAGTTCTATAATAAAGGAACACAAATCACTTTCCCATACACTATAATTAATGAGAATGGGCATGGGAGGGATAAAGAAGCAATGCTATATTGGGACTAAAAAATAAATGCATATATTGTAGTTTTTTTTAAAGAAGCAGCTGGGAACTGCAATGATGGTACCTTAAAGTCTTTGATTGCTTTGAGTGCTTGGTGAGTGAATAACCTTGCAAATCACCATGCTTAAAGAGGAATTAAAACAGCAAAAGTGATTAGAATTACTGTAAGAGACAGAAACATGCCAATTACCAGAGAAAGCAGAAAAGAATGAAACATAATTTAACATAGTGCAGACAAGTCTTGTTTGCAGCAGTAGTCAATATAAGATGGAACAGTATACAATAGATAAGCAGTCTAAGATTACATTAGGGAAAATAAGAGCCCTTCATGACTTTAGAAGGAATTGGAAATGCTGCATACCACAAATAATACTGTGGAAGCAGAGGATTATTGTTAAAGTGCATAGGCATTAAATCACTGTTGGGAATAGGTAAGCAGGCTACACTATTGATGGAGAATAAATCTGAAGCTTATTGTATACTTATTAATCTGATAGTTGTTTCATTCATTGAAGTAGTGCAGAAATTCAACTATGTAAGTTAAAAGGCCTCCAATCCATAGTCAATTTGGAATAGGAAATTGTGTGATCAAAGAACAGGAGAAGCACTGAATAAATATTTTGTGTGTTAAAGGATTTATCCAGATGTTGCAGTTCTACTTAATTCTTACAACATATGCTTGTGGCACATTCAAACCAAGGTGTTGAGAATCTGATATTTTGCCACAACCTTGACGGAAATGGCATTACAAAATACCAATAAATTTCACCAATTGCCAAGTAAAATACAATTTCAGCATTCAGTCAAAAGCCAACTGCAAAACATAATTCCAAAAAGACATTCCGCGGCACATGGCTCGAAGTGGAATAAATTCCTGTTTAAAGTTCAAAGTAAATATATTATCAAAGTACATACAGCATATATCAGCATATAAAACTCTTCAGAGTTGTTTTCTTGTGGGCATTAGCAGTAAATTCAAGAAACACAATAGATTCAATGAAAGACCACAGCCAACAGAATGGACAGCCAACCAATGTGCAAAAGACAACAAACTGCAAATACAAAAGAAAAACAAATAATTAAATCAGCAACAAATACTGAGAACATGAGATAAGAGTCCTTGAAGGTGAGTCTACAGGTTGTGGGAATAGTTCAGTGAAGTTGTGTGAAGTTATCCTCTCTAGTTCAAGAGCTTGAGGTTGTGGGGTAATAACTGTTCCTGAACTGGGTAATCTGGGTCCTGAGGCTCCTGTACCTTGATCACAGCAGTGAGAGAAGAGCATGACCTGGGTGATAGATCCTTGATGATAGATGCAGATTTCCTGCGAAAGCACATAGTGTAGATGTATTCAATGGTGAGAGGGCTTTACCTTTGGCGGACTGGGCCGTATCCACTATTTTTGTAGGATTTTCCGTTCAAGTGCATTGGTGTTATAGATGCATTGACAGGTACTCAGCAAAAAGCAGCTCCTTAAAAATAATAGAGTTTTACAGGTATATATATTGCGGGGCAGAGCTACGATGGTGCTAGTCTGCGACTTCAAGTTCATCTGTGGAAATAGCTTAATTTCTACCTTCAATGTCTCTTTTTTTCCTTTTCAAGGTGGATGGGTTTCTATTGAAAACCCTCACCTAGAGCTACACTCAAACTTCAGTTCTTTGCAGTGAGGAATTCACTTCCAGGCTCACCGACCGGCCGTCTTTTGATACTCCAATGATGCAGCCTAGTACACAAGCACGTCTTCAGGGTTCCAAGAAGGCAGTGCTGGGGTCAAGTGGTTCTATGCCGAGGCTACCGACTGAAGTGTTTCAGGAGAAAACAGAATGTCGGGAACTGTGGATCAGCTGTTGTGGGCTCTGTACTCGGATTTCCCCCTCTCTCTCTCCTCCCCTCTCTCTCTCCCTCTCCCTCATTGGTGGGGGAAGAGTTTGTTGCTGACTCTCGTGTCGGAGAACTCGGAAATAAGTGACGCAGCTGACTTTAACACTGAAAATCAGCGAGTTGTGTTAGTCTCCCCTCTCGCGATGAAAGGATGACACCTTTACGTCCCTTTAAAAGAGAGAGGGAGAGGGAGAGAGGGAGAGAGCCTGTGGTATGTTGAATTGTCGGGTGAACAATTAGTTTTTGTTGTACTGTAGGTCATGGTCTTTCTTGGGGCTTTGACATTGCTTGCTTGGTAGCTGGAGGGTGCTGATGCTTTTTTTTGCTGCAGTAAGTGCGGAAGAGGGAGGGCCAATGCTTTGCTGCTGCTTGTGTATAGAAGGGGTGGGGGGCTTTGAGGTTCTAATGTTTTAATGTCACTCATTCTTTGGGGAACACTTCTGTTTTTGTGGATGTCCATGAAGAACAGGAATTTCAGATTGTATATTGTATATATTCTCTGATATTAAACAGAACTATTGAACTACTGGAAAAAGCATCACATATCAATAATATTTAAACAAAACTATGTTAACAAAGGCACAACTTTGCAGTATCATGGTTTTGTTATGGGCAGATATTCCTACAGAAGGAATAACAGCCTCTACCTATGACACAGAGTACACTAGATTTCTCCAGTAACTTAGGTATGATGAAATAAAATGCTTTGCATGTCATAATGGTCAACTGTTAGAATAGCCACAGACACAATGCAGAGTGACTGCAATTATTAGGCAAAGATTGGGTAAGGGAACTGGAAATTGATTGAAGAAATGCATGAATTGTCCATGCAGATACTGTAAAGCCACACTTGGAAAGGCTATTAAACAATAAGAAGGTTAATTATACCAGCAAAACTGTCACACATCTCTCAAACATTTACTGTATTTTAAACCTCAGGTGGTGCCAAGTTGTTTAAAAACTCATGTGGAGGAAGAATTTGACAAGTTGGAAGAGAAGGGATCTAAATGGATACAAGTCAATGAAATGAACTATGTAATTATGCAGTATTCAAGAATGGCAAAATGGAGTGACTTTATCTAGCCTACTGGGCAAGCTCACCATCTTACAAATAACAACTCATTATTCAGGCCTCATAACTTAATGTGCTGATAACTGACCCTGTTAAGCCATTTTGATGAATCCTATCACAGACATTCCCTTGTACTATACAATCCCTCTCCATCTTCCCCATAACAGAAACCTATTTGTATCTCTCCCATTCCCAGTTCAGTCAAAGGGTCATAAACATAAAACTGTTTCCATTTTCACAGATGCTGCCTGTTATTTTCCAGCATATTCTGTTTTAATTTCTCCCACAATAGCGCTCATATTGCATAGTGGTTGGCACAGAGCTTTGTAAGATTCGGGTTTGATTCCCATCACTGCCTGTAAGGAGTTTGTATGTGCACCCCATGACTGTGTGGGTTTCCCTCAGGTGTTCCAAAGTCATACTATTAGGGTTAGTGAGTTTTGGGCATGATACATTGGCACTGGAAGCATATGAGATCTGCACAGTCCTCACTGTACTTACCTTTAATATACAGTACAAATGGGAAACAGGTTAACCTATGCACCCTTACATATGCACACATTCAGCATCAAGCTTCACATAATCATTAACTAGTTCACTGAAGCATATGAAGGAATGGCATGCCTTTTCACAAATGCAATCCAGCTAATTACTGCCAGACAATCTATACTCAATCACCAGCAGAGTGATGGAAGTTCTTGTTAACAGTATCAGCAAGCAACATTCACTCACGCACGTGTCTCCTTATTTAAAGTGAAGGTTGATGGGTTCTTGATAAGTAAAGGGTTCAAAGGTTATGGAGAGAAGGAAGGAGAATGGGGTTATGAGGGAAAATTAAATCAGCCATGATCAAATGCAGAACAGATTCAGTGGGCTGAATAGCCTAACTGTGTGCTCTTATTAAGATTTTGTCAGTACCATCTGCCTCCAGAGATTATCTCTATTTTGAACACATCAATTACCTTGATTTCGACATTGCCCAAAGTAAATAACTTTCTAATTGAGTGAGATTAGAGTGACTGCCCTTAATATCAAGGCATCAAAGAGCCTTGGTAAAAGGGTAAGGTGTGTACTCCAGTGATTGGAGTCATACCTTGCCTAAACAAGGACAGTTTCAATTGCTTAACGTTAATCATCTATTCCTAGAACATGACTGCAAGAGTTCACCAGGGCTGTGCCCTTGTCACAACCATGTCCAGTCGTATCATCAATGACTTTTCTTCCATCACTGGGTCAGAAGGGGAATGTTTGCTGATGATTGAAAAATAATTAGTCTATTCACAGAACTTCAGTAATAAAGCAACCCGCGATTGTATGCAGCAAGATGAAGACAATACTCAGATAGGCTGATAAGTGGCAAATGACATTCAAAGTTCAAAAGTTCAACATAAATGTGATATCAAATTATGTATATCTTACTGTATATTACCTTGAGATTTATTTTCTTGCAGTCACAATAAAAATAGAGTAAATGAAAAAAATACACACAAATGCTGACATGTAACCAATGTGCAAAAGACATACTGCACAATTACAAATAATAATAAATGAGAAAACAAATAACACTGTCGACTTGCAGAGTCCTTTTAAGTGAGTCCATGGGTTACTTTCAATGATCAATTCATTGTTGAGGTGAGTGAAGCTAACCACACTGGTTCAGAAGCTTGATGGTTGAAAGGTAATGACTGTTTCTGAACTTGGTGTTGTTGGACCTAAGGCTCTGATACCTCCTTCCTGATGGCTGCAGTGAGGAGAGCAAATGGCCTGGATGGTGAGGGTGAAGATCCTTCAATTTCAATTTGGTTCAATATTAGAGAATGCATGTACAACCTGAAATTCTTACTCTTCACAGACATCCACGAAACAGAAAAAATCTCCAAAAGTGAATGACAGAAACATTGGAGCCCCAAAGCCTCCTCCTCCTCCCGTCCACAAGCAACTGTAAAAGCATCAACCCTCTCCCCACTTTCTCCAGCAAAAGCACCAACCCCCCCCCCCACCACCCCACCATGCTAGCTATAGCAAAACCCCCAAAGATACCATGGTCTAGTGCCCATCAAAAACTACAGTCCATCCCAAAACTTCAACACCTCAGAGAGGTTCTCTCTCACTAGCAAGGGAGATTACGGATGCTGTTTTCTTGTGGCAGTGCTCGTTATAGATGTGCTCAAAGGTGGAAAGATTCCAGTGATGGACTGATCTATATCCATTATTTCTTTATAGGCTTTTCCTTTCCAGTGTACTGGTGTTTCCATACCAAGCTGTGACGCAACCAGTCAGGATACCCTCCGTTGTGCATCTATAGAAGTTTGTCAAAGTTTAATCTCCTCACATTTCTCAGAAAGCAGAGGCATTGCTGTGCCTTCATTGAAATGGTACTTACATGCTGGTCCCAGGACAGATCTGCTGACATGATAATGCTAAGAAATTAAAATTACTGACCCTCTCTATCTCTGATTTCCCCAATGAGTATCAGCTCACTGACCTAACAAGTTCTTCCTCCTGCAGTCAATATCAGCTCCTTGGTCTTGCTGACATTCAGTGAGAGGTTGTTGTTATGGCACCACTCAGCCAGATTTTCAATCCCCTCCAATATGCCGATTCATCACCACCTTTGATTCGATCAACACCAGTGGCGTCATCAGCAAATTTAAATATGGAGTTGGAGCTGTTCTTAGCCTCACAGTCATAAGTATAAAGCAAGTATAGCAGGGGGCTAAGCACACAGCCTTGTGGTGCACCTGTACTGATGATGAAGCTGGAGGAGATGTTGTGCCGATCTGAACTGACCGATACTTACAAGTGAGGAAATCGAGATCCAATTGTATAAAGAGTTATCGAGGCTTAGATTTTGAAGCTTATTGATTAGTTTCAAGGGGTGATAGGGTTGAATCCTGAGCTATAGTCAACCAAGAGCATCCTGATGTATGCATCTTCACTGTGCAGATGTTCCAGAGCTGAGTGGAGAAGTGATGAAATGGCACCTGCTGTTGAGCTGTTATGACATTAGGAAAATTGAAGCAGTTCAAATCACCCCTCAGGCAGGAGTTAATATGCATCATGACCAACCTCCCAAAGCCCTTCATCATAGTGGATGTAAATGCTACTGGACAACAGTCAATTGAAGGAGGTTAGCGCATTCTTCTTTGGCACCAGTATGACTGAAGACTGCTTGATGCAGGTGGGTACTTCAAAAGACTGTCAGAGAGAAACTGAAGATGTTATTAAACACTCCAGCCAACTGATTAGCATAGGCAATTCAGAATTATCAGGTTTATTATCACCGGTCTGTGACGTGAAAATTGTTAACTTAGCAGTTCAATGCAAAATGTAATCTGGGGGGAGGGGGAGGGGGAGAGAGAGGGAGAGAGAGAGAGAGAGAGAGAGAGAGAGAGAGAGAGAGAGAGAGAGAGAGAGAGAGAGAGAGAGAGAGAGAGAGAATAAAATAAAAACATAATAATAAATCAACAAGTAAATCAATTACATATATTGAATAGATTATTAAAAATGTGCAAAAACAGAGGTAGTCTTCAAAGTTCATTTAGGAATCAGATGGCAGAGGGAAAGAAGCTGTTCCTGAATTGCTGAATGTGTTCCTTCAGGCTTCTGCATCTCCTACCTAATGGTAACAGTGAGAAAAGGGCATGCCCTGGGTGCTGGAGGTCTTTAATAATGGATGCTGCCTTTCTGAGACACCACTCCTTAAAGATGTCCTGGGTACTTTGTAGGCTAGTACCCAAGATGGAGCTGACTAGATTTACAACCTTCTGCAGCTGCTTTCGGTCCTGTGCAGTAGCCCCTCCAGACCATACAGTGATGCAGCCTGTCAAACTGCTCTCCATGGTACAACTATATAAGTTTTTGAGTGTATTTGTTAATATGCCAAATTGCTTCAAACTCCTAATATAGCCGCTGTCTTGCCTTCTTTATGACTACATCAATATATTGGGACCAAGTTAGATCCTCAGAGATCTTGACACCCAGGAACTTGAAGCTGTTCACTCTCTCCACTTCTGATCCTTCTATGAGGATTGGTATGTGTTCCTTCATCTTACCCTCCCTGAAGTCCACAATCAGTTCTTTCGTCTTACTGATGTTGAGTGCCAGGTTGTTGCTGTGGCACCATTCCACTAGTTGACATACCTCACTCCCATACGCTCTCTCATCACCACCTGAGATTCTACCAACAATGGTTGTATCGTCAGCAAATTTGTAGATGGTATTTGAGCTATGCCTAACCACACACCCCTGAGGTGTGCCAGTGTTGATTGTCAGCGAAGAGGATATGTTATCACCAATCTGCACAGACTGTGGTCTTCCGGATAAGAAATCGAGGATCTAATAACAGAGAGATGTACAGAGGCCCAGGTTCTGCAACTTTTCAATCAGGATTGTGGGAATATTGGTATTAAATGCTGAGCTATAGTCGATGAACAGCATCCTGACGTAGGTGTTTGAGTTGTCCAAGTGGTGTTAAACAGTGTGAAGAGCCATGGAGATTGCGTCTGCCATTGACCTATTGTGGCGATAGGCAAATTGCAATGGGTCCAGGTCCTTTCTGAGGCAGGAGTTCATCTAGTCATAACCAACCTCTCAAAGCATTTCATCACTGTTGATGTGAGTGCTACCGGATGATAGTCGTTAACGCAGACCACATTATTCTTCTTTGGCACTGGTATAATTGTTGCCTTTTTAAAGCAAGTGGGAACTTCTGCCTGTAGCAGTGAGACGTTGAAAATGTCCTTGAATACTCCTGCTAGTTGGTTGGCACAGGTTTTCAGAGCCATACCAGGTACTCCATCGGGTCCTTTTCACTCTCTTTAAAGACAGTCTAACATCGGCCTCTGAGACAAAGATCACACGGTCATCAGGCGCGGTAGGGATCTTCACAGCTGTAGTTGTGTTCTCCCTTTCAAAGCGTGCATAGAAAGCGTTTCTGGTAGTGAAGCATCGCTGCCATTCATACTACTGGGTTTCGCTTTGTAGGAAGTAATGTCTTGCGGTCCCTGTCAGAGTTGCCATTAATCTGATATCGCCTCCAACCTCGTTCAAAATTGTCCTTTCACCCTTGAAATAGCCTTCCACAAATCATACCTGGTTTTCTGGTACAGGCCTGGGTTGCCAGACTTGAATGCTACAGATCTAGCCTTCAGCAGACAACATACCTCCTGGTTCATCCACGGCTTTTGGTTTGGGAATGTACAGTTAAGACTTTGTGGGCACATACTCATCCACACAGGTTTAAATGAAGTCGTTAACAATTGCAGCATACACATCTAGATTCAACAATGAATCCCTGAAGTTAAAATCTCCCTTCATTCTGATGAGGGGTCTCAGCCCAAAACGTCGACAGTGCTTCTTCCTATAGATGCTGCCTGGCCTGCTGCGTTCCACCAGCATTTTGTGTGTGTTGCTTGAATTTCCAGCATCTACAGATTTCCTTGTGTTTGTGTCAATATCTGGGAGTTGATAGTGTGGGAAATGGTCAATGATCAGAAACCTGAAGGTGGGGGGGGGGGGGTGCAGAGACAGGCTGTCTCATTTCCTGACACCCTAAGGTATTTCCACAACCTACAAGGACAAATGGAAAATACAATGGCACTCCCTTCACTTGCCTGCATGCATGCAGATCCAACAACTCTGAAGAAACTTGAAGAAAGCAGTCCTCTTGACTGACTACACCCTCCAAAATAATTATTCTGCATGATTATTCAACCACAAGCATATAGTGGATATCACGTTCGCCATTTACCAAATGCACTTTACTTATTTTTCCATTCTAGCCCAACAGTACATCTCAAGTGATACATACAAAATGCTGGAGGATCTCAGCAGGCCAGCCAGCTTCTATGGAAAAGAATACAGTCGATATTTCAGGCTAAAACCCTTCGAAATCCTCCAGAAGGATTTTGTGCTGAAACGTCGACTGTACTTTTTTCCTTAGATGC
Source organism: Hypanus sabinus (assembly GCF_030144855.1). NCBI lineage: Eukaryota > Metazoa > Chordata > Chondrichthyes > Myliobatiformes > Dasyatidae > Hypanus > Hypanus sabinus. The sequence continues at coordinate 16,692,676 of NC_082718.1, forward strand.
TGCCTGGCCTGCTGAGTTCCTCCAGCATTTTGTGTGTATTGCTTGGATTTACAACATCTGCAGATTTTCTTGTTTGTGATTTGAGTACATCTCAAGTCATTGACCAAGAAGGGCAAAGGTAACAGGTGCATGAGAACATCAACAAGTGCAAATTCCCCTCCAAGTCACATGGCACCCTGACTTTGAAAAATACCACTGCTCCTTAATCACTGAGTCTGAGATGGAGCTCCCTGTACAACAACTTCATCATCCATTTCAGAACTTACCTTTAACAAGAGGACTGCAGCAATTCAAATCAGTAGTTCCTCACTACTTTATCTAGGGTAATTAGCAATGGTATTAAATGCTAGTTTTATCACCACTGTCCAAATTCTTTTTTTCAATTTATTCAAGAGATGTAGGCTTCACAGGCTGAGCCACTATTTTATTGCTTTTTTGAACCGTCGCAGTCCCTAAGGTATAGGTATACCCACAAAATTGTTCGGGAGGAGTCCGAAGATGTTCATGCAGCAATGGTGAAGGAAAGGCAATATAACTCCGAGTCAGGATGGAGTGTGGCTTGGAGGACAACTTCCAAGTGCTAGTGTTTTCATGCTTTTTCTGCTCTTGCCCTTCCAGCTGACTTTTGTCATGGGTTTGGAAGACGTAGCTAAGGAATCTTGATGAATTGCTACAATGCATCCTGAAACTAAATGCAAAAATTAGGAAATTTAATGTCCATTATCAACTGGCTCTCACATTACAATACTGCCCAGGTACATTGAAGATTCAAAATAAGATTCTGTATGATAAGGGCTACTTTCCATTTTCTAGGGATCACCCCTCAACAAAGGCAGACGATGAAATGCACCACACCAAAAATGTTGGAGGAACTCAGCAGGCCAGGTAGCATCGATAGAAATAACTAAACATTTGACATTTCAGGCCACGAACCTTCATCAGGACTCTTGGCCTGAAACTTCGGCTGTTTACTTTTTTCCAAAAAAGCTGCCTGGCCTGCTGAGTTTCTCCAGCATTTTGTCTGTGTTGCTTTGACTTCCAACCATGGCAGATTTTCTCTTGTTAATGAAACCTTTTGCTCTCAGTGCACTAGCAGTCCTTTCAGCTATTTGGGAGGAGAAATGTTTAAAGATTAAGACTTCAACATTGCTCATAGACAATCAGGAAACATTAATTCCATCTCTCCCATACTCTTTTGAGACAAGAGCTAGTACAGTAAGCACCTTAAAGCATGTGAGAATTACCACCCGCAATATCGCCTCAAATTTGTTTGAGAGTTCTCTGGAAGGATAAGGAAACCTACGTCAGAGATCTCTCCTGGGCCAATATACTCGGCACTAAAGACTGAATTACAGTCAGTTGGCTCCGATGGATATATCACGTCATTTGCATGGTTTACACCCAACTTCCAAAAGCAGCCATTCTATTCCAAGATCTGTTACGACAAGAGGTTACCAGACTGACAGGAAGAAATTCAAGTATGTTATCAAAGCCATCTTGAAAACTCATAATAAATATGTATTAACATCTCCTTGCTGATCATCATAATACTTCAAGGCTGTCTGCTTAGCTCCCTGCTCTTCCCTCTACACATGGCTGTGTGGCTAACCACAGCTCTAATTCCATGTACAAATTTGCCAATGACACCACTGTTGTTGGTCAAATCACCGGTGACAATGAGTCCACTTACTGGAATAAGATAGGTTACTTCATTGAGCTGTGCCACAACAGTAACCTCTCACTTAGCATCAAAAAATCTAAAGAGCAGTTTGTTGACTGCAGGAAGGGGAAAAAGGGCAATCATGCACCAGTCTGCATTGGAAGATAGATGGTGGAGAGTCAGCAGTTTCAAATTCCTGTGCATTGACGTATCAGATGACCTATCCTGGGCCCTGCACATAGATGCGATCACAAGGAAGGCGTGGAGGTGAAGGAGGTTCGGCATATCACCAAACACTCCAACAACCTCTGAAGATATATTGCTAAAAGTACTCTGACAGATTATGTCATAGTCTGTGCAGGAACATAATAAGCTGCAGAGAGCAGTAGACTCCGCCCAAAACACTGGCATATCCCACCCACCATTGACAGTACCTCTAGCAGGTGCCGCAGAAATTTGTGAAGAGGAAGAATGATAAAATAGGTTATTACTTTAATAGAGAAATATATAAGAAACACAGAAAAGTAGCATACAGGTGCAGCAGGTAATCAGGAAGGGTAATTCTGAAGGCACATACTCAACAATTCAGGAACAGCTTTTTCCCCTGACATCCAATTTCTGAATGGACATTGAACCCATGAACAGTATATCACTACTTTTTTATTTGTTATTTTGCACTAATTTTAACTTAATTATTTAATACATATCACACACAAACGTATATTTTCTCTTGTTTAAGGAAAGATATATTACCATTAGGAAATTCACTAAAATTCACCAGGTATGGAGGATAAGGTTGAGTAGATTGGGTCTGTAGTCATTGAACTTTAGAATAATGAGAGACAATCCTACTGAAATTGAAGATTCTTACTGGGTGTGATATTGTAAATGCTGAGAGGACATTCTCCCTTATGGAAGAGTTTAATGATAGGTGAGCATGTCTCAGCACAAGGTGAAATCCATGAATGATTGACATGAGGAAGACTTGATTTTTTCTTTCTAAAGGTTGAGAGTGATAAAAAAACTCCTTACTCCATCTGTGGAGGATCAAGTTCAATTTCAAGTTTATTGTCACTCAACCTCTACACAGGTGTACTGCTAAATGAAATAACATTCCTCCGAATCAAGGTGCACAACATAGTACATATAATTCACACACAACACATAAGGTAATATTACCACAAATAAATTAACAAATACTCAAAAAATATATTCCAGGACATTGGCAATTAGCATAAGGTGGATTTACAACACAAGTTAAAAAGTAATGCTACTGGCATTTCATAAGTAATGAGACCCGGGTGGTGGCACGAGTTCAGCAGTCTCACGGCCTGGTGGAAGAACCCGTTTCCCACCCTGAAGTCTTTGAGTATATTCAAAGCTGAGGAAAAATGTATTTTTTTATTACTACAAGAATCAAGGGTTATGACAATAGAGCAGGAAAGTGGACAAGTTGGATTGGGCATTACCTTATTGAATAGTGCATCAGACTTGTGGAGTCCAATGACCTAATTCTGCTAATATTACTTATGCTCTTAGATGAATTACACTCAGAATATATCAGCATTGTAAATATTCCAGTTTAATTACTGTTCAGGTTTAGACAGAGATGTTGAAAATTTAGTGTTGAAAATATACAGTCTGTCAAGACTGCAGAGAGAATCCATCTAAGACACTCCAACAAATGTGAAGATGGCTAAAACAACTTAAGAGAGTCTTCAGTGATCATTGTTAGAAAGGCAATTCCACTTTTCTTATCTTTTTTGACACTCATTTTTGATTGGCTGCAGATTGTCCCATAAAAATCATAGTCTGTGACAGGAACTGTTGATTAATTTTTACCAACAGCAGGATTCAGCTCAGCAGTGGTATTACAAACTTCAAACGTGCTTGAAACTACTACCCACTTTGGGAGCTGAAAACAGAAGAAGACCAGTTAAAACAAAACCAAAATCTTGATTTGCGCCCCATTAGGTGGCTCTTTTTTTGGAGGAGAAGAGTCTAATCGAGGGCGTATAAATTTATAGTGAGAAGGTCAGGACTTGAAAGAGAATTGAGCGGAAATATTTTTTAAGCGGGGGGGGGGAAGGGTTGGGTATATGAAATAAGCCATTAGAGGAAGTGGTTTAAAGCAGGTACAATAGTATCACTTACAAAGCATTTAGATTGGAACATGGAGGGGAGGGGCCTGAATGGATATAGTCAACATGGACTTGTTGGGCTGAAGGGCCTGTATTGCCCTATAACCCTATGGCTCTTTAGCAACTGGCTGCAAAAAAATAAGTTCAAAGAGCATGAGGGGAGTATCAAACCTATGAACAAATATAACAAAGTCAGTGACACAGTGTCCAGTTGCTGCCATGACCTGATGACCCGTTTCACACCTGATCCGATCATCTCTTTGATTAGAAGCTCCTGGTGTTTTTTTAAGAGTCTGTGCAATGCATTACTTATCAGTCCTACAACAGTGATACAGACACACACACACACAATGCTGGAGGAACTCAGCAGGTCAGGCAGCATCCACAAAGACGAACAAGAGACCTGTGACCCTTCTTCAGGACTGGAAAGGAAGGGGAAAGGCACCAGAATAAAAAGGTGGGGGGGAGGGGAAGGACACTAGCTGGAAGATGATAGGGAAGCCAGGAGGGTGGGAAAGGTAGAGATCTGATGAGCACCTATTCTGATAGGAGAGGCGAATGGACTTTAGGAGAAAGGCAAAGGGGAGAGGGCCCAGGAGGAATAGGTAGGTGAGAAGAGGTAAAGGTTGGTGGGGGGGGGGGGGTGTGGAAATTGTTTAGCTGAAGCAGAAAGCGAAGTTCATACTATCAGGTTGGAGGCTACCCGGATGGAATATAAGGTATTGCAGTTGAAAAGAGGTAAGAGGCTAGAGTGGGGAATAGAAAAGGGGAGAAGGAATATTTTTTCTGAAAGGAGAAATTGATATTCATGCTACCAGGTTTGAGGCTACCTAGACAGAATATAAAATGTTGTTCCTCTACCTTGAGGGTTGCCTCATCATGGCACAAGATGAAGCCATGGACCGAAATGTCAGAACAGGAATGGAAATCAGAATTAAATTGTTTGACCATTGGGAAGTTCCATTTGTGGCAGATGGTGCAGAGGTGCTCAACAAAATGGTCCCCCAATTTATGGCAGGTCTCACCAGTGTAGAGGAGGCCACATCAGGAGCGCCGGACACGATAGACGACCCCAGCAGATTTGCAGGTGAAATGTTGCCTCACCTGGGAGGACCGTCTGAGACCCTGAATGGAGGTGAAAGAGGAGGTGAATGGGTAGGTGTAGCACTTTGACCTTTTTCAGGGATAGGTGCCAGGAGGGAGGGAAGAATGGACAAGGGAGATCGTGTTCCCTTTGGAAAATGGAGAGAGGGGGGAGATAAAGATGTGATTGGTGGTAGGATTGCTTTCTCAGCAGAATGATGTGTTGCATGTGAAAGCTCATGGGTTGGTAGGTAAGGACAAGATTAACTCTATTACTGTTACAGAGGTGGGAAGACGGGGTGAGCATGGATGTTCAGGATTGGAGAGATGTGGGTGAGAGTAGCGTTATTGGAGGAGGAAGGGAACCCTACTCTTAGAAGGAGAAAGACATCTCTGATGTTCTGAGAAGGAAAACCGCATTCTGGGAATAGATCCAGCAGAAACGAAGGAACTGAGAAAAGGGAAGGTCTGTTTTTTTTAAACAAAAGGCATGATGGGAAGAGGTATAATCAAGATAGCCATGGGAATAGGTAGGTTTATAAAAGTTGTTGGTCAACAGCTTGTCTCCAAGAGATCAAGAAAGCAGAGGGAGGTGTCAGAAATGGGCCAAGCAAGTTTAAGGACAATGCCCCAAATTCTTTTCATCACTGAAGAAATAAAACCATCCACTTACTTGGATAACTGCAACTCAAACACTCAAGCAGCTCAACACCAACCAGGCCAAGCAGCCCATTTTAATGGCAATCCACCTACCACCCGAATCATTTATGACCTCCACAACCTGAAAATGATGGCAGCAGAATACACCACTAAAAAGGCGCTACAGTTATATGCATAAACAACTTCAACAGCATATCTTAAAACAAAGGCCTCTAACATGATAAAGGCAAAAGGACAGCCAGAACAGGAAAGTACCACCAAGGTCTCCCTCCAAGTTACACACGACTCGCTGGGTTCCTCCAGCACCTGCAAAATTTCGTCTTCAGAAATATAATTCATAAGCTTTCTTGCAACTTACCAGGTACACTATAACACTATAATACAATTCTGCGATATAACATCTTAAGGAAAGCGGGTTACATGCTAAATTTTATTTAAAAGCTAGCAGTCCGGGATCGGGATCAGTCAGTGCGGCAACACCAAAGTTTCCAGTGCGCCAGAATAATGGAGATACAAACTTGATCAGTCCTCACAACTAATTATCAATAAGAAAACCACTTTTTCGAGTGGACCAGCCGAATATTTCCAGCATTTTTTGTTTTTATTCCCATTTTCTCGATTTTACCCAAAGCATGAAATCAGCGATCAGGTTATCAATTAAAGCTCTCAGAACCCATCTTGGTGCATGATGTGAGAAAGCTTTACATCACCCACACGAGTTTTAAACCGCTGAAATCTGTACCTTGAGAGACGCCCTGAAGTAAACTCCGATTTAAACGCGGGGAAGCGCATGTGCGCATGCGTGACGTTCTGACCTGGGTTAAAGTTCACGTGGCGCTAAAAAAAACTGGCGCGTGAAAGGGGAAAGCGAGAAAAATCAGGTAATAGTTGGGTTGATGAGAGGGAGAAAAGGCCGGTTGGTGGGGGTGTGGTTGTGGTTGGATTGGAGAGGGATATACAGAGTTGTGTGTGACAGGCGGGAGGTGCGGGTGATTAAGATGGAGCGAAGGGTGCGGGGCAGGGGAGTTTGTGGTTGACAGACGGTGCGGAGTTGAGAGGAGTGGGTGATGGTGGTGAGGGCTTTAGGTGCAGTGGGTTTAGGAGTTTGTGTGATTGGAAGGTGGGAGAGTGAGGCTTGCAGGTGACTGGGGAATGGGAGGGGTAAGAGGCACGTGTGAGTCGGTGGGTGGTGAGGCGTGCGTGTGTCTGAGTGGGGTTGTAGGATGAGGATTTTTTGGGGGGGTCATTGGGAGAGTGTGGTGTTGGTGATGTTAGGGGCTGAGGGGTACATGTGATGGGAGTTGAGGGGTGTGGGTGAAGGTAGTGAGGAGTACAGATAAGTGCTGGGTAAAGGGGAGTGAGGGGTGCGGGTGACAGGTGATGTTTGTGAATATTGTTTAGGAACTGTGTGGCCATGTGATGGTTAGGGTACTGGTCAATGGTTAGGGAGTAAGATGAGTGAAAGGATGATGGTGGAAGTATAGTAGGCAAGGTGAGGGTGTGTGTGGTAGTAGAGGAGTGAGATAGCTTGCTACTATTCCTACTCTGTTGGTTTGACTGCTCCTCTATCATAAGGTGGATGGCCTTCTAAATGATGCATGTGTAAGAAAGGTTTATTTATAAGAAGAATATTTGAAGATGAAGTAACTAATTGTTTTTGTTTGAAATGTTGCAGCCCATTCAGAATCAGAATCAGGTTTATTATCACCAGCATGTGATATGCAATTTGTTAAAGTAGCAGCAGTTCAATGCAATACATAATCTAGAAGAGAAAGATAAATAAAATAAAAATATCAACAATAAGTAAATCAGTTACAGTATATGTATGTTGAATAGATTTTTTAAAATGTGCAAAAAAACAGAAATACTATATATTTAAAAAAAGGTGAGGTCCAAGGATTCAATGTCCATTTTGGAATCAGATGGCAGAGGGGAAGAAGCTGTTCCTGAATCTTTGAGTGTGTGCCTTCAGGCTTCTGTACCTCCTACCTGATGGTAACAGTGAGAAAAGGGCATGTCCTGGGTGCTGGAGGTCCTTCATAATGGAAGTTGCCTTACTGAGGCACTGCTCGCTGAAGATGTCCTAGGTACTTTGTAGGCTAGTACCCAAGATGGAGCTTACTTGCACTCATTCCCACAAATATAAAACTGCAACGGTTGTTAGAAAAATTAAAATCCATATTTTCCTTTTATACAGAGGCATCATTTTGAACAGGAGCTGTTAGAAGTTGCATCTTGTGAACTATCTTTCATACACATTTTCCTCTGATTTCACCCTTCATATAAAAGTTGCAAAATCTTGCATTTAATTGGAACTTTGTAATCAGGATGTAATTGGGTAGGAATTTGATAAAGCACATTTTATTTCACTTTTTTCCTACATGTTATACAATATACAAGTATAATAAATTTTTAAATGCATGCTGTGTAAGTTTTACTGGATCAGGAAACTTGCAGGCCCTCAGGACCTCTGTTCTGGCTGCAAAGCTACCCATATTCCTAACGTCCAGAATTCTGCATTCTGATTCAGTGCTGCTGTGCACCCTCTCCACAGTTTGGACTGTGGCCCCAGTCTGTGCTCTAGATCACTGCCTCTGATCACATAGCCCATTTACACCAAAATATCCTAAATGGATGTAATTTCTGTGATTCAGCTGGGAAGAAAACCTTTAGCAGTCTGCCTTTTAACTGTTGCAGTTATACAATACAAATGCAAAACAAAGGATGTTCAATTACCTTGGCTATTTTGTCATCCTCTTGAAGCCATTTGGACATGTATAGCCACCTTGCTGAGTTCCCCCAGCGTGTTGTGCGTATTGCTTTGAACCCAGCATTTGCAGTGTACTTCGTGTTTTGTTCTTTGACCCTGCTCTGCCATTCATTTAAACCACAGCAGTTCATCTTTGTTGCCCTCATTTAACTGCACTATACCTAAGTGTAGAGAAATATTATCAGACTTAACGTTGTGTGACTGAGTCTTCATGACCTTCTGTGCAAAATATTTCTGATGATTCCCCATTCTCTGAATGATTGATCCATCATCGGAGTCCTAAGTGACCTATACCTAATTTTGAAACTAAGCCCTCTGGTTATGGAATCCTCAGGCATAGAGAATGTCACCACATTGAGCCCTGCAAGCAATGAGGTTGTTTCTGTTTCTTTTCTGGTTTCTGTAGAATACGTGTTTAGTCTATTCAAATCTGCCATCTAGAAATGGTTCTGGTGAATTTTTCCTGCACTCTTTTGCAATCAGCTGCAACTATCCCATGATCTATGAAGTTTAAAAAATTCTACCGTTGTATCTAAAAAAAAAAGTGAAGGGGAAATAATAAATAAGGGATGGGGTAAGAATGGGAATGACCCCATTCCCATTCTGATATGTCAATCCATGGCCACCTCTACTGTCAAGACAAAGCCACACTCAGGTTGGAGGAACAACCTCTTATATTCCGTCTTGGTAGTCTCCAACCTGACAGCATGAACATTGATTTCTCGAACTTCTGTTAATGTCCCTCCTCCCCTTCTTACCCCATCCCTTCTTTCTTTCTTTCTTTCTTTCCTTTTTTTTCTCTTTTTTCTCTCTCTGTCCCTCTCACAATAACTCCTTGCCTGCTCTCCATCTTCCCCTGGAGCTCCTGTCCCCCTTTCTTTATCCCCAGGCCTCCCATCCCATGATCCTCTCCCTTCTCTAGCCTTGTATCCCTCTTGCCAATCAACTTTCCAGCTCTTAGCTTCATCCCTCCCCCTCCTGTCTTCTATCATTTTGGATCTCCCCTCCCCCTCCCACTTTCAAATCTCTTACTATCGCTTCTTTCAGTTAGTCCTGATGAAGGGTCTCGGCCCGAAACATTGACTATACTTCTTCCTATAGATGCTGCCTGGCCTGCTGTGTTCCACCAGCATTTTGTGTGTGCATCATGAATGGTGATAATGCTTCACTCTCAGCAACTTCTGTGCACACTTAGAAAGGAAGAATAAAACTATAGCTATGAGAATCCCTGCAGTGTCCTGTGATCTCAGTCTTGGAGGCCTACATCATGCGGTCTTTCATGAAGATGAACTCTTGCAAGGCGACCGTGCCTGATGGAGTACCTGGTGGGGCTCTGAAAAAGTGTGCCAGCCAACTGGCTGGTGTGCTCAAAGACATTTTCAGTCTCATTGCTACAGTCTGAAGTTCCCACCTACTTCAAAAGAGCAACAATTATGCCAGTGCCCAAGAAGAACAGTGTGAACTGCCTTAACAACTATCACCTAGTAGCACTCACATCTACGGTAATGAAATGCTATGAGAGGTTGGTTATGGCGAGAATTAACTCCTGTCTCAACAAAGACCTGGACCAACTGCAATTTGCCTCTTGCTATAATGGGTCCTATGACAGGTGTGATCTCATTGGCTCTTCATGTCACCTTGGATCACCTGGACAATGCTAATATCTATGTCAGGAAGCTGTTCTTTGACTACAGCCCAGCATTTAAGACAATAGTTCCTACTGCTCTGAACAAAAAGTTCCTCTGTACCTCCCTCTGTAACTGGATCCTCAACTTCCTAACTGGAAGACCACAATCTGAGGAGCGAAAGTAATATCTGACAGTCAACACTGGCGTACCTCAGGGATGTGTGGTTTGCTTTCTCTACGCTTATGACTGTGTGGTTAGGCACAGCTCAAATGCCATCTATAAATTTGCTAATGATGCAACTACTGTTGGCAGAATTTCAGATGGTGATGAGAGGTCATATAGGGGAGAGAGATATATCAGCTGGTTCAGTGGTGTCATAGCAACAACCTTGCACTTGATGTCAGACAGACCAAAGAACTAATTGTCGACTTTAGAAAGGCTAAGATGAGGGAACACACACCAGTCCTCATAGAGGGATCAGAAGTGGGAACAGTGAGAAAATTTAAGTTTCTGAGTGTCAGCATCTGTGAGGGTCTATCCTGGGCCCAACATATTGATGCAGTTGCAAAGAAAGCAGCAGCTATAGTTCATTCGGAGTTTGAGGAGATTTGGTATGTCACCAAAGGCACTCTCAAACTTCTACAGATGTACTGTGGAGAGCATTCTAAGTGGCTGCATCACCAGGGGTGGGGGCTACCACACAAGATCAAAATAAGTTGCAGGTAGTTATAAACTTAGCTCCATAATAGGGACTAGCCTTCATAATATCCAGGACATTTTCAAGGAACGATGCCTCAAAAAGGCAGCATCCATCATTAATCCCCATCACCCGGAACGTGCCCTCTTATTGCTGCTGTCAGGGAAGAGGTACTGAAGGCACAGAACGATATATGAACAGCTCCTTCCCCTCTGTCATCCGATTTATGAATGGCCATTCAACCAATGAACACTACTTCACTACTTTGTGAATTTGTTTTTTTAACTGTAACTATTTAGTATATATACTTAACGTAATTTCAATTTTTTTCTCTATTATGCATTGCATTGTACTACTGCTGCAAAGGACAAGTTTCACGACATGTGATTTTGAAGTCTAAAATGCTGATTGTTTTTATACGTTATATAAAACCTAAAAAATACAAACAGAGTACAGTGTATTGTAACCTTTTGATCAAAACACTGTATCATAGGTGGAGACTGAAAACCTGCATTGTTTATTGTTGTTCAACAGCAGATTCAGGTTTGTTACCCTGCACATATATTTTCATTATATTAATTGGTCTGTAATAATTTTTACTGTTACGTACATTTGTGTGATGAACAAGTGTAAGACAAAGACTGATTATCGGTAGCACATAAATTCAGTAGGAAATTATGGCGATCCCAAGCTCTCTCGTTATGTATTCTAAAATCTGAAAAAAATCCAAAATACTTCCGGCACTCCACCAAACATTTCTGATAAGTGATACTCAACATTAATACTCAATTCTTAAATGATCCTTAGTATTCTTCTATTTTTGGTGTCTCCTAATTACAACTTCCTTGAAAACAGACATAAATTATTTGTTTAATTTATCTGCCTTTTGAAATTTTCCATTATTTATTCTCCTGCTTCTTTTGGTCAGATATCTACATTTTCCCTGCTTATCTTTTCCTTTACACACATCCAAAGAACTTGTCCTTCCTTCAGCTCCTTGACAATTTATTTTTATAGTATATTCTATCTTTTACAATGGTATTATTATACTATACTAAATACTAAAATGAGTCTTTTCTCCAGTTTGTGTAAAACCATTTCATATATGATGCATGAATTCATCCACCTACTTATTAAAAGCCATTGACTCATCTAATCTATGTCTGGTTTAAAGTCCTCCATGATTGTTGCATATCTTTCAATCTTGTTTCCTGATTTATGCCATATTAGAACTGTGGCCTGTAAATGTCTTCCATCGATGTTTTCTTCCCTCTGCTGCTTCTTGGTTCCACCTGAAAATGATTCTAGTTCTGCAACATTATTTGTAGAGCTAAGTTCATTTCTTAGCACGGTACTGATTTCACTCTTATTAATACCAGCACACCACACCTTTTCCTTTTTGCCTGTCATTCTTAGAGCATGCTTCTAACTCAATGGTTTTGGTACACTGTAGACTGAGCAAGGGGTTGATTTGAAGGGCCCAGACAGGTGTGTTCATCCCTTATTGCTACTTATCAATTTTAATCTTTTTGCTCTACCTTGCTCCTGACTAACTCCTTTATCTTGTATACAAGAAAATTCTGGCAACTAGGAGGAAATGTGTATTAGTCTGTTTGATTTCAAATTGTCACGTGTAGCGATGATATTAGCTTCACGCCCATGGCTCATTTGAAATGGAAGAGTGGTCCTTTTGTTGACATAGAATCCTTAAGGCCAGGATAGCTTCCATAAATCATCGAGGAGTTTAAAATTTCTCGTACGCTTCCATGTTATGTCATGGAGCAATTAATTTTACTGATGGCTAAGTAAATTCTTTGCCCCATTCAAACGAGTGTTGTGAGATCTTTTGCATCCACTATAAAGTAGATAACATCGTGGTTTAATATCATACTGAAAAGATATTTCTAAAAGAGTAGTACTCAGTATTAAGAGCAGAAAGTGCAGTGGTACTTAGCAAGTCAGCCACCATTCTGTGGAGAGAGAGGCAGAATCAATGTTTCAGGTCATGGAATTCATTGATTTATCTTTAAAAGACCCATATAAATTCAGTGGGGTAGTTTTCTTGAAAACTGAAATGTGAATTTTTCAAAAGAAAAGGCTTTCTTAAAGTATATTTGTAGATAAAATATTAAAATGTGGAATAAGGGGAAATACGAGGAAATGTGCAGATGCTGGAAAGTCAAGCAACACACTCAAAATGCTGGTGGAACGCAGCAGGCCAGGCATCATCTATAGGAAGAAGCACTGTCGACGTTTTGGGTCGAGACCCTTCGTCAGTCCTGACGAAAGGTCTTGGCCCGAAATGTCGACAGTGCTTCTTCCTATAGATGCTGCTTGGCCTGCTGCATTCCAACGGCATTTTGAATAAGGGGAAATGACTTGATTTGTGAGATCACCTTTCTTTTCATAAACGTTACAGCAACAACCCTTCTGTGATTTAGATCTCGGGAATTTTTGGCAAATTGAGAATCGATAGATGTTGGAAATCCAGAGCAACACAATATGCTGGAAAAACTCAGCAGGTCATGCAGCATCAACGAAGAGGAATAAGAAATCGATATTTTGGGCCAAGACCCTGATAAAAGGTCTTGGCCCAAAACATTGACTGTTCTTTCCTCTGCATAGATTCTGCCTGACCTGCTGAATTCCTCCAGCATTTTGTGCGTTACAATAAGAAATTTTCAAACATATTTGTATAATTGCATCAGTGTCAAAACTAAGCCTATTTTTCAAAGGGTGTGCATGTACTTGTGTTTAAATTTATTAATATTTTAGATTGCATTTATTGCCCTACCTTCATTGCTGTTGAGTTAAGCTATCTTCTTGAACCACTGCAACTTTGGTGACCTTACTCCCATTATGCTGTTGATTTGGAAGTTCCAGGATATAGACTCAGTGATGATGTAGGAACAAGATATATTTTCAAGTCACAATTGAATGTGATTTGCTGGGGAATATCCTAGTGGTAATGTTCCGATGTACTTGGTGTCTTGGACATTAGTGGAGAAGGAAGTAGGGAGATGCTGTTGGAGTAGGCTAGTAACTGCAGTACATTGTTTCATTCACATAAATTATACCTTTAATGTATGGAATAAATAGTTAGATGGATCACTTTGCAACCGACTGAACTTTTATTCTTTTATTTATTCCTGCCTAAGATCTCCTGACAAAATCCTCCCATATGTCTTTAGTCATACCCTGAGCATTATGCCCATTACCCCTTCTAATGGGTAACCTCCACAGATAAGATCTTCTAAATTTTTACAATCCGGCTTGTTTCATTCCTTTGCCTTCTCTCTTCAGTCCTGCAGATTCTTTCCATTCAGATACTTAATCCAGCTTTGTTTTGAAGACTGCATTTGAATCTACCTCAACATGTATTTGGCAGTGCAGTCTGGATTCCAACTATACCCACTCCCACTCTGACTTCAGTCTATGACCTCCGTACTGTTATGAGGCCCAATGAAAGCTTGAGTAACCATTCCTCAATTTTCATCAAGGCATGTTGCAGCCAGCAGTGTGGATTATCAAATACTCTAATCATAGAAAACTACCTTTTTTGCATTAAGACTGACCATTTTTACCTCCCACTTCTTTTCTGACATATTGCTGTGCTATGTATATAGATTTGAATAATTGTTTACAGTGGATTTCGGCTATTCGGCCATTAGTTAATTGGGGTAGCCACTTATTTGGGACAACTCCTAAAGAACAAAAAATAATGGAGAAAATAGCTGGGATTCCCTTTGTTTATTTGGGGCACCATGCCACTTAATTGAAACAGGAAGCTGTTGGTGCCACAGAGACCAGTTTTTAACTAGCTCCAGTTGTGGGTGCTTGTGGCTATACTGCTTAGAAGACAGTATTAAATAGTGTCGATTATGTATGTTTATGTTCAAAGAACAATGATTTTTGTCACTGATGGTGAGAAATAAGCAGTAAGACAATTTAGAACTGTTTTGCTCACCGCATTTTCAAGCCTACAGGCTTGGAGATGACAGAAACAGCCGGGCGTGAAAATGGAACTATTTCACTACTTCAACAAGTTAGGAACTAGGAAGAATTTGAAATTATCAACAATCATTATGAATGTTACAATGAAAATGGAAACTTGGAGGATGCAATTGTCGAAAGGCTATATGCCCAAAGAGTTTGTATTGATTTTGTTCCCTTGCCATCAATCAAAAGAACAAATCAGCATACACTGAATGAATTCCTCTGTTGTTAACTATTAGTAACTAATACATAGTTTTATAATACTGTAGAAATATTGGTAGTGTTCTAGTTTATTCTGTATTTCGTTTAAATACCTAATTTATTACTTAGTTTAACAGTAGTTTGTGTTTTTTTAAATATCTCTTTTATCGATTTCCATGAAACTTTGGCTAATTGTGGCAGCTGTTTAAATGGGTCAAAATGTGCTGTTCCCACTATATTTCTTTTCACTTTCTATTATCACGAAGGTATCTTCCATTATGTGAGATAACCAAGCTTCCTTGGTTATTTGTGTCAAAAATATTTTGAATATGTTATTCAGGGATGTGTTTATTATCTACCAACTTAATATATTTATTATCTGCAGACCTAAGTTAATCTAAGATGTTTAAGTTTTACAGTTGTTAATTGTTTTTATTTTGTATCCTACAGAAGGGCATTCTTAGATATTTAAAGATGACTGAGCTTGATAATGCTGAATCTCTTGAAGACAAAATCAATTTGCTGAAAGAGAAGCTGATTTGTCGAGATTCTCAGATTGTGACTCTGCTGTCACTGCTAGGAGAGGTAATTTTTATTTTAAATGTATCAGTATGAGTTAGAGGAAAGGGACAACTTTGTGTTGTGTTACTAGTTTATCAAGAATTTAAATGCAAATGATTTTGGAGTATAATTTTGCTTTTTCTTTATTTTTTTGTTTTTTTTAATTTTTATAATTTATCTTTATTATAATTTTAAATTTCATTGTTCACATTTGGACAACTTTTTTTCCACCCAAATTTCCCAAGAGTTACTGACTGTTTTGCAGGGTGGTAATCCATTGGCATTGGTTCTTATTGCATCATCTACAGTTTAGCATATTGATTTTCAATGAGGTCCTGCAGTCTGAAGATCAGTATGATATAGATTCCTGAAAGTTGACTTGCTGAGCATGCTAATTCACCTATTAAGTCTTAGAAATGTAGAAAACCTACAGCACAATACAAACCCTCAGCCCACAAAGTGGTGCCGAACATGTCCTTACCTTAGAAATTACCTAGGGTTACCCATACCCTCTATTTTTCTGAGCTCCATGTACCTGTCCAGGAGTCTCTTAAAAGATCCTATCGTATCCGCCTCCCACCACTGTTGCCGGCAGCCCATTCCACACTCTCACCACTCTGCGTAAAAAAACTTACCCCTGACATCTCCTCTGTACTTACTTTTAAGCACCTTAAAACTACCCTCTTGTGCTAGCCATTTCAGCCCTGGGAAAAAGCCTCTGACTATCCACATGATCAATGTCTCTCATCATCTTGTACTCCTCTGTCAGGTCACCTCATCCTCTGTCACTCCAAGGAGAAAAGGCCAAGTTCACTCAACCTGTTCTTATAAGGCATGCTCCCTAATCCAGGCAACATCCTTGTAAATCTCTGCACCCTTTCTATGGTTTCCACATCCTTCTTGTAGTGAGCTGACCAGAACTGAACACAGTACTCCAAGTGGGGTCTGACCAGGGTCCTATATAGCTGCAACATTGCCTCTTGGCTATTAAACTCAGTCCCATGATTGATGAAAGCCAATGCACCGTATGCCTTCTTAACGACAGAGTCAATCTGCGCAGCAGCTTTCAGTGTTTTATAGATAAAAATAATTTTGTACAACTCCAGAGTACCCCTTAATGCTCAAAAAGTAATAAACAACCTAAAAATTCATGAATTTCCTTAAAATCAATGTCAGGGATAAATACAGGCAAAACCTCACTTCATAGAAAGATTGGCATTTCAAGACTTCCTCAGTACTGCCCCTGCCAGTGCTGAGGTAAGTTGGATTCCTGACCCAGACTTTGAGCTGCAATATCTTGATCAGAGCCTGCAATGTGCTGACCTTTCTGGTAAATCCCAAACCACCTAGGCCATGTCCTGGAGAACCATTCTGGGGCTGTGGATAATGCAGTGTAGAACTCTGTCATTGATGCCTTGCCTGTCCTTGATCATTGGAGCTGTGAGTGCTGGCATCCAGTTCCTCCATACCCTCCTGTATGTGCTGCATTACCAGTTCATTGCCCTTCAACTTTTGTGAGATAATTATACTACTCTTTTGCTGTTTTTAAACTTATTATTGCATTTATTTTGGTTTAGTGTCCCAGCCAATATTTACAGTAGTTCTTAACCATGACCTAAAATATTCATGCTCACAAGACAATTTTTTATATTTACTGTATTTTCTATGTTGCAATAACAATTGCATGTTAGAAAAGTACCAACTGACTTTTGAGTGCTAGTCCTATAGCTTTATATATGACTTTGGAAAATTCCTTCATCCCTACATGCTGTTCTTCTGTCAGAATTTTGTTTGTTATTCACTGTACTTTGTAATATTTCATGTGATTTTGTGCTGAAAGTAGTATAATTCTCATTAAAAGTCTGTTGAATTATGATTATAGCTGATGTTCATGGATGTATAATACATGTTGTGTTTCTGACAGACATTCTGTTTACTTATCCATAGTATAAGATTTGTAATTTGTTTAAAACTCTAAAAGAAGACAAAAATGCATAGTTTTGGATATTGAAATAAAGGCATTCATTATTTTAATTCTATAAAATTTATTCCTTATTCTAGCCTCAACATTATAGCTACCCTTCCATTTTTGTATATGGGCACACAGCCACAGGGAAAACCTATGTGATACAAACGTTGTTGAAGACATTAAAGGTAAATAAAAAAGTTTTTGAAAATAATTATTTTTGAGTATGGTAATGTGAGAAGTGATTATTTTCAAAATATATTTGTTTTAAAAACAAATATATTATTGAAATATAAATATGTTTCAATAATGTGCATTTCCAACTAAACCCTGCTGTTATCATTGAAACATTTTTAGATTTTCAAGGCTTCTTTCTCCTTCATCTCCAATCTTAATGAAGGGTCTTGGCCTAAAACACTGACTGTTTATTCTTCTCTATTAATGTTGCCTGACCTAACTTCCTCCGGCATTTTGTCTGTTACTCTTGATTAACGGCAACTGCCGAATCGCTTGTGTTCAGATACTCTTCTCTGCTCAGAGGTCCTGAAAAATATTCTGCTAAAGTAGAAAGCAATATTTTGGGTCAACAATGGTAGTGTTATCACGTGCAGAGTAAGAAAACAGATATGAAGAAGTTTTCCTCATGTTCTTATGTTGAATGTTAGAGAGGGAGAAGACCTTTAGCCCCATGGGTCTTGGTGAGATCTTGACTATTTTCAGACCATATACCTGCATTTGCCCCTTTTTCCCCAATATCTGGTTAACATAATCTTATTAATTTCAGATGTAAAGTTATCATTTGATCGAGCATCACTCGTCAACTGCAGAGAATTCCAAACTTTCTATGCATGTCAATATGCTTCGTAACTTTATTCCTTGTAAATCTGACTTTGTTTTTTAGACCTTTTCTCCTACCCTTTGTCTTTCCAACCAGCAGAAATTATTTCTCTTTAAAGCTTCTTATAAAATAGTCATTTTTTGAAGTTTTCAAAATACCTAAGATATTTATTTATGGATGTGGCATCACAAGCGAGATTGACATCTGTTGCTCATTCCTAATAGTCCTTGAGAAGGTGCTGCCTTCTTGAAATTAAGGTACTCGTACTTTGCAGCGCTGTTAGGTTGAAAGTTCAGAACGTAGATTTAGCACTGATGACAGCATGTCAATATATTTTCAAGTTGGGATGTTTATGACCTGGAAGGGAAGTTACTGGTGGCAGTGGTCCTTTGTTGTATTAATAACCTCCAAGAGGAATTGCCCTTCGATCCATTTAATTGGGCCATGTTGGGACCAGTACATTTTGGCGCAATTAAACGAATGCCATAATTAACATGGAAATAGTTAAAAGATATAAAAAAGACAAAGTGAGCAACAAATTATGTTTTGAAATGAAATATGGAACAAATTAGAACACTACCACTTGTACTACAGTGCTGTAGAGCTGTGCACTCATTCCTAATAGTTATCGACAGAGCATTTAATTTAAAATATGCAAAATCAGCACAGACACCTGGAGCAGATAATGGACTGCCTTCATACAATGCTATTTACAATTGTGTTCTCCAAATCTTCATTTTATTTGTAACATTCAGGATGATTGTCAGTACCTTCAAATTTTTCATAGTTCCTCACTTGTTGAAGTAGTGAAATAGTTTCATTTCACTCTTGGTTTTTTTGGCGTCTCTTAAGTCTGAATGCTTGAAACCACAGTGAGCAAAACAGCTCAGAATTGTCTTACTGCTTGTTTCTCACCAACTCTCTGTGAGAAAAATCACTTTTTTTTAAACAAACACATACAAGTGTCGCTATTTGAAAACAGTTATCTCCAAGCATGGTGTAGCCTCTAATGGCTACACAAGTGCTGGTTAGAACCTGTTCAGCAATAGTCTTGTGCCCCAATTAGGCAACACAGTGTCCCAAAGAAACAAAGGGAATCCCGGCAATTTTTTGATTCGTTTTTCTTTGAGTTGTCCCAAGTAAGCTGCTGCCCCACTTAACCAATGGCCCAATTAATTCACTGTATTTATAGTTTACTTATTAAACTCCATGTATTATTATGGTAAATGTATACGACACTCCTTTGAAGGCTAATATTTTCTTAAAAGTGAGAAGACATCTATGTGACCCTGTTTGGAGGCGAAAGATGCTTAGCAAGTGTGACCAGAAATGCCCCAATTAGAAGGGTCTGCAAACCATAGTTGCTCATTCTTAACTATAAGCCATTGTTGAAAGTATATTTCAATGATTAAAGATATATTGGTTCAATGATAGTCATGAGAAAGGGTTCTTTGACTTGAAAGGTTAATTGGTTTCTCTTTTCACATGCACTGCTTGGGCTGAGATATTTCAACTTTTTCTGATTTTGCTACAGATTCCAGTATCTGCAACAATACATATTTTCCAAGAAATATTGATTACTTACAGAAGAAGCAAGCTTACAGAAGCAAGACATTTCTTTCAAAGTTTATTATTAAATTCTCCAGTTGACTTGGACCTCTTTGTTTCCCATTGGGCCTCACTCTATTAAGAATACGTGTTAGCTTGTGTACAACATCCAATCCACATTTAAAAAAAAAACAATTGTGCACAGTCACCTTCTGTTTCCTCAATAAAAGTAAATCATTCTTTGTTTCATAGCACTGCTAAGAATACAGTTGTTAATGTAGTGCAATGACTAACTGGTTCCTGAATGCTCTCTTGATTTTGAAAAGCATTTTTTCATAAATACGAACATTTTCATTATCTTTAACATCAATAGGTTTAAAGCCATCCACAACCAATTCTTTTCACCTGAAAGTGAACCCTAAAAGTTTTTCTGACATGTTGCAGTCATCTCTTGACTCCTTTTAAAATAAAAAGTAGAAAAGAGAGAGATAATGAAGCAGTAACAGCAGGAACCATTTTTGCCTGAGAACGTGAACACTTATATTTTAATTGGCATTCAAAGTAAAAACGTTCGGTCATACCCACTGACATTTACTTTGTTGTATGTAGTATTTTGCACATGTAGTCAAACCATAAAAATACCATTTCGAAGAAAGTGATTTAACATGGTGAGACTGATACTGTAATGTCATTTTTCAGTTCAGTTACTGCGGAGTTAGTAATACCTCCTTTATCATGTTGTCTTTACAAAATTAAGTCATTGTACTATTTTATAAACATTTTTTCTTTGAGACCCAAGAGGCCACAAATGCTGGAATCAGGAGTAAAAAACAAGCTGTTGGAGGAACTCAGCAGTTCAGCAGCATCTTTGGAAATAAAAGGATAGTTAGCTTACACAAGGAAATCTGCAGATGCTGGAAATTCAAGCAACACACACAAGATGCTGGTGGAACGCAGCAGGCCAGGCAGCATCTATAGGGAGAAGCACTGTCTTACTATCTTTCCTTTCAGTTAGTCCTGACGAAGGGTCTTGACCCGAAATGTCAACTGCCCTTATCCCTATAGATGCTGCCTGACCTGCTGCGTTCCACCAGTGTTTTGTGTGTGTTGCCTGAATAGTCAGCTTTTTGGGTCATGACCATTATCGTGACCATTTTACCTTAGACCTAGAATTTATTTCAACAAGGGTAAATTACTTGAACAAAGAAAATGACCAAAGCTATCTTTCTAATGAACAGGTGTCCTTTCAAGTAATTGTAGTGGAAGGTTGGTATGGACGATAAAGAGGGATAAGAAGAGGATTTTCCAATAGTGGGAGAGCATAGCCTCTGAATATTAGGACAACCTTTAGAACAGAGATGAGGAATTTCTTTGGAATTAATTGTCAGAGACAACGGTGGAAGCCAACTAATTGTGTATATTTAAAGCAAAAGTTAATAGGTTCTTAATTAATAAGTCTGGGTAAGGACATCAAAGGTTACTGGGCGAAAGCAGGAGAATCAGGTTGAAAAAGAAAATAGATCAGCCATGATCGAATGGTGGAGCAGACTCAATAGGTCATATGGCCTAATTCTGCTCCTATCTCTCATGGTCTTATGGTAATCAGCAGTTGACACAAGTCTCGTAGTAATGTAGGTACTACTAAATAGCAACAGTTCTGATCACATAGCATGCTTGGGACTTTGGTGGTGACAGACTGGCATTTTTTTTTTGGATTGTTAGGTTTTTTTATCACAGCAGACTTTAAATCTAGATTTTAAATATATTGTAATAAACTTTGCAGTGAAACCAGAAAATTTAAAGCACACAGAGTAATTGTAGCCTAGGTGGATTTCAGGGGTATGTGGGAAAGGAATATCAGGTGGGTTTCACAAAAGCAAAGGCAACATTGTTTGTGAGTCAGTTGGAGAACTATTGAAATGTTCAAATAGCAGGACAGTGGATTCTCAGAGATTTGTTGATAGTTACTGAAATGTTTAGGGTAAAGAAAGTATTGATGATCTAAAGAAAGATCAGTTCTGGAAAGTGAGTAGTATAATGAGAAAATTATGACACTAAATATAGTCAGACGTGAAGGCAAAGAATTTCCTATGCTTTTCTGCCACTATGTCGTAAGGGAATTGAATAGCAAGATTATTTGGTATTATTTTATTTTTTTAATCAACCCAGATTGTCCTATGGTGGGTAAACTTTAGATTATTGGTGACAATAGACTTGGATGTTGTTAAGAGAGTCATAATTCTCATTTGATATAACACCCCTGAACTTTTTCACTTGCTTACTGGCTGAATCTTGATTTCTTCATGACCCCAGGCCTAGGGAACTTGGTACTGCAGCCTCAGTATCTGTGTTTAATCCAGTAAAGAAAAGCCAAATGCAGCTGCAAGCTTTGAACCTTGCTGAAGGTGGTATATTCTGCTGTACTTTGGAAGTATGTAAGGAGAATTTGTGCTTTTCTACTTTTTGCCATTATTGTCATTAATACTTTTTTTGTGTCTCTTTGCAGTTTCCCCATGTAATTGTGAACTGTGTGGAATGCTTCTCCTCGAGAATGCTTTTCGAACAAATACTTAACCAGCTGCAGGGTAGTTGGCTGTCTGAGAATGAATGCACATCATATTTGCGATGTAATACTCTTAATGAATTTGTTCTACTATATAAGCAAGTGGTCCGTGAACAAAATCTGCTCAATCAAACTGTCTACATTGTAAGTGGTTTTGAAATTACAGTAGATTTTTTTGGGATTATAAGTGAGGGTCCAGGGGAAAAAGCATTGATGCAAAATGTGTCAGGCAGTTCTACCGGAGTCATGGCATGGAGTATAAGAGTAAGGATGTTGCAGATGCATCAGATTTTGATTAGGCTACGTTCGGAGTATTTTGTGCAGTTCTGTTTGTTGTAATACAGGAAGGATGTGGAACTTTGGAGAGGGTGTGGAAGAGGTCCACAAGGATGCTCCCCGAAATAGAGAGCATTATTAGGAGAGGTGGGGCAAACTTGGAATGTTTCCTCTGGAGATAAATCTGATAGAAGTGTGTCAAATTATGAAAGGCTTGATGGGGTGGATTGTCTTTTTCCCTCGGTAAAGATGATAAATACAACAGGACATAGTTTTAAGGGGAGCGGAGGAAAACTTAAAGGAGATGTTCCGGGTAATTTTTTTTCATAAAGAGTTGTAGGTGCCTAAAATGTGCTGCCAGGGTGGTGGTGGTAGCATTTAGAATTAATTTAAACTGTCATGCATATGCAGTTAATGGAGGATATGGATCAAGTGCAGGGAGATGAGTTTAATTTGTAATCATGGTCAGCACAGACATCGTGGCTGAGGGGTCTATTCCTTGTGCTGTACCATTCTGTGTTCTAAGACAGTGAGCCAAGAGGCTACTTTGTTGTAGAGCATCATGTCGAGACAAAAAGAAAATGTGGCAAATGGTGGAAGTGTAACATGGTATCAGAAAGTTCTAGAAATGTTTAGTCAATTTCATATTATTAGGTCACTGATGTTTAGTGGTAAAGTGGATGTAATAGGTTTTCAACAAGCACACGGAGAAATGGTATACAGAGGAAAGAACAGAAAGGGAAACTTGGGCTAGAGCAGTTGGACGAGGCATTAAAATGAGAAAGTGATGAATCAAGGCAACAGGATGCTAATGGGAGGAATAAACAATAGATGGGTCCAGCAAAACTGCAAGTGGGAATAGTAGAATTATCTGTAATAGTTATGCTCTGCTTTGACTAGAAAATGGTAAATTGATTAATTAAAAGATGAATACATCACTGGAAATATAGCATCCTGAGATAGAGCAAAATTTCAAAATTGTATTTGCTGATCCAAGTACTGTATCACCCAGTCCCTGTTTGGCTCCGCCTCTTCCCCCTCCCAATGTACTAAATGAGGAAAAAAAAAGTGTTGATTTCTCAGCTGGAAGGAATGTTTGGGCTGCCTGGAAATTGGGAGGTGGAGCATTTCCAATGGAAAATTTCAAGTGTGAAAAATATGCATGAAAAATTAGGAAAGCTAAGGCCTTGGTTAAGTAATTGTTTGGGGTCAAAGATGATAGTAAAAACACTATGGTAAAATCCGAAGAAAGGATAGAATGACGTAAAAGCAAAATGAGAGAATCTGCTCTTTGTCCTTCATGTTTGAAAGAAGAAAGAAAATCCTCAGATGTGTCGAGGAATGATTTTGGGAGAAATGTGTTTGTGAAAGTGTATAGAAGACCCCATTATATTGTGAGTGTGTTTCTGTGATCAGAACAGCTATTCAAAGAACACTATCTCGGAGATGAGATCAAATTGGTAAAGGGTGAGATTTCAATTGGAATCCATATCACATAAATTGAAATATTTTTGTAGAAATATGGTTATGAATGCAATTTTATAGGTACCTAGTCAAAAGAAGAAGTGAGAAAGAAAATAATAATGGTAACAACTTAAAAAAAAAAGATATCTGATTTGGAGCTAAGGAGGATAAGAGACAACTTGATACAGGTGTATAAGATTATTAGAGGCATAGATAGTGGACAACCAGTGCCCTTTTCCAAGGGTGGCAATGGACAATACCAGAGGACAGCCATTTAAATTGAGTGGAGGAATATTTAGGGGAGATGTTAGAGGTAGGTACTTTTAGACAGAGTGGTAGAAGCCTGGAATGTACTCTGCAAGTGCTGATGGAGGCTGATACAGAATAGAAGTTTAAAAGACTCAGATAGGCTTGTGAGTGTAAGAAAAATTGAGGGTTATGGGCTGTGCAAGAGGGAAGGGTTAGATTGATTATGGAGCAGTGTATGTAGATTGGCACAGCACTGAAAATTTACAAGGATGTTGCCAGGTCTGTAGGATCTGAGTTACAAGGAAAGATTGAATAGGTTAGGGCTTTATTCCTTGGAACATAGAAGATTGAGAAGAGATTTGTTAGAGGTATACAAAATTTTGAGAGGTATAGAGTCATTTTCCACTGAGGTTGGGTGGGACTGCAGCTAGAGTTAAGGGTGAAAGGTGAAAAGTTTAAGGGGAAAATAAGGGGAAACTTCTTCATTCAGAAGGTGGTGAGAGTGTGAAACAAGCTGAAAGTGCAAGTGGTGCATGCGAGCTTGATTTCAAAGTTTAAGAGAAGTTTGGATAGGTACATAGATAGTTGGGGAATTGAAGGCTGTGGTCCCAGTGTAGGTCGATGGGAGTAGGCAATTTAAATGGAAGTAGACAGGGACTAGATGGGCCAAAGGATTTGTTTCTATGATGAATTTTTCTATGACTGTTGTGGGTTGAAGGGTGTTTACTATGTTCTGTTCTGTAGCAAAGAAAAACAATTTCTTTTTTAAATATATTTTTATTCAATTTTTAAGATAATTACATAGAATGAATAGAATAATAGAGTATAATATCAGCCCTCCCCCCTTCCCCCCTTAACATCCCCATCTGAAAAAAAAAGAAAAGAGAAAAAGAAAGAAAGAAAGACTGCCTGGATATCGGAAGCTCAAAATAGCTTTAATATATATATTTATTTCTTTCCCCAAATGGCTAATAACGTTATCTTCAAAGGGCCTATATATTTAATCCTATCTTTTGTGAATAAGGATGCCAAATTTTCAGAAATATACCATATTCATTTCTTAAATTATAAGTAATTTTTTCAAGTGGAATGCAGCTAAAAATGTCATTATTCCAACTGTCCATAGTTAAGTATGAATCTGATTTCCAAGTAATTGCAATAGCCTTTTTGACGACTGCCAATGCAATTTTTATAAATTTTTTCTAATATTTGTTCAATTTAAGTTTTGGTTTTATCCCTTCAATATCACCTAGTAAAAATAATATTGGGTTATGTGGAAGTTGTATTCCAATGACTTGTTTCAATAAAACTCTTCAATTTATCCAAAAAGGTTGAATTTTAAAACAAGACCAAGTAGAATGTAAAAAAGTACCAATTTCTTGATTGCATGGAAAGCATTGATCGGATAAATTTAGGTTTAATCTATTTTTTGTGGTGTAATATATAATTGATGTAAAAAATTGTATTGTACTAATCTAAGTCGGACACTTATTGTATTTGTTATACTGTCAAGGCATAGTCTTGACCAACTTATTTCTTCAATTTTAATATATTAAAATTTCTTCATTAGTATTCTTAGAAGAGATTGACAAATTATTGGGGAAATCTGAAATAATATGGTAAATGTCAGAAATGCACAATAGATTGCCCAGTAGAATTTAAATGGCCTTAACTTTAGATAAGAGTGAGAAAGAATGATGAGAAGTGTTGAATAGTGAAGTTGAGAAGTTATAAAGCCATTGATGAGGGTTTCAGAGCTAAGACAATGATGGAGTTAGTGATGTTACAGAGATAAAAATAGTGTCACTTAGCATAAAAATGAGGTCTGTAAATAGATGAGGTATAAAATGTAATTTTGCAGCCTCATATCCACGAGATACAAGCAAAACGGATTGCGAAGATATGGGAGAAAATTTGGCCAATGTCAAGAACTAGGAATGAGTCTCTAAACTTTGAAGTAATTAAAGTCCTGGATAAATTGGTTACCATATTATTGAATAAATGTAACTGTATTATTGGCATTGATGCAAATCAATTCTTCTTCCTTCAAAAGAATATGTCAGGGATCCAATTTGAATGTTTTGCTACAAATGCTATAGGAATGCCTGCCAATCATAATTGAAACTGTTTCAGGAATAAACCACAGCCATGTCCCTTCCTGAACCTGTATGTTCCAAAATATCACTAACTGCAAGCAAGTTCTCATGATTAAAGTGCTGAATTATTCTGGGTCTTGCATATGTGGCCTTTCTTTAAGCTCCATCCAGAGCATTAATATTCATTAAGGAGAAGTAGGAATAGACACCAGACAGTCTGTGGAGGATAATTCATGGGTTTACATAGTACAAATTTGAACATCTCAGTTATGCTCATTATTAAATAACCAGTGCATGGAAGAAAACTACTTGCCTTCCCTAAAGATCTTTCATTAATGAACATTTGATGATAAGACAGTAATTACTCACATTTAGTTGAAATACTACAAATATTCTCAGCTTAATTAGGAAGGCACTCTACATGCTTATAGGAGTGGATTTCTAAAATGATATGATTATGGATAAAATGACAAATATTGAACCTGCATGCAAGTTAAAAGATTAGTATTGATCTTCAGGAAATATCTCTTAATTATTTCATTCAGAATTTAAATGTCTCTTTCAGGTGCTGGACAAAGCAGAGCAGCTAAGAGAAATGGATGCAAACCTGCTGCCAGGATTTCTGAGATTTCAAGAATTAGTATGTAACTCATTAATTTCTGAAACACCATTACCATTTCACATTTCTTGATTTCTTAGAATGTTATTTCAGATCTTTAATGTTATCCTGCTAATACAGATATTATGCATTAGCCACATAAAATGAGCATGAATATAAACAAAATTGAAAATTTTGCTACTTGGTGAAGTACTTGACTCACATTTGAGAAAGCTGGCAGATGGCATGGTTTCAAAGTACACTAAATTCATCCAGGGAGGAAATCTTAAGTACTTGCAAAGTATATAATATTATGAAAGTTGAAATCATAAACAAGAAACTGTCATTTACGAATTACTACTTCAGAGTTGCTGCAGCTTTGAGCAGATGGAGAACATATTTGCTTTGATGCTGATGCACAAATTCATTGGTGGAAATGCATTTTGAGGCATTTTATCAAGGGAATTACTGAGGTAGGATCCATGATTGGGTCAATAGTAGGGAATGATATTGGTAAGCTGGGCAGGGCAGTGGCAGATGGAGGTTAATCCTAAAGTGTGATATCTAATTTGGGTAGGACATACAGTATATCATGAATGTTAAGGTCCCCATGGAGTATTAAGGAACTAAGCAACATTGATGTACGATCTAAAGATCTGTGATGGTAGCAGCACAGATGGGCAGGGTGGTAGGATGCTTATCTTAGTACACATTTATAAAGCAGTGATTAGCCCACAGCAGTTCGAGTTGCTACACTATAGGAAGGACATTTCTAAATATTTTGTTTTATGATAGAAACTTTCAATTGTAAGGAGAGACTGAAAAGGCTGGTTTTGCCTTCCTTGGAACATAGGTGGCTGAAGGGGGCCCTCATAAAGGTATTCAATATTCTAAAAGGCATAGATAGGGTGAATATTAATGAATCTTTCCGCATGGCAGAAGTGTCCATGACCAGAAAGTATCCACTTAAGTTGATAGGTAAGTGGTGCAGAGGGGATCTGAGAGTCATTTTTTTCACCTAAAGGATAGTTGCAATCTGGAATGAACTACAGAAAGTCGTGGAATCCAGTCAGATACTATTTAAGCTAGACAAGTTTGAGGTGTTTCACTATGGGAGTCTACATGTAAGAGAATAGTATATGGTAAATAAGGGGACTCTTGAGGAGCAATGATATACTAAAAGATCATAGAGTGCAAGTCTATAGTTCCTTCAAAGTAGAGAGGGTGTATGGTATACTTGCCTTTATTGGTCAGAGAACTCAGTATAAAAGTTGGCAAGTTATGTTACAGTTGTACGAAAGTTGGATTAGACCTTATTTGGAGTATTGTGTGTAGTTCTGGATATCACATTATAGGAAAGATGTGGAGGCTTTAAAGAAGGATGTTCCCTGGATTGAGGAGCATTAGCTGTAAGGAGAAGTGGGACAAACTTGGATTGTTTTCTCTGGACTTTGGAGGCTGAGAGGTGATCTACTGGAAGAATTTAAAATTATCAGAGGCATAAGATAGTCTTTTTTTTTCCCAGGGTGGAAATTTTAAATACTGGAGGGGCACATAGAGATGGGAGATGACTACTGAATCCTGACATGAAGTCCTGATGAAGGATCTCAGCCCAAAACAGCGACTGTTACTTCTCTAATTAGATGCTGTTTGACCTGCTGAGTTCCTTCAGCTCCTTTGTGTTGCTGCAAGCAATATGTGGTGAGAGAAGGGAGTTTAAAGGAGATTTGCAAAGGAAGTTTATTTTCACTGAAAGTGGTAGGTACCTGGAATGCACTGCAGGGGAGGTGCTGGAAGCAATATGATAACACCATTTAATAGGCAGTTCAACAGGCACATGAAAGGTACATTTTGGCCTTTATAAATCAAAATATGGTGAGGTTGTATAAGTCATTGGTGAGGCCGAATTTGGAGTATTGTGTGCAGTTTTGGTCACGTAATTGCAGGAAGAATATTAATAAGGTTGAAAGAGTGCAGAGAAAGTTTACAAGGATGTTGCCGAGGCTTGAGAAACTGAGTTACAGAGAAAGGTTGAATAGGTTAAGACTTTATTCCCTGGAGCGTAGGAGAATGAGGGGTGATTTGATAGAGGTGTATAAAATTATGATGGGTATAGATAGGCTTTTTCCACTGAGGCTAGGGGGAGAAAAAAAACCAGAGGACGTGGATTAAGGGTGAAGGGCCAAAAGTTTAAAGGAAACATTGGTGGGGCTTCTTCACACAGAGTGGTGGGAATGTGGAATGAGCTGCCAGATGAAGTGGTAAATGCGGGCTCACTTTTAACATTTAAGAAAAACTTGGACAGGTACATGGATGAGAGGTGTATGGAGGGATATGGTCCAGGTGCAGGTCAGTGGGACTAGGCAGAAAAATGGTTTGGCACAGCCAAGAAGGCGGAAGGGCCTGTTTCTGTACTGTAATGTTCTATGGTTCCAAGAGGCAGAAGATGGATGGATATTGGCCATGTACAGGCAGGTGCAATTAGTTTAAATTCTAAATAAGCATTATGGCCAACACTGGCATCATGTGTTGTCGATCCTCTTCCTTTGCAATTCTCTTCAATGTTCTCATTTGAGCTTGTTGTACAAATGAAATTTGGGTTTTTAGCATCAGTAAAACTCAAAGCATTGTGAACTTTTGGAATTCTTCATTCTAGTTATTGTATATATGTAAATAAGGATGCTGGATTTTTAGGCACTGATAGAAACATAATTTCTGAGTTCAGCTTGCTCTGTGGTACAACTACTTAACGTGATATCTCTGAGTACTTGGTGTTAATTCAATAAATTGGCACTAAAATAAATATTGAAAGGAAACACAATTCTAGCACGTAATAGGACTAAGAAATAACTACAGTACAGTTAATTAGAATGAGTTCTGAACACAACCAGTTTTATTGTACATATGCATGGAATAACTTCATCATCAAATGTTTTTTTTTTCACAGGCCGAAACCAATGTCACTGTTCTTCTCATCAGCGAAATCGTCTGGGAAAAGTTTAGGCCAAATACAGGCTGCTTTGAGCCTTTAACTTTGCATTTTCCAGACTACAACAAAGGTTATTTGCCTCTTTTTTCTGTTTTTATTTTCTAGTCATGTAATTTGAAGCAATTGTCTTGAAATTGTCTTTTAGTCAAAGCACTTTAACGGATTGAAATTCCATTTTATTTTTCCAATGTAAAATAATGGAAAACCTTACTTATTTTTTTCTTGTCTCAGCCCTGTATTTAACAAATATTATATTGTTCTATTTGGTGAGTACATCGGTTGACTGCTTCTTTAAGAAAACTCCAAACCCCACTAACTGGGTTATTCCTCAAAATAATTTGACCAAGTACTAAGAGTAGTTTGGAAATGACAAGCAGCTGTAGAGCTGAAACTAAATGATAGGTTTGCAAGGGCTAAAATGTCAATCACTAGACTTTTAAATATGGTAATCTAAACTCTGCTGTCACTTTCCACTATCTTGCAGTTGACTTCAGAAACTTTGACCTTGTTTTGTAAATGATTTTTGTCATTCTCAGAATTAAAAATGTAGGCTGAGTGTAAGGGACTCTATATATCATAGTCAGTAGCAATAGCAGAGCATTTCTTTATACTGGATTCAGTTATGTATATTTACTTATTATTGGTCATTATTTTTAAAAATTGAAATGATTCCACATTATAATTTAAAGTTTTTCTTCTGTTCTACTTAACCTTCAGTAGATTGAAGATCAGGCTAGGTTTGTGTCCATTCTGTTTTCAATATCCTCTAAATCCTTCTCAGTAAATACTGATGCAAAATTCTCATTTAGTGTCTCAGCCACTTGGTCTGACTCCTCACGCAAATTCCCTGCTTTATCCTTGAGTGAACCTACCCTCTCATTAGTTTTGGAACACAGCAGGCCAGGCAGCATCTATAGGGAGAAGCGCTTCCCTTCGTCGGGACTAACTGAAAGATAGTAAGAGATTTGAAAGTGTTGCTTGAATTTCCAGCATCTGCAGATTTCCTTGTGTTTGCTGCTCATTAGTTTTCCTCTTTTTCTTAATTTGTATCAAAGTTTTGGGATGCTCATTCATCCTGCTTTCCAAGGACATTAATGGCCTTTTTTCCCTTCCTGATTGCCTACTTGAGCACATTCCTGCTATCCTTATATTACACAGCAGCCCAGTCTGATCTTATCTTCCTAAACCTTACATATGCTTCCTTTTCCTTTCTGACAAAATTTAGGACCTCTTGGTTCATTCAAGTTTCCTGCACTTTACCATCCTTGAACTTACTCTCTATCAGATCATCCTGAGCTCTGATCAACTGGTCTTTAAACAACTCCCAGATGTGGACTTGTCTGAACACCTCCCCCAATTTAGAACCATACACTGTTTATTATTTAATGTATAACTGATTTCTGTTGAAGCATTTTAGGAGTATTATCTATTTTTTAGAACAAGATACTGTAGTGAATCACTGAATTTCTGCTCTTGTGTATTTTAAGCAATGTTTCCTTCTTACAGTTAGACAATTGTCTATAATCCACTACAAATTAATACACAAAATGCAATGTATTGCGGAAATTTCCATAAATTGAAGTATGTAATTTTTTTTTATTCAGATGACCTCCTGAAAATTCTTTCACATGATCATCCCCTGGAATTTTCTGCAGAATTTTACACCTGTTACATTAACATACTGCTTGGAGTATTTTATACTGTGTGTCGGGATTTGAAAGAGCTGCAGCATCTAGTAAGTTTTTTCTTAACTGTTTGAAGGATCAGTGGAGGAAAAGGTATATTTTCTTCACTACCCCACATACCCTGTCACATTTCCAGACCGATGTTGGATTCAGTGGCAACTTCATCGGCATACTGGAAGGTCAGATGTGCTACTGGCACTTTCTGTACATCCACATTGTAGTTCTAGCATGTGCATGTGCTGGCATCTTAACAATCTAGTTTAACTGTGGATAGAAGGTTTCACATGGGCAAAATTGGAATATTGTCTAACAAACCAGGTTTTGTAGATTTGTGTGTGTGTGTGGACGGACATAGGATTCTTCAGATATGTGGGCTGGGAAATTATCACCACCGTTCCTGTATGTGAAAAGTGTTCATTCTTGAACTGCAGTAGTTGTAGAGATTGGTTGTGTTCAGTTAGCTGACTGTAAATTTTGAGTTTTTCATTTTTTAGCTGCATGCAGGAGATTTATTTAAAGAGCTATGAACAACTTAAACCATGGGTTGGTAAGGATTACTGAACATTTTTGGTTATTCATAGTTGAAATTAACTGTGGTGGAAAAAAAAATGGAGTCAGCAAAAAAAGATTCATGACATTATAAAATCTTAAAACAGTTTTGAAATTAATATGTTATATTGATTGTTTGCTGTCACTACCACTTTTTTTGGCCTGGGTGACTGTTAAGTGCGTATTCAAAGTTATACTACAACAGTTTACTTTTTTAGTTCAGAAGACAGGTTGATGTAGTCAGCTGCAAGAGGTGACAGTGGTGTCCAAGTTGGATGTTCTGCATTCCAATGGTTTTTTTCCTTTTGTTTTCCCTTTCATGCAAGGTCATATATTTATTTTTAATAAAGCCTTTTCCCTTTGTGTTATCACTAAATATATTCTCTTGAAATGCCAGGGACATTTAAATATGAATGATATATTACCATGTTTTCTTCTAAAACCAAAGTAAAGTATTGTAGATAAAAACTGAAGTGAAATGCAAAGTACTGAAAACCAGAGGAAATCTGCAGATGCTAGAAATTCAAGCAACACATACAAAATGCTGGTGGAACGCAGCAGGTCAAACTCCTACCAAGAGCATCACAGTTGGACTTTCAGACCAACCTTTCATGAGAATGGTAGGATCAGTTTAGCAGAACACATGCAGGTAGCGTTGAAATACCAATAGTGAGGGGGAAAAAATGATTAGAATTTGGGTTAAGTGGTTTGGCAGTCTGTTTATTGTAAGATATTTTGAATTCATTGAAGTTGACAGCTATTAATACTAGGGAAAATACATTCTCTCACTGAGAGGTATTTGGCACCTCACTGGTAGGATGTAGCACTCTCAGGGGAAATGTATATTTTGATGTGGATGATAGCTCCCAGTACTCAACAGTGTGTCTCATTGTCAGTCTCAGAAGTTTACCCTATACTGCGGAGAGAATGTAGAAAATATTATAAAGCATGTAACTTTCTCACCCATCTTCCTGATTAATGCATATCTCATTGTTAGCTATTGGGGAAATGGGATACTCTGAGTCAATTCTTGAAAGTAGCTCATCAATTATTTTTCTGCATTCAGGAGAAAATGGGAATTGAGGTTTTAATCCAGAATTTGAAATCATTGATGAGCCATCCACATTTGCTGTAAGCTGAAGAATTGCACTATACTTGCTCCTGCCAAGAGGAGAAGGGCCAGCTTCATCTTTGATGATGAGCTTCTGTGAAGTAACTAGTGCCATTTGGTGAAGCCATAAAACTTACTAATGAAACACTTGAAATTCATGACATTCGCACCCCCCCCCCCTCCAGTTTTATCAGCTGTGAGAACTATCATGAACTTTTTTTTTACCCTTTCTCTGAAGGGAATAGGGAAGTTGTCTGTGCTGTCGAATTTAATGTAAGGTATTTACCCAGGTCTATCTCCGTATGTAATGGGAATTGCCACTGCTTTATAATGTAGTTCATCATGATGAGTCCAATGTCAGTGGGGTGGGCTAAACAACAGACTAATTTCTGAACATCTGACCTTTTGCAGAAAACTCAAAGTTGCATAGAGTTATGAAGGAATCATTGAGAAGGATGGTAGAAGCTGTTAATAGTTCCTTGCAAATTTGGATGAATATTTAGAAGAGAATTCAATTGATTTAATATACTTTAACTGAGGTACCTGTGTTTACTTTATTTTAGGCTGCATTAAATTTTCCAAGGTTCTGCGAACCTGTTATAAAAGGAGATGGTAAGTCATTTATATTTTTAAAAAATAGCAATCATAAGGAACTGAAAGTAAATGCAATGATCTCCTGTAATAGTTTAGTTTTATTTTAAGTATTCATGTGTCCTTTAGGGTACAATTGCAAAATTTCCTTCCTCATTATTAGGACATGGCAGATTTCAATTGGTGTCATCGAGAGATGAGCTGACAAAAGTAAATAAATAAACAACTGGCTCATAGTAGAGGTATATTCTTGAAAGGCAAATTTTGTGTGAAATGATATCCAAAATTGCAAACTAGATTGGAATGGCTGAATTTCGCAAATCTATCCCTAATCCTTGACCTCACAAGACTGAAATCTTGGCAGTCATTTACCTTTTTAAATGGCTGGTGTCCTTATGTGTTTTATTCTCCTGTATTTCCAAGTGTATTTAAATTGTGATTTCGCTCTATCTGATTTTTTTTTGATTTTGAGAATCGTCAGTCTATATGTGATTTAGCTTGTATCCCTCATAAAAGATTTCATCTGAAACCTGTCATTTGAAGCTTGCCTCATCTTCCCACCAGTTGGTTGCTTAATATCAGAAATCTTCACACATTCTTGGAAAATTGGATGTTCTCTTGTGTCCTGATTTGTAATTTGGTATTCAAAGAAGAGATATTTGTTTTTTTTACAGTTGAATATAGGTTGTGTTGAGTACCAAATACACCAGCCAGATCTGTTTCAATTTCACATAATTGTTTTTCTGCAACATTTATGAGGTAATCAAGGCAAATCATATTTCTCTGCATATTACAGTTATACATCAGAAATGTTATTTTTCAGATTGCACACTTAATTTATTTTTCTAGGTTATATTTTTTGGAACTCTTGGTTCACTGGATCAAGAGCTTTGTCTGGTGACTAAAATTAAATCCAGATATACTGTGTTCACAGCTACTAAATGTGCATCTAGACAACAATGATGGAAATTGAGTTGCATGGTTAGTCAACATGTCAGTTGAGTAACTGATAAAAGTGATAATAGATAAATACACAGTAAATGATAGGGCATTGAGGAGTGCTATTGAACAAAGCGATCATGGGAATACAGGTCCATCATTCATTGAAAGTGGTGGCACAGATAGATGAGGTTATAAATAAAGCTTTTGGCACATTAGCCTTCATAAATTAAAGTATTGAGTTCAGGAGATGGGATGTGATGCTGAAGTGGAATAAAACATTGGTGAGGCTTAATTTGGAGCAACGTGTGGAGTTTGAGGCACCTACCTACAGGAAAGATGTAAATGAGATTGAAAGATTACAGAGAAAATTTACAAGGATGCTGCTGGATCTGAAGGGCCTGAGTTATAAGGAAAGGTTGAGTAGGTTAGTGATTTATTCCTTGGACCGTAGAAGATTGAGAGGTATACAAAATTATGAGGGGTATAGCTAGGGTAAATGTAACCAGGCTTTTTCCACTGAGGTTGGGTGGGATTGCAGCCAGAGGTCATGCGTTAAGGGTGCAAGATGAAAAGTTTAAGGGGGACATGATGTGAAGCTTCTTCACTCTGAGGATGGTGAGAGTGTGGAATGAACTGCCAGCTCAAGTGCTTGTGAGCTTGATTTCAAAGTGTAGACACTGTGCATGGCAATGGGAGTAGGCAACTAAAATGGCTTAGTAGGGACTAGATGGGCCGAAAGGGATATTTTCTGTGTTGTACTTCTCTATGACGCATATTTTGATTCTGTAGTTAATTTGCCAAAATCAGTTAATGTTAGTAAAGTATGTTTCATGATTTAAAGAGCTTAAATTAAAAAAGTAAACCTGGGTATTTCATTGTTTTCCTTCCATGCCACATGAATGCAATATAGGTTTTCTGGTTGTGCTTTGCCCTGTGATACCTTGGCAGCTGATGTTTACTCCATCGCATTTTTGTTGCTCTCTTTTCTGCCTTCTGTATAACTGATGCGGTGCCTTGCTGAGGTCACTTTATAAAAAATATTGAAAATAATATCTGAAGTTCATTTTATCTATTTGCTGGTAAAATTGAATCATATTCATTAAACAAAGAAGACTAATATTATTGATATTCTAACATTGTATTTAAGCTTAACAGAAATATTAAAAATGCACGTTTTGCAAATTTTAATTAGATTAACTGAAATGTGAAAATCGGGGCTTTCCTCGGGACTTTGGAAGCAATGAAGGAAAATAAGTTATATCCCTTCTACCTTTCCCTGTGCTTAAAAATGTCTTCTGCAAATTAAAAAAAATGCCGTTAAGAGACCGTCCCTGATGAAGCGTTTCAGTCTGAAACGTTGACTGTTCTTTCCCCTCCATAGGGATTGCCTGACTTGCTGGGTTCCTCCAGCATTTTGTGTGTGTGTTGATTGAGATTTCCGGCATCTGCTGAATCTCTTGTGTTAGAGACCATCCCTGCCATTTTAGAGGTGACTATTAGATATATTGATGAGCTACTGTTAAGGTATAGAGCGGAAATAAGAAATGCAGATGCTATGTTTGCAAAATCTTTTTTCTCACAAGTAAAAGAAGAAGATACTCGTCGATTGTGGAGAAACATTGAACCACATCTTAAAAAGGCGATGCAGACTGTTTATCTTCGAGAAATTTCAAGGTAATCTTATAAATAAGACGATAACAAAGGCTCTACTTTGTTATTGCAATACTTTCTTTGCAGTGCACTGAGCAGCGCATGGACTTGTAAGTATGTGTCTTGAATGTGGTATTTTCTGGAAATGGAGCTATTATCAACTGGACAAAGCTGATGCAGGACTTCAGTAAAGAATAAGGTTAATCTGTGACACAATAAGAGTAGTCTGGGACCTGAAGCTTGATAGTAATATTTAATGGTAAAGTTGATCTATATCTTTGAAGCAGAAATGTCCAAAGTTCTTTCTATGGATTCTGTTGATTCTAAGAAGCCTTATAGGTGTAAATGGTATACATATATAGCCCTGTTTGAGTTTTTTTAATTCCATAGGCAACAAATAAAATTCATTCAGATTGCTAATTTAGAACTAACTCATGAATGAGGCAACAGCTCATAGAACAGTTTTTTTTTAATACCAGCAGTAGAATCTGGCAAATAAAAATCAAATCTAAAGTTGTTTAACTGCATTGTTTGTAAATTGAGGGGTAACTGTGACTTCTTTGCACTGGAAACAAATTCAGTGTACTTGAAATCAACTTGTGTACTAAATATAGAGACTTCTAAGATCTAGTAGTAAAACTCGGCAACTCAGCCGATTTGTGATGGGATTTAAATTTTGTCACCTTAGTGATTTTGAAAAAGGAGTACAGTTGTCCAGAAGATTTTTTTGTCTGTGTGTATATTACCTTGTATGCCTGAAATGGTTTATTCAAAATGACTTGACCCTCTAATTGACAAAGGAGAATTATTTTTTGAAAATTAAATTATAGCTTTTGTTCCCTTGTTAAGAGATCATAGAATGAAATTGTTCATAAAACACAAGGGTGATATTTTCTTGTATATTTCAGTTCTCAATGGGAGAGGCTACAGCAGGAAGGTGAAGACAGTAAACATCTGAAAGGTAATACAACCTCAGTCTTACTAACCAGAATTGTTGTTCTTCTGGTGTGCTGGGCAGATGATCAATTTTAGTTTAGAACCATAGAGCTATACAGCACAGAAATAGGCCCTTCAGCCTAACTGGTTTATGCCAAACAAGATTCCCAAGGTTGACCTTTTGCCTGTGTTTGGCCAATATCCCTCTAAACCAGGGGCTCCCAACCTTTTTTTTAATGCCATGGATCCCTACCATTAACTGAGGACCCCAGGTTGGGAAGATCGCTCTGAACCTTTCCTATTGATATATCTGTCCAAGTTTCTTTTGAATATTGTTAATATCCCTCCTTATCTGCAAGTTCCGCATGCGCAAATTCAACCAACCGCGAACTGAGAAAACACGGAAGTGCTCTTCCAGCACTTGTTCGAGCATGTACAGACTTTTTTTTCTTGTCATTATTCCCTAAACAATGCAGTATAGCAACTGTTTTACATAACATTTACATTGTATTAGGTATTATAAGTAATCTAGAGATGATTTGAAGTATATGGGGAGGATGTGCATAGGTTATCGTGGATCGGGATCGAAAAAAATCAGAAGTTCTCTTACTAAGTAAGTTGGAACAGGTACATCTGGTATTATTTAACGTCAGTTAGTCAAACATTTGTCTTAGTACATAGTAGTATATTTTACCTTTCCATGCATATAAAACACTTAAGAATATATGTTTCAGCGCCGGCTTGGGAACGGAAGTTCCCGAGTTCGATCCAGTGACAGATCGCTCCCGAGCGTGCTCTCCATCTGTACCTGGTTGATGTGGAGGATCAAAAACCCAAAACCTCAAAACCTAATAACTAAGTCACTGCGTTGCTTAGTAGTAATTGTAGCTTTCATCGGTGCAGGGCATTTCTCACTTTATCCTTTAAAATTATTCCACTCGTTGACCGACTGTAGCCTAATGCTTTTCCAATGACCGATGGCATTTCACCTCTTACCGATTGCTTTATTATTTCCACTTTATTTTCAATTGTGATCGTAATTATTTTCGTGAGCAGAAACACAGCGGATTCAGAGCTTCGCCAACGGGTCCTAATGTCCACTGCACTGAGACAGGTTAAATAAGGTCTGGGGTTCTGCTGGGTCCTAAGATCCACTGCATTGAGACAGGGTGAATAAGAGACTTGAGCATCCGTGTTTTTGGTATCCGCGAGGGGTCCTGGAACCAATTGCTCGTGGATAAGGAGGGCCTACTGTACCTGCTTCAATCACTTCCTCTGGCCATTCATTCCATTTGGGTGAAAAGTTGACCCTCATGTTCTTTTTAATTCTCTCCTCGCTGACATTATATCTATGTCCAGTTGTTCTTTCATTCTTTCACAGTGGAAAGTCATTGAAACAGTCCAGGTATGTTCAGTTCAATTCAATTTATCAC
Source organism: Hypanus sabinus (assembly GCF_030144855.1). Taxonomy (NCBI): domain Eukaryota; kingdom Metazoa; phylum Chordata; class Chondrichthyes; order Myliobatiformes; family Dasyatidae; genus Hypanus; species Hypanus sabinus. Next base: position 16,731,557 of record NC_082718.1, read on the forward strand.
TCTGTCATTCATTGACTGCAGTCTGCAGAGCCAGTCTGCCTTGGTCAAATTAGCAATTTAAAAAAAAAGAAGAAACCAGAAACACATCATAACATGAACTACAGAATCCAATCCACAAATAGCGATGATTAAACCTTGCCTAGGACCTAAAAGTCCAACGGCACCAAGCGAGAGAGACCTGTTACATTCAGGCACCTTCCTCCAGGAGCAGCAAGAGGAGATTGGTCACATGCAAATACCTGCTTCCAGCAGCAGCAAGCAATTGGGGTGGAGGGAGAGAGGAGGAGGATTGTATTGATATATATATCAAATGCAGGCAGATGGGGTTGAACATCTGCTTGCCTTCTCTTCACCTCGTTAATTTCAATCTTGCATGATGCTTTACTCAGTGAGATCGGCGAGAAATGGAGTCGATTAAGGACTCTCGTCCCATCTGCAGGCTTTTTGGTCTTTAGTCCGCACACTCTGCTTGAAACCTCACCAAGTTTCCCTCAGAGACAGCAAAGTGCCAGATTACTCAATCGGCCTAAAAACACGCTGTCAAAATGTAAATCAGAGGTTTCAGAATTATATTTGAAAGAAGTAAGAGAAGCAAAAGTGGTAGTTTTGTGAACTGTCTGAAGGATGTTGCCATTGGTCGCATTGTTTGTTGGTGCCATCTTCTTCAACCTTGTATATTCCAATGAATCAAATCCCAATTTGCTCAATTTCTCTCTGTAATTTAATCTGAGTCCCAGCGAAATCCTTGTAAATCTCTGCACTCATTCTAATTTAATGGCATTGTTCCTATAGCAGGGTGACCAAAACTGAACATAAGATTCCAAATGTGGCCTCGCCAATGTCTTGTACAAAGTATTGTATGAATTGCGAAGAAAGTCTAATTTGATAACCATAAATATTAATCCTGTCTCATTTCGGATGACAGAGTAGATTTTAGTCTACTGTTGTACAGCTTAGCCTTTTGTTAGTGATAAAACTTACTGACATTCCACATCCAATTCCTAAGTCATTCCAGTAAAAAGAATTGTACAGTGAAATGATAAGCCTGGATTTTTTTCATTGCTGGAGCCAGCACAAGTGGTCAAATATCCAATTCCTAATCCTTATCTCCATAGTTCCATTTTAAGGTCCATTCCACATCTTTAAATATGGCTTGGCCTTGTCTACTTTCTTCCATTATGGTTACTTTGTCATTTGAGGTTTGAATATTTTTTCACTACACTTTGTGGTGATTTACCTGCACGATCTTCATACTAGTTATAGAATATAACAGCAACACCAGATTGGTGAGTGGCTTTCCAAACATATGCTGTAAAATCATGTAATAAATCATTCACTCCTTGTTCCTACATCCTCGAATTTGTTTCCAGCAGCTATTATTTTTCCAGTTTCTCATTGTACCAGGAAAACAACCCAGAATTAAACAGGGAATTATTTGCTGGTAGTAAAAAAAAAGTCCAGAAAATTATTTTACCTTCAAAAGCCTTTTCTAATGATAGGGAGCACTACTTGCAACAAGAGTATTCAAAATGGAGCATAATTTTTTTTTCAAAATTTGCAAATAAAATTCATTTTTAATGTATCAACTGTTTCATGGAAATGCCTATTTAATTGTAATTTAGTAGTTTGTCTTATTCATTTTATTTCTGCTTCAAGAACTGTGGAACTTGTCTTTTTTTCTTTTCCTGCTTAGGGCTTTCTGCACATGGTCATGTTGAGCTTCCATATTACTCTAAATTCCTATTGATTGCTGCCTACCTTTCCTCCTACAATCCTGCTAGAACAGACAAAAGATTTTTCATGAAGGTAATTTGTTTTAAAAAAAATTGATACTTAATTATAATTAAATCTTGTGGAGTAGAAAAACAAAACTTCATTCTGCGGATAATAAAATATACAGGCTTTCATGGTGTATGGTGGAAAGACGATTGAGTTATCTTGGAAAGATTTTTAGTTATTAATAGAATTGAGGGTTAGTGTAGTAATATGGCACTGAGATGGATGGTCAGTCAGGATCTTACTGAAATGTGAATCAGGTATAAGGAGCTGAATTCTTATGTTCTTATTAATCATTAATGATAGTGCTTTAAGAAATGTAGACAAATTTGCAAGTTATGCATTTTCAAAATTTGATAGCAAAATTTCTTCCCATTTATAGCAAGCGTAAATCTCTCATGAAGTTGACAAAATCAATGTGAACTTTGAAAGGAAACCATTTCAGGGCATATATATCTTCCTTCACTACTTTCTCTCAGTTGGTTTGCAGATGTATGTAATTTTTAAATTTTTTACATAGTTGAAAATATTCTATACGTATTAAATGAATGAATTTAATGTGCCATTTATTAATCGTTTATACACATAAATTTACTATTTCCTCAAATTGTATTGTTTGTGAAATCCAAAATAAATAGAATTATGTTGTGCCAAATTTCATTGTTTTAGGAATGTTGCTCTATTACACAATAATATTAAATTTTATATTAATATCATATTAATAATATCAATTACTAGCTTTTAAATTTGAGTTATTACTAAATAATAGAAGCCATTGTGTACCCCCCATGTCTCTTGATGATGCTTTGGTCTCAGTATCTGAAGATGACGTGCGGGCTGCCTTCAAGAGAGGGAATCGAAGGAAAGCATCCAGTCCAGACAGAGTACCTGGCCGAGTATTGAAGACCTGTTCCGACCACTTCAGCCTCTCGCTGCAGCAGTGTGTAGTACTCACCTGTTTCAAGAATTGAAAAGAATATGAGGGGTTATTAAATGGCTATTATTCATTTTGTTGGATTGAGCCATTCCTGGCTGAAAGAGACTAGAATTTGATATTTATGCTAGGACCTTTGTCAAAGTGTGCAATGTGTGTCCCATCTAGTGAATCAGAGCTGTTTACATCATACAGAATTATAATTCTGTTCATCTGTTGTAGAAAATACATCTGTTATCAGTAGCTTGTCCAGATTATTGTGCTTTTATAATAATGCAAGTTTGTAAAAAAGTTTAATTTTCAAAATTAGAATTTAGTTAAAAATTACTGGAACTTAGCAACTTGAGCAGCATCTATATGTGGAGGCGGAGGAGCATATTGACCGAAAACATTGATAATTCCTTTTCCTCCACAGATACTGTTTGACCTGCTGAGTTCCACCAGCAGATCATTCTGAACTTCAAACTCCAGTGTCTGCACTCTCCCATGTCTTCAGAATGACATGGGGGAGCGCAAACCTATTCATAAAATAGGAAAGTTCAGATGTGGGAATATTGTTTTGTAACTGAAGAAATAAGCTGGGACACTTGCATTTTGAGCAAACACAGGAGCATGCTAAGGTTGTTTTACTTATTAGAGAACATTTTATTGGTGGCTAGTTACAGTATAATTTATGGAAGTGAAGTTCCCTATCTTTCTTAAATCATATCGAGCTTTCAAGTAGATGAAGGAACCAAGCAACGTAGGTGAAAACAAGGCTTCATTCCCAGATGAGCTCAGTACCCTAAGTCTATGTTTGCTTTGACCATCAAAACATGGAGGACTCTTCATGATCTCCCACATACCCAAAATACCCTGTGATTTCAGCCTTTAAAGCTGACGAGAAATCATCCTTCAGGAGGATAAACCCATGGAAAGCAACCCGTCCAGATGGGGTACCTGGCCAAGTATTAAAGATGTGTGCTGATCAAGTGGCTGGAGTGTTTACTGATATCTTTAAATTCTCACTTTGATAGTCTGAGGTACCCACCTGCTTCAAGCAGGCTTCAGTTATACCTAAGAAGAATGTGGTAACCTTTCTCAATGACCAAAGCCTCACTTATCCAACATCCTTTTTGTTGGAGTGCTTTGAGAGGTTGATGATGAAAATATCAACTCCTGGCTGAAAAACAAATTGGATCTACTCCAATTTGCCTACTGGCATAACAGGTCCACAGCAAATGCTATTTTATTGGTTCTTCACTTAACTCTAGGATATCTGGACAGCAAAGGTGTGTACGTCAGGATGCTCTTTATCGACTATAGCTTGGCATTCAATGCTATCATTCCCTCAAAACTAATAAATAAACTTCAAGATCTTGTCCTCAATGCATCCTTGTGTGTTTGGATCCTCGATTTCTTCACTTGCAGATCCCAGTCAGTTTGGATTGACAACTTCTCCACAATCTCTATCAGCACAGATGCACCACAAGGCTGTGTGCTTAGACCTCCTGTGTTAATCGCTTTACACTTACGACTGTATGACTAAGCACAGCTCCAATGCTATATTTAAGATTGCTGATGCCACTACTGTCATTGGCCAAATCCAAGGTGGTGACAAATCAGCATATAGCAGGGAGATTGAAAATCTGGTGCCACAACAATAACCACTTACTTAATGTCAGCAAGACCAAGGAGCTGATTATTGACTTCAGGAGGAAGAAACCAGAGCTTCATAAGCCAATCCTCATCAGAGAATCAGAGGTGGAGAAGGTCAGCAACTTAAAATTCCCCAGTGTTACATTTCAGAGGAACTGTCATGGGCCCAGCACATAAGTGCAATTATGAAGAAAACATGGCAGCACCTTTACTTCCTTATGAGTTTCAGTATGACATTTCAAACTTTGATAGAATTCTATAGATGTGTGGTGGAGAGTATATTCACTGGTTGCATCATGGCCTGGTATGGAAACACCAATGCCCTTGAACTGTAAGCCCTCCTGACCATTGAGCACATCTACTTGGAGCCCTGTTGCAGGAAAGCAGCATCCATCATCAGGGACCCCACCACCCAGGCTATGCTTTCCATTCACTGTTGCCATCCAGAAGCCGCCTTGCCGGACTAGAATGACCGAGATGGCCTGTTTCCATGCTGTAATTGTTATATGGTTATATCAAGAGGAAGGTACACGGTCCCCAGGACCCACAGCACCATATTGTGGAACAGTTATTTCCACTCAGCCATTTGAACCAGAGAGAACACAGCCCATCATTGAACTTTTCCCACAACCTATGTTCTCAATAATGATCGCCTGTTATATATTATATTTTTCTCTTTTGTATTTGCACAGTTTGTTCTTTTGCACATTGGTTGGTTGTTCATCCTGTTTGGTGTGGAATTTCATTAATTGTGTTGTGTTTCTTGGAATTACTGTGTACAGTATACCCACAAGAAAATGATCGTCAAGGTTGTATATGGTGACATATACAGTACTGTGCCAAAGTCTTGGACACATGTAAAAAAAATCTGTAAAGCGAAGCTGTTTTCACAAATAATGAAATGTAAAGTTTTAAAATATCAAACAATTTACTTTAAAGAGCAGTAAGTAATAAAAACTAAATCAAATCAATATTTGGTGTCTTTATCTTTATAACTCTATGAGTTCTCTTAGGTATACTGTAGAGCAGTTTTATAAGAAAATCGGCTGGTAGATTGCTCCAAGCGTCTTGGAGAACTTGCTACTGTTCTTGCTACTACTGTTCTTCTGCAGACTTTGGCTGTCTTGCTTGCTTCTGTCTCTCCAGGTAATCCCGGACAGCCTCAATGATACTGAGATCAGGGCTCTATGAAGTCCATACCATTTTGGGCTTCCATCCGGATACGGGTATCAATTATAACTGATATTTCAATGGCAAACTCTGCCATCTTCTTCAGGGATGATGAAGAGGATGGCAGAGCTTGTCATTGAACCGTTGGTTATAATCGATATCTTTACCTAGCTGAAAGCCCGAGATGAGTTTATTCGTCATATATGCTGGGAAAGCACTAGATACTTTTTCCATACCGTTTGTTGCAGAACTGCATTTTGCTAAAGATAATTATTTATGACCTTGGCTGTGTGTTTGGGATCATTTTCCTGATACAGATTGAGTTGGGACTAATCAGACAACTCCTTGATGGTATTGTGTGACGAATGAGAACCTGCTTGTACTTCTCAACATCAAGGATTCCATTAACTCTGACCAGATCACCAACTCGATTTGCAGAAATGCAGCCTCAAACTGGCAGGGAAACTTTACCGTGCTTCACTGTTGGCTACAGACACTCATCCATGGAGTGCTCTCCAGCTCTTCTACAGACAAACTGCCTCCTGTTTAAGCCAAAAATTTCAAATTTTGACTCATCAGTGCAGAGTACTTGCTGCCATTGTTCAGCACTCCAGTCCTTGTGGGTTTTTTTTGTGTAGGTGGGTCTCTTGGATTTGTTTCCACTTTGAAGGAATGGATGGCTTTTTGGCAGTAACTCTTCCATGAAGACCACTTCTGGACTGTAGAGGGGTTCACTTGGGTTCCATTTGTTTCTGTGAATTCAGAGCTGGTAACAGTCCTGGACTACTTCGAATTTAGAAGGGACGTCAATTTGATGTATTTCTTATCTGCTGCACTCAATTTCCATGGTCAATCACTGTGTTTCTGGTCCTCAGACATGCCTGTTTCTTTGTGCTTCTTCAGAAGAGCTTGGACAGCACATCTTGAAACTCCTGTCTATAATGAAATTTCTGCTTAGGAAAGACTTTGGTGATAAAGGATGATCACCTGATGTCTTGTTGCTGTGCTCACTCTTGCCATGGTGTAAGAATTGATGATTTGATGGTTCAACTGTCACACCAGCCACACCCTCACCTTTGGTTTGGTTCTCCATCACCCAGTTTGACTCTTTCTAAACCTGTTTTTGTTTCATTCAGTTGAGTTCATTCAACTCATCATGTCATTGATCATTACAAAGTAATCAAGTTTTTTATTTGAAGTGGTCTATTACTTATTATGTTAGTTTCTTTAACAAAATACTAAAACATCTCTGTAACATTTAAGTTTCTTTGGAAAATGAATATTTAGCTATCTACCACTTGCTCTTTTCTACTGACACACCAAAGCAGAAGACAAAAGAATAAAGTAAAACAAAATGTATGTAAAAAATCTATGATGCCTAAGACTTTTGCACAGTATTGTATATACTTTGATAATAAATTTACTTAGAACTTTGAATTAAGAATTGTTTTAGAATTACTCCAAAGCTGCTGTGATCACCATTTTAATTGAGCATAAATTAGAATCAGAATTTGAAAAAAAGGGTGAAAACCCAGTTTTTGCTTTTTATTATAGCTATCCAGTCACATTCAGCATATTGCAGATCAATCAAATGCTTGAACTTTTATCCCTCTTATTTTTTCCAGCATCATGGGAAAATTAAGAAAAGTTCCTTTTTGAAAAAGCATGAGAAGGTAAGTTGATATTGAATCTTATAGCTACTTGATCAATGAGATCTGAAAGCTCTTTTGAGGGATTTGCACTCACAGACAATTAAGCTGTAATGATACCATCTACAATTTCTTTAAGAATAAAAGTAAATTGCCTAATGCATTTCTTTCAAAAAAAGTATGCCTGTTAGAAATAAAAGATGAGTAGCTCTTCCTACGTGCTTGGTTTCATCATAACAGTTGCAGTCAAGAACCAATGCCCAAGAAGCTGCATTTATTTCATGTTGAGTTTGCCATGACCAAATTTAAATAGAATCTATGTCCTGAACAAATTAAGAGGAATTTTTTATTACAGCTTTATATCACTGTGTCTGCTTGTGATAGAAGATGTTATTAAGGGCAATTGCTCAGAATAGCCAGGTTTACTGTGACAAATGTCAAAGCAATTTTTCTACCACCAGTGACTCACTGGTGCAGTTCATCAATTCAGAGTTAATGGAAACTTTGAAGCAGGATGATGAGAGTAGAATGATTAATTAGATTTTGTCTCCCACTGATAAAACAAATGATCAAATAGGATCAAAACTGGCAAAAGGTATTATCTAGTTCACTTGAAGACGTGCATTGGAACATGCAACCAAAAGAAAATACAGTGAATTCTGGTTAATTGGGGCACATCGGGACCAGTACATTTTGGCCCAATTAAGCAACTGCTCCAATTAGCCAAAGTTTCATGGAAATAGTTACGAAAGTACATAAAAAAGAACATACCACCGTTAACTAAGTAACAAATGTATTTAAATATAATACAAATCAAATCACTGCTAAAAACTACTACCGTACCATAAAAGATAGAGAGGAGCTATAAGCAGGTAGACACTTCAGGGTCTCGGGAGACCGATAAGTGGGTAACAGTCAGGAGAGGGAAGGGAAAGAAGCAGATGCTAGAGAGTACCCCAGTGGCTGTCTCCCTTGACAATAAGTACATTACTCCTGTTTGAGTACTATTGGAGGAGACGGCCTACCTGGGGGAAGTAACAGTGGTCATGCCTCTGGCACAGAGTCTGGCCCTGTGGCTCAGAAGGGTAGAGGAAGGAAGAGGATGGCAGCAATGATAGGGGACTCTATAGTAAGGGGGTCAGACAGGCAATTCTGTGGAATCAGGAAAGAAACACGGACGGTAAGTGCCAGGGTCTGGGATGTTTCAGATCGCGTCCACGATATCTTGAAGTGGGAAGGAGAACAGCCAGAGGTTGAGGTACATATTGGTACCAACAGCATAGGTAGGAAAGGGGAGGAGGCCCTGAAAACAGGCAACAGGGAGTTAGGAAGGAAGTTGAAAAGCAGGACTTCAACAGTAGTAATCTCGGAATTAATGCCTGTGCCACGTGACTGAGTATAGGAATAGAATGAAGTGGGGGATAAATGCATGGCTGAGGGATTGGAGCAGGTGGCAGATTTCTGGATCATTGGGACCTCTTCTGAGGCAGATGTGACCTGTACAAAAAGGATGGGTTGCACTTGAATCTGAGGGGAGGTTTGCTAAGGCTATTGGGGAGAGTTTAAATTAGAATTGATGGGGGTGTGTGGGAACTGAACTGAAGTGATGGTGGAAAGGGAGGTTGGCTCACAAGTAGAGAAAGCTTGGAGACAGTGCGAAAGGGTGGATAAGCAGGTGATAGAGAATGGACACACTCAGACCGATGTTTTGAATGTGTCTATTTTAATGCTCGGAGTATTATGAATAAAGCAGATGAGCTTACAGTGTGGATCTGCACTTGGAGCTATGATGTTGTGGCCATTACAGAGACCTGGATGGTGCAGGGGAAAGAATGGCAACTTCAAATGCCAGGCTTAGATGTTTCGAAAAGGACAGGGAGTGAGGCAAAAGAGGTGGGGCATGGCACTGTTGATCAGAGATAGTGTCACAGCTGCAGGAAAGGTGGACACCATAGAGTGATTGTCTACTGATTGTCTGTGGGAGGAGGTTAGGAATAGGAAGGGGTCAATAACTACGGTGTTTTTTATAGGCCACCCAATAGTAACAGGGACATGGAGGAGCAGATAGGGAAACAGATTCTGGAAAGGTGTAATAATTGCAGGGTTGTTGTGGTGGGAGATTAATTTCCCAAATATTGATTGGCATCTCCCTAGAGTCAGGGGTTTAGATGGGGTGGAGTTTGTTAGGTGTGTTCAGGAAGGTTTCTTGACACAATATGTTGATAAGCCTACAAGAGGAGAGGTTGTCCTTGATCTGGTACTGGGAAATTAACCTAGTCAGGTGTCAGGTCTCTCAGTGGGAGAGCATTTTGGAGATAGTGATCACAATTCTATCTTCTTTACCATGGCATTGGAGAAGGATAGGAACAGACAACTCAGGGAAACATTTAATTGGAGCAAGGGGAAATATGAGGCTATCAGGCAGGAACTTGGAAACATAAATTGGAAACAGATGTTCTCAGGGAAATGTACGGAAGAAATGTGGCACATGTTCAGGATATATTTGCGTGGGCTTCTACATAGATATGTTCCAATGAAACAGGGAAAGTATGGTAGGGTACAGGAACTGTGGTGTGCAAAGGCTGTTGTAAATCTAGTTAAGAAGAAAAGAGCTTTTGAAAGGTTCAAAAAACTAGGTAATGATAGAGATCTAGAAGACTATAAGGCCAGCAGGAAGGAGCTTAAGTACGAAATTAGGAGAGCCGGAAGGGGCCATGAGAAGGCCTTGGTGGACAGGATTAAGGAAAATCCCAAGGCATTCCACAAGTATGTGAAGAGCAAGAGGATAAGATGTGAGAGAATAGGACCAATCAAGTGTGACAGTGGAAAAGTGTGTATGGAATCGGAAGAGATGGCAGAGGCACTTAATGAATACTTTCCCTCAGTATTCACTACGGAAAAGGATCTTGGTGATTGGAGGGGTGACTTGCTCCGGACTGAAAACCTTGAGCATGTCGATATTAAGGAAGAGGATATGCTGGAGCTTTCGGAAAGCATCAATTTGGATAAGTCACCGGGACCAGACGGGATGTACCCCAGGCTATTGTGGGAGGTGAGGGAGGAGATTGCTGAGCCTCTGGCGATGATCTTTGTATCATCAATGAGGACAGGAGAGGTTCTGGAGGATTGGAGGGTTGCGGATGTTGTTCCCTTATTCAAGAAAGGGAGTAAGGATAGCCCAGAAAATTATAGACCAGTGAGTCTTACTTCAGTGGTTGGTAAGTTGATGGAGAAGATTCTGAGAGACAGGGTTTATGAACACTTGGAGAGGCATAATATGATTAGGAATAGTCAGCATGGCTTTGTGAAAGGCAGGTTGTGCCTTACGAGCCTGATTGAATTTTTTGAGGATGCGACTAAACACACTGATGATGGTAGAGCTGTGGATGTAGTGTATATGGATTTCAACAAGGCATTTGATAAAGGTATCCTATACAAGGCTTACTGAGAAAGTAAGGAGGCATGTGATCCAAGGGGACATCTGTTACGTACCCTGTAACTGGGTCACTTACCAGCAAAGTTAGAGAGGTCCTTTGAAGTCTGATGGTACTATTTTTAACAGTGTTTATTGATAAAAATACACAAAAATAACATCGATGCAAACATACAGATAATATACGTCGTCAATACTAAATCTAAACGCGCGGGTATAATAATAATCAATAAGAAATAGCTCTATCGTTGTCTAGGGGATAATGTATTGTCAGATGGAAATATAAAAGTCACTCAAGTTCATTCAAGCTGCAGCTTTTGGCTGGCGAGAAAGACGGAGGTTTAACTTGCCCATTCCTTTTATGATGTCAATCCTTCGAGAGTCGTTGGGGGCCGATTTCCCCTTTGTTGTTAGCTAAAGCCGTGCTTCCATGGTAAAGGCCCACCAATTCCGAGGCAAATGGAAAAGGACGCACATGGGCTTTTCCACCGGCTTTCGCTATTACGCTGTTACAGGAGTTCTAGCACTTCTTCTGGTGCGTCTGAAGGGGCTGTTCCCCAGACCCTCTTTTATCCTGACTCACAGGGGCTCAGATGTCAATTGGGTTGGGATGATGCAATCCCTCCACCAACCCCCCCCTCGGTTCATTGCCTGGGGGCTTCAATGAATCATACAGTATTCAATACCCAATTCCGTCTCCAAGAGATAATGGCCGTTAACCGTGGCTTTGTCTCTCGGAGGCCCAGGACACATTCCAAACATTGAGGAATCTGCGTGTCTCTCTCTCATTTCCTGGGTCTCCTGACCCGAATCAATAGCGATCCTGCGATTCTCAAAAAGGAGGGGGCCACGGGCATAACACATTGCTTTGTGGATCTAAAACTGGCTTGCCCACTGAAGGCAAAGAGTGGTTGTAGACGGATCTATTCTGCATGGAGGCTGGTGACCAGTGGTGTACCTCAGGGATCTTTTCTAGGACCCCTACTCTTTGTGATTTTTATAAATGACTTGGATGAGGAAGTGGAGGGATGGGTTAATAAATTTGCTGATGACGCAAAGGTTGCAGTTGTTGTGGAGAGTGTGGAGGACTGTCAGAGGTTACTGCAGGACATCAATAAGATTCAAAACTAGACTGGACAGATAGAGTTCAAACCAGATAAGTGTGAGGTGGTTCACTTTGGTAGGTCAAATATGATGGCAGAATATAGCAGTAATGGCAAGACTCTTGGCAGTGTGGAGGGTCAGAGGGATCTTGGGGTCTGAGTTTTATAGGGCACTCAAAGCTGCTATGCAGGTTGACTCTCTGTTTTTTAGAAGGCATATGGTGCATTGGCCTTCATCAATCATGGGATTGAGTTTAAGAGTCGAGAAGTAATGTTGCAGCTACATAGGACCCTGTTCATACCTCATTTGGAGTACTGTGCTCAGTTCTGGTCGCCTCACTACAGGAAAGATGTGGAAACCATAGAAAGGGTGCAGAGGAGATTTACAAGGATGCTGCCTGAATTGGGGAGCGTGCCTTATGAGAATAGGTTGAGTGAACTCGGCCTCTTCTCCTTGGAGCGATGAGAGGTCACCTGATAGAGGTGTATAAGGTGATGAGAGGCATTGATCGTGTGGATAGTCAGAGGCTTTTTTCCAGGGCTGAAATGGCTAGCACAAGAGGGCATAGTTTTAAGGTGCTTGGAAGTAGGTACAGAGGGCATGTCAGGGGTAAGTTTTTTACACAGAGAGTGGTGAGTGCGTGGAATGGACTGGAGGTGGAAACAATAGGGTCTTTTAAGAGACTCCTGGACAGGTACATGGAACTTAGAAAAATAGAGGGCTATGGGTAAGCCTAGGTAGTTCTAAGGTAAGGACACGTTTGGCACAGCTTTGTGGACCAAAGGGTCTGTATTGTGCTGCAGGTTTTCTATGTTTCTATAAAAATGTGATTTAGTTCCTAAAATTGACAGAGGAATTCCTACAGTGTATGTTGCTGCATTCTGTGAGCAGAATCATCTGCAGATTAATGTGAAAAAGACGGAGCTGGTGGTGGACCTGAGGAGGGCTAAGGCACTGGTGACCCCTGTTTCCATCCAAGGGGTCAGTGTGGACATGGTGGAGGATTACAAATACCTGGGGATATGAAGTGACAGTAAACTGAACTGGTCAAAGAACACTGAGGTTGTCTACAAGAAGGGTCAGAGCCGTCTCTATTTCCTGAGGAGACTGAGGTCCTTTAACATTTGCTGGACGATGCTGAGGATGTTCTATGAGTCTGTGGTGACCAGTGCTATAATGTTTGCTGTTGCTATTGCTCTTTTGGAAGAGGACAGCGAGGCTTTGAGAGGAAGTGCGGCGGTGGCCATTTTTCAAATTGTCCAATTGCGCCTCAGATCGGAGTTCTGAGAGGTGGGACTGCGCAGGCGCGTGAAGGAGGCCTGGGAAGGCGGGAAGATATAAAAAGGAGAAGACTGAGTAAGGTAGTTCTCTTTTGGAAGAGGACAGCGAGGCTTTGAGAGGAAGTGTGGCGGCGGCCATTTTCAAATTGTCCAATTGCGTCTCAGATCGGAGTTCTGAGAGGCGGGACTGCGCAGGCGCGTGAAGGAGGCCTGGGAAGGCGGGAAGATATAAAAAGAACGCAGCCTTAAGAAGCGGGCAGCTTCGTTTGCGGACAGCGGAGTGCGCCGGGAGCAGAGTGTAGGGCTTGGGCTCAGGGGGCTTAGGCAGAAGAGGGCACAGTAGGCTTATCTTTTAGTTCTTGTTATTGTCAGTTATTTGGGAAGTATGAGTGTGAGGGCAGCTTGTTGTTCTTGGTGTCGGATGTGGGAGGTCCTGGAGTCTCCGAGCCTCCCGGACGTCCACATCTGCGCCAGGTGCGCCGAACTGCAGCTCCTGAAGGACCGAGTTAGGGAACTGGAGCTGCAGCTCGATGACCTTCGCCTGGTCAGGGAGAGTGAGGAGGTGATTGAGAGGAGTTACAGGCAGGTGGTCACTCCGGGGCCACGGGAGGCAGATAGATGGGTCATGGTCAGGAAGGGGAAGAGGCAGGTACTAGAGAGTACCCCAGCGGCTGTACCCCTTGACAATAAGTACTCGTGTTTGAGTACTGTTGGGGGGGACAGCCTACCTGGTGGAAGTGACAGTGGCCGGGCCTCTGGCACAGAGGACAGCCCTGTAGCTCAGAAGGGTAGGGATAGAAGAAAGAGGACCATAGTAATAGGGGACTCGATAGTCAGGGGTTCAGACAGGTGGTTCTGTGGAGGTGATTGGGAGTCCCGGATGGTAATTTGCCTCCCTGGTGCCAGGGTTCGGGACGTTTCTGATCGTGTCCAAGATATCCTGGAGTGGGAGGGTGAGGAGCCAGAGGTCATGGTACATGTGGGTACCAATGACATAGGTAGGAAAGGGGAAGAGGTCCTGAAACGTGAGTATAGGGAGTTAGGAAGGCAGTTAAGAAGAAGGACCGCAAAGGTAGTAATCTCGGGATTACTGCCTGTGCCACGCGACAGTGAGAGTAGAAATGGAATTAGATGGAGGATGAATGTGTGGCTGTGGGATTGGTGCAGGGGGCAGGGATTCAAGTTTCTGGATCATTGGGACTTCTTCTGGGGCAGGCGTGACCTGTTCAAGAAGGACAGGTTACACTTGAATCCTGGGGGGAACCAATATCCTAGCGGGGAGGTTTGCCAGGGCTACAGGGCAGACTAAACTAGTAAGATGGTGGGGGGGGGGGGCGGGAATCCATTTGAGGAAACTATGGGAGAGGAGGTTAGTTCACCAGTAGAGCAAGTAAAGAGACAGTGTGTGAGGGAGGAAAGGCAGGTGTTAGAGAAGGGATGCGCTCAGCCCGAAGATGTAGGGGAGAAGAAAGAAATGGATAATAAATTTGAATGCATTGTTAGGGATGAAAAGAGAGGAGGAGGTGGAGAGTATCTTAAATGTATCTATTTTAATGCTAGGAGCATTGTAAGAAAGGTGGATGAGCTTAAAGCGTGGATTGATACCTGGAATTATGATGTTGTAGCTATTAGTGAAACTTGGTTGCTGGAAGAGTGTGATTGGCAACTAAATATTCCTGGATTTAGTTGCTTCAGGTGTGATAGAGTAGGAGGGGCCAGAGGAGGAGGTGTTGCATTGCTTGTCCGAGAAAATCTTATGGCGGTGCTTTGGAAAGATAGATTAGAGAGCTCCTCTAGGGAGGCTATTTGGGTGGAATTGAGGAATGAGAAAGGTGTAGTAACACTGATAGGAGTGTATTATAGGCCACCTAATGGGGAGCGTGAGTTGGAAGAGCAAATGTGTAAGGAGATAGCAGATATTTGTAGTAAACACAAGGTGGTGATTGTGGGAGATTTTAATTTTCCACATGTAGACTGGGAAGCTCATTCTGTAAAAGGGCTGGATGGTTTAGAGTTTGTGAGATGTGTGCAGGATAGTTTTTTGCAACAATACATAGAAGTACCGACTAGAGATGGGGCAGTGTTGGATCTCCTGTTAGGGAATGCGATAGATAGGTCAGCTGACAGATGTATGTGTTGGGGAGCACTTTGGGTCCAGTGATAACAATAGCATTAGCTTCAATATAATTATGGAGAAGGACAGGACAGGATCTAGAGTTGAGATTTTTGATTGGAGAAAGGCTAACTTTGAGGAGATGCGAAGGGATTTAGAGAGAGTGGATTGGGTCAAGTTGTCTTATGGGAAGGATGTAATAGAGAAGTGGAGGTCATTTAAGGGTGAAATTATGAGGGTACAGAATCTTTATGTTCCTGTTAGGTTGAAAGGAAAGGTTAAAGGTTTGAAAGCACCATGGTTTTCAAGGGATATTAGTAATTTGGTTCGGAAAAAGGGATGTCTACAATAGATATAGGCAGCATGGAGTAAAGGAATTGCTCGAGGAATATAAAGAATGTAAAAGGAATCTTAAGAAAGATTAGAAAAGCTAAAAGAAGATATGAGGTTGGTTTGGCAAATAAGGTGAAAGTAAATCCGAAAGGTTTCTACAGTTATATTAAAAGCAAGAGGATAGTGAGGGATAAAATTGGCCCCTTAGAGAATCAGAGTGGTCAGCTATGTGTGGAGCCAAGGGAGATGGGAGAGATTTTGAACGATTTCTTCTCTTCGGTATTCACTAAGGAGAAGGATATTGAATTGTGTAAGGTGTGGGAAACAAGTAAGGAAGTTATGGAACCTATGACAATTAAAGAGGCGGAAGTACTGGCTCTTTTAAAAAATTTAAAAGTGGATAAATCTCCGGGTCCTGACAGGATATTCCCCAGGACCTTGAGGGAAGTTTGTGTAGAGATAGCAGGAGCTCTGACGGAGATCTTTAAGGTGTCATTAGAAACGGGGATTATGCCGGAGGATTGGCGTATTGCTCATGTGGTTCCATTGTTTAAAAAGGACTCTAGAAGTAAGCCTAGCAATTATAGACCTGTCAGTTTGACATCAGTGGTGGGTAAATTAATGGAAAATATGCTTAGAGATAGTATTAATAATTATCTGGATAGACAGGATCTGATTAGGAGTAGCCAGCATGGATTTGTGCGTGGAAGGTCATGTTTGACAAACCTTATTGAATTTTTTGAAGAGGTTACGAGGAATGTTGACGAGGGTAAGGCAGTGGATGTAGTCTATATGGACTTCAGCAAAGCCTTTGACAAAGTTCCACATGGAAGGTTAGTTAAGAAGGTTCAGTCGTTAGGTATTAATGCTGGAGTAATAAAATGGATTTAACAGTGGCTAGATGGGAGATGCCAGAGAGTAGTGGTGGATAATTGTTTATCGGGATCGAGGCCGGTGACTAGCGGGGTGCCTCAGGGATCTGTTTTGGGCCCAATGTTGTTTGTAATATACATAAATGATCTGGATGATGGGATGGTAAATTGGATTAGTAAGTATGCAGATGATACTAAGGTAGGATGTGTTGTGGATAATGAGGTGGATTTTCAAAGCTTGCAGGGAGATTTATGCCGCTGAATGTTGGCAGATGGAGTTTAATGCTGAGAAGTGTGAGGTTCTACATTTTGGCAGGAATAATCCAAATAGAACATACAGGGTAAATGGTAGGGCATTGAGGAATGCAGAGGAACAGAGAGATCTCGGAATAACAGTGCAGTTCCCTGGAGGTGGAGTCTCATGTAGATAGGGTGGTGAAGAAGGATTTTGGAACGCTGGCCTTTATAAATCAAAGCATTGAGTACAGAAGTTGAGATGTAATGTTAAAATTGTACAAGGCATTGGTAAGGCCAAATTTGGAATATTGTGTGCAGTTCTGGTCACTGAATTATAGGAAAGATATCAATAAATTAGAGAGAGTGCAGAGATGATTTACTAGGATGTTACCTGGGTTTCAGCACTTAAGTTACAGAGAAAGGTTAAACAAGTTAGGTCTCTATTCATTGGAGCGTAGAAGGTTGAGGGGGGATTTGATCGAGGTATTTAAAATTTTGAGAGGGATAGATAGAGTTGACATGAATAGGCTGTTTCCATTGAGAGTAGGGGAGATTCAAACGAGAGGACATGATTTGAGAGTTAGGGGGCAGAAGTTTAAGGGAAACACAAGGGGGTATTTCTTTACTCAGAGAGTGATAGCTGTGTGGAATGAGCTTCCTGTAGAAGTAGTAGAGGCCAGTTCAGTTGTGTCATTTAAGGTAAAATTGGATAGGTATATGGACAGGAAAGGAGTGGAGGGTGATGGGCTGAGTGCGGGTAGGTGGGACTAGGTGAGATTAAGAGTTCGGCACGGACTAGGAGGGTCGAGATGGCCTGTTTCCGTGCTGTGATGGTTATATGGTATGCTGGGGCAGCAGGCTGAGGGTAGCAGACACCAACAGAATCAACAAACTCATTTGTAAGGCCAGTGATGTTGTGGGGGTGGAACTGGACTCTCTGGTGGTGGTGTCTGAAAAGAGGATGCTGTCCAAGTTGCATGCCATCTTGGACAATGTCTCCCATCCACTCCATAATGTACTGGTTAGGCACAGGGGTACATTCAGCCGGAGACTCATTCCACCAAGATGCAACACTGAGCATTGTAGGAAGTCATTCCTATCTGTGGCCATCAAACTTTACAATTCCTCCCTTGGAGTGTCAGACACCCTAAGCCAATGGGCTGGTCCTGGACTAATTTCCACGGCATAATTTACTTATTATTATTTAATTATTTATGGTTTTATATTGCTATCTTTCTACACTATTCTTGGTTGGTGCAACTAACGAAACCCGGTTTCCCTCAGGATCAATAAAGTATGTCTGTCTGTTTGTCTGTTTTGATTGACTGTAAATGAACAAAATCGGAGCAGACACCTAGTGCAGATAATGGACTGCCTTCAAACAGTGCTCCCGGCAACGTTCAAATCTTCATTTTCATTGTAACACTCAAGATGATTGCCAATACCTTCACATACTTCATAGTCCCTAACTTGTTGAAGTAGTGAAATCATTTCATTTTCACTCCTGGTCATTTCTGCCATCTCTACAAGTCTGAATATTTGAAACTGCAGTAAGCAAAACAGTTCTGAATTGTCTTACTGCTTTTTACTCGCAACCCGTCAATGACAAAAATCACTGGTGTTTGAAAACAAATGCACACGTGACACTATTTAAAAATTGTGCGCTTTCGACCACATGATGAGCATGCGACTGACATTTGTTTCTGTTCTTTTAGAGTTCTCCCAAATAATGACTGCCCCAATTAGCTGGAATCCACTGTATTTCACAATCTGTAAATTAAGAGCTTGTAGCGGTGTGCTACATGCAGCGCTAAAATTACGACACGGAGTCGGTAACTGCAGTCAAAGGAAAAAACTTTATTCGAAATCCTCAGCCTCACTTTTAAGCCTCCCTCAACCTGCCCCCCGTGGCGCAGAGGCTCCAAAGCTCTGTGCTCGCAAACCCCCGTAGGCTATCTAATTCTGAGCCGGTTCGGATGTGCCAGGAAATGGGTCGCCACAAGCTGTTATTAAACAGTCACAGCTACTATTACCACCCTAATGTAATAAGAAAATGCTGAAGCAGTGGGAAATTCACAAATTCTTGTCGAAATTGTGGTGGAAAATCTAATAAATACTGATATAGCAGAATGTATTGGACCTGTAAGCAATACTGATGTTTCAGTCCTGTGATGGTGCAGGTAAAGTTGGGCAAGTAAGTAGGTAAGGATCTTGACCCAATCTTAATGAAGAGACAAGAGTTTTGTCTCCATTTAAGGATGATGTGTGAGTTAGAGAGGACGTTGGTGATGTTTTGCTTACTGACTCCATCCAGTGGTTAAAGTGCTGCTTCCTAAACCACCAGGTGAAATCCGTTTATATGAAGACACAGTAGACATAATCTTCAACACTTGATAACTCCAAGAGAAATGCAGGAAGAAGCTCTAGCCTGTAATGAATGAATGAATAAATAAATAATTAAATAAATAGGTGAGGCCTGGCAGAGATTGGGGGACCACTTTATTGAGCACCTTCACTCCATCCGCAAAAAGTGGAATTTCCTGGTGACTGACGTCTTACTTCCTTTACTTGTTCCCATTCCAACATGTTAATCCATGGCCTCCTGCCATGATGAAGCCACTATCAGGTTGGAGGAGCAATTCTCGTATTCTTTTCTTCTGTCTGAGTAGTCTCCAACCCGATGGCGTGAACCCACAGATTTAATAATGTATGGCACAGGGAGTACTTGACATGAGATACAGTGCAGAATAGCCGTGCTGCCCAGCAACCCCCAATTAAACCCTAGCCTAATAACCATATAATCATATAACAATCACAGCACGGAAACAGGCCATCTCTTCCCTCCTAGTCCGTGCCGAACTCTTAATCTCACCTAGTCCCACCTACCCGCACTCAGCCCATAACCCTCCACTCCTTTCCTGTCCATATACCTATCCAATTTTACCTTAAATGACACAACTGAACTGGCCTCTACTACTTCTACAGGAAGCTCATTCCACACAGCTATCACTCTCTGAGTAAAGAAATACCCCCTCGTGTTTCCCTTAAACTTCTACCCCCTAACTCTCAAATCATGTCCTCTCGTTTGAATCTCCCCTACTCTCAATGGAAACAGCCTATTCATGTCAACTCTATCTATCCCTCTCAAAATTTTAAATACCTCGATCAAATCCCCCCTCAACCTTCTACGCTCCAATGAATAGAGACCTTTCTCTGTAACTTAAGTGCTGAAACCCAGGTAACATCCTAGTAAATCGTCTCTGTACTCTCTCTAATTTATTGATATCTTTCCTATAATTCGGTGACCAGAACTGTACACAATCTTCCAAATTTGGCCTTACCAATGCCTTGTACAATTTTAACATTACATCCCAACTTCTGTCCTCAATGCTCTGATTTATAAAGGCCAGCATTCCAAAATCCTTCTTCACCACCCTATCTACATGAGACTCCACCTCCAGGGAACTGCACTGTTATTCCGAGATCTCTCTGTTCCTCTGCATTCCTCAATGCCCTACCATTTACCCTGTATGTTCTATTTGGATTATTCCTGCCAAAATGTAGAACCTCACACTTCTCAGCATTAAACTCCACCTGCCAACGTTCACCCCATTCTTCTAACCGGCATAAATCTCCCTGCAAGCTTTGAAAACCCACCTCATTATCCACAACACCTCTTACCTTAGTATCATCTGCATACTTACTAATCCAATTTACCATCCCATCATCCAGATCATTTATGTATATTACAAACAACATTGGGCCCAAAACAGATCCCTGAGGCACCCCGCTAGTCACCGGCCTCGATCCCGATAAACAATTATCCATCACTACTCTCTGGCATCTCCCATCTAGCCACTGTTGAATCACAGGACAATTTACAATGACTAATTAACCTACTAACTGGTACATCTTTGGATTTTGGGAGGAAACCAGAGGACATGGAGCTCTGAGCTCTAATAGTATCGCACTAAATGCTATGTTACTGTGCTGACCCATGATGTATAGGTGAAGAGTATGTGAGATGGTGCAGTCTTTCTACCATTTGTATTGGGCTTTTGTGTGCTAAAGTTTGGACTTAAGATTTTCAATGTCATTAGAAGTGCTCCTTTTACCCTCTAAACAGGTTGGGTGAGGGTTTGCCGGAGTTGTTGGAGTTGTGTACTTTCAAGAAGGTTTTGAGGACAGTCTTGAGTCTTTTTCTATTTCCATTTGCATGCCAGAGTTTCTGGGCTTCTTGTTTATTTGTGTATTTCAATTACAGCTTTCCATCTGATTGATGTTCAGATACAGGTACATGCATAGACTGAGAAATTGGAGAGAGACTTAGAGTACAAATTCTTAGCATTTTAAAATTGAAAAGATAGATCCAGTCTGTGGAATTTAGATAACGACTTTTTTCATCAATTTTAGGCTCGGGTTTTTATTAAACTGTTTTAGATGCTTCATAAAGCCAAAGTATGTAGCAAAACAACTATTATTTTGCTGTCTTGCAAGTGCAATCATTTTTGATTTGTTAGTAAAAGTTACACCAGTCTACAATGCACTAAATGCAAAATCAGGTCACTGTTCAGATATGGCATGATTCAACTTAACTTTTGAAAGCATGTTGCTCAACAGGTTAAAATGAATTACATTAGCAGGAAGTTGTTTACTAAATTAAAAACATGATGTCCCTATATGTACCATTACTAAACACTTAAATTACTCGTCTCTTGCAGACCAGCAATCACCTCCTTGGCCCTAAACCATTCCCACTGGATAGATTGTTGGCAATTTTCTACAGCATCGTTGATAGCCGAGTAACTCCCAGTGCAAACATCTTTTCTCAGGTGAGTTTGGAATACAGTATGCCCATCTTTTCCCCGTTAACCCAAATTTCACACAGTACTTATTTGTGCATTTGAGATGAAATCTAACATGTAAAAGAAACCGTTCAATTTTTTCCAAATTTCTAACTAGCTATTCAGCCAAAATAAACTCAACTTTAGAATTAAATTGGTTTGTCCACCTTATCAACTGATGACATTGAATGTACAGAGCTTGATTACAGGTGCCCCTCCCACTTTACAAAGGTAGAGCGTTCCTACGAAACCTTTCTTAAGCTGAAATGGCGTAAAGTGAAGAACCATTAATTTATATAGAGAAAATTTTCTTCAAAGCGAAAATCCTCTTTGTAATGCGAAAACATGTAGGTCTTTTGTAAAAGCGAACATTTGTAAAGTGGGGGATACCTGTAATACTTTTATTAAGTCTATTTGGAAATATATGTAGATGACAAAAATAAGTGTTTTTCCCCAAAACTATGTAAAGATAAACTTTTATACTTTATAGTGGGCTGGTGTGATTACCGTAACTAACACTAATTTGCAATTGTACTACAATAACGTTTATTTGCCATCAATGCCAAATAAATGTTTTAAATATTTCAGCAAGGGTAGCATGTCATGAAAGTGATAACTCCATGTGATTGGAGATACCTAAGCCTTAGGTCCCATACCACCAGTTTCATGAATAGTTAT
The DNA here is from genome assembly GCF_030144855.1 of Hypanus sabinus. Lineage (NCBI taxonomy): Eukaryota > Metazoa > Chordata > Chondrichthyes > Myliobatiformes > Dasyatidae > Hypanus > Hypanus sabinus. The sequence goes on from NC_082718.1 coordinate 16,753,618, forward strand.
TACGCTACCGTCAAGCTCCTGAATCAATGTGGATAAGTTAATTCACCAATGCTCTGAACTGATTCTATAAATTACAGACTCACTTTCAAGTACTCTTTAGAACTTATGTTCTCAGTGTTATTTTATTTGCATAGTTCATCATCTTTTGCAGATTGGCATGTCAGCCTTTGTAAAGATGGATTTTTTGTAAGTTTTTGTTGTATTTTTCCCCCAAAGACATCTGCAAGAAACTAAATCTCAAGGTAGTATATAGTAACATGTACATACTTTGATAATATATTTACTTTGAACTGAATATGCCGTTGTAAATGTTAAAATTGCTTTATCATTGTATTTGGACACTAGGTGGCAGCATTGTGCTAAAAGCTGTGCACTTAAATACAGTCAAGAATTAGAAAGGAATTTTGTAGCAATCCAGAGAGTTACTTTGGGAACACGTTTACTGCAAAACTGTGTACTGACTCCAATAAATTTTCCAAAATAATTGACAGCAGTTTGCCTTTGAGAGCACCTGACATATAAATGTCTGCAGGCTAGCTGAGTTGCCCAGGTTATTGCTACCATTGGCTCTCTTATATTTATCTTCACCTTCACGTGCATGCCTTCTATCCAAAAACTACTTGTGAAAGATGCCCACTAACCTGTTTAGACATTTTAAAAATTGTTTTCAGAGACAGGTTTCAATTTCCATCTAGTTACACAATGTGCCAATCTGCTGACTATAAATCTGGTCCCCTTAAAATTATTTAAAAAAAATATTTGTAATATTTTGAAGGTATAATTAATTTTTATAAATCCCAATAGCATGGAGAATTTACCTGAAGTGTCTTATTCTTGGAAATAGTCATGCACCTGTATTGACTTTTATATTTAATATAGTTCCCGATTGCTCCAGTTGCTTAAAAGTGTAAGTCATTGTGTAAAATCATAAACAAGGAAAAATCTGCAGATGCTGGAAACCCAAGCAACACAGACAAAAGGCTGGAGGAACTCAGCAGGCCAGGCAGCAACTATGGAAAAGAGTACAGTCGACATTTTTGGCTGAGCCCCTACATCAGGACAAAAGACGAGGAGTCTGACTAAGAAGGTGGGGGAGGGGAGGAAGAAACTCAAGGTGATTGGTAAAACTGGGAAGAGGGGAGGGTGAGGATGAAGTGAAGAGCTAGGAAGTTGTTGATGAGAGGGATACAAGGCTGGAGAAGGGAGAATCCGATGGGAGAGGACAGCCATGGAAGAAAGAAAAGGGGGAGGAGCACTAGAGGGAGGTGATGGGCAGGTAAGGAGATAGGTGAGAGAGGGAAATGGGACTGGGGAATGGTGAAGGAGGGGAACATTCCTGGAAATTCGAGAAATCAGGTTGGAGGCCACTGAGAGGGAATATAGTGTTGCTTCTCCAACCTGAGTGTGGCCTCATCACGACAGTAGAGGGAGGTCATGGATTGACATATTGGAATGGGAAGTGGAATTAAAATGGGTAACTACTGGGAGATCCTGCTCTTTCTGGCGGACAGAGCATAAGTTTTCGGCGAAGCAGTCTCCCAATCTACGTTGGGTCTCATAGGGAGCACTGGATATAGTAGATGACCCCAACAGACTCACAGGTGGTGTCGCCTTACTTGGAAGGACTGTTTGTGGTGCTCCCCTGATGCCCCCCCCTTCACCTTTCCCCATTTCTCCCTCTCTCACCTATCTCCTTATCTGTCCATCACCTCCCTCTGGTGCTCCTCCGCTTTTCTTTCTTCCATGGCCTTCTATCCTCTCCTGTCAGATCTCCCCTTCTCCTGCCCTGTATCTCTTTCATCAATCAACATCCTAGTTCCTTACTTCACCACCTCCCCGCCCCCGGTTTCACCTATCACCTTGTGTTTCTCCCTTCCCTCCCTTTCACCTTCTCACTCTGACTCCACGTCTGTTTTTCTCCAGTCTTGATGAAGGGTCTCGGCCGAAATGCTAACTGTACTGTTCTTCATAGATGCTTCCTGGCCTACTGAGTTCCTCCAGCATTTTGTGTGTGTCATGTAAAACTTCTTTTTAGTCATGCACTTGACAATTAGAGTATTTTAAACCATGCATTTCAAAACCATGATTGTAATTATTGTCAAACTGTGTTTTTTCTGCATTTTGGACATAGAGCAAACTGGAATCTTGGGCAATCCCACCAGGGTGGGGAGCAGTTAATCCAGTGTTGGAATAGCACCAGTATTGATACAGATTGAATTGGATATACAGTCGGCCCTCCTCATCCGCGAATTGCGCATGCGCAAATTCAACCATTGCGAAAACCGGAAGTGCTCTTCCAGCACTTGTTGTTCGAGCATGTACAAACATTTGTTCTTGTCATTATTCCCTAAACAATGCAGTATAACAGCTATTTTACATAACATTTACATTGTATTAGGTATTATAAGGAATCTAGAGATGATTTAAAGTATACGGAAGGATGTGTGTGGGTTATCGTGGATCGGGATTGAAAAAAATCATAAGTTCTCTTACTCAGTAAGTCGGAACTGGTACATCTGGTATTATTTAGCATCATTTAGTCAAACATTTGTCTTAGTATATAGTATATATTTTACCTTTCTATGTATATAAAACACTTAAGAACGTATGTTTCGTCACCTGGCTTGGGAACTTCTTCCTGAGTTTGATCCAGTGACAGAACACTATCGAGTGCGCTCTCCACGATGCCGGGTTGATGGGAGGATCGAAAACCCAAAACCCAATAATTAAACCAGTGTGTTGCTTAGTAATAATTGTAGCTTTCATCGGGGCAGAGCCTTTCTCACTTTATCCATTAAAATCGTTCCAGTCATTGACCAACTGTAACCTAATGCTTTTCCAATGACCGATAGCGTTTTGCCTCTTTCCGATCACTTTATTTCCACTTTATTTTCAATCATGAATGTGATTATTTTCGTGAACAGAAACACTGCGAATTCAGATCTCTGCCACTGGATCCTAATGTCCACCACACTGAGACAGGTTAAATAAGATCTGGGGTTCCGCTGGGTCCTAAGATCCACTGCATTGAGACAGGTTGAGTAAAGGACTTGAGCATCCACGAATTTTGGTATCCGTGAGGGGTCCTGGAACCAATCCCTCGCGGATAAGGAGGGCCGACAGTATAACCATATAACAATTACAGCACGGAAACAGGCCATCTTGGCCCTTCTAGTCCATGCCGAATGCTTACTCTCACCTAGTCCCACCTTCCTGCACTCAGCCCATAACCCTCCAATCCTTTCCTGTCGATATACCTATCCAATTTTTTTTAAAATGACAAAATTGAACCTGCCTCTACCACTTCTACTGGAAGCTCATTCCACACAACTACCACTCTCTGAGTAAAGAAGTTCCCCCTCGTGTTACCCCTAAACTTTTGCCCCTTAACTCTCAACTCATGTCCTCTTGTTTTAATCTCTCCTACTCTCAATGGAAAAGCCTATCCACGTCAACTCTATCTATCCCCCTCATAATTTTAAATACCTCTGTCAAGTCCCCCCTCAACTTTCTTCACTCCAAAGAATAAAGACCTAATTTGTTGAACCTTAAGTGCTGAAACCCAGATTCTAGCAAATCTCCTCTGTTCTCTCTCTCTTGTTGATATCTTTCCTATAATTCGGTGACCAGAACTGTACACAATACTCCATATTTGGCCTCACCAATGCCTTGTACAATTTTAACATTACATCCCAACTCCTATACTCAATGCAAATGGTGAGAGTTGTAGGGAAGTACATGTGGAAAGCAGAATTGGATCAGGCAAGTACTGAAAATCCATGGGCCTAGGATGAATTGGGGTTGGTTGACAATTATGCATGTTGTTTGTGAAGTGTAATATTGGGAAGAAGGAGCATATGAACCTGAGACTGTAGAAGGGCAAGAATTGAAATTTTGTAGCTTCTTTCTCAGACTATCAGCTTTAAGGCATGTTTATGGCTGTTGGATGTGCATTGTGATAGATGCTGTGCTACCTGAATTGAAATGTTTTTTGTTGAACAATGTTGGGTTTTACAAGATATAAAGAGGTGTGAATGTCGACTAGATTTACAACTTATTGTTTCATTGTGCATAAAATAATGCCGAAGATCATCTCTTTATTTATTCATTGCACACAAATCACCTAATGCAGGCTTGGTTTCAGTCTTCATCTTTTCTATTTGAAAATCACTCCACTAGGTGTCATAGTCCATCACATTTTCTATGGAACATAATATAACAATAAATTGTTTTTTTAAATTAAGGACTGTAGATTTGTGTATAATATTTTAAAATGCCAGCTTCATTGTTCACTGCTTCTCCAATTTTGCCATCTCTAGTGCCATAATGCTATAGTTTGCATTGTTATTGTAGTTTGGGCTGCATTTTTCAGTTTGAGATGCTAATTATCGGTGTGAATTTTCAGATACATGAATCTTTTTACAGCACTGAAGAAGATCGTGCAGCCTATTGAGTCCTTGCCAGTTCCCAGCAGAGCATTCCCATCAGTTCTAATTCCCTTTCACCCTTTCCTTTGTAGCCCTGCAATTCTGTTTCAAATGGTCATCAAGAATTTAGTAATGGACCTCGTGCATAATGCAGTAATATTTTTCCTTTACATTCTTGAATGTTATTAAAAATTATTTCAGATACATCACTATTATAGCTCTGAAGAAATGGTTGTCTCTCAGCTTTTTAAGAACTACTTTTTATCATGTACATTTTTATTTTCAAAACCCATCTTGCTACCTTGAGTTGAAAAAATATCAGTCTCTTATATTTCAAAATTGCAATTATTATTAATAAAAAGTCGTAATTATAGATGAGTTGACCGGAATAGATACTGCACATTATTTTCAAATTAAATAAGACTAAAACTCCAGCTGTAAAAAAAATTATTTCTTCTGCTTTTCCTTTATTTCAGTCATCTGTGGGCACAATGCAATCCAAAATCAAGGATTTCATTGTAATATGCCTTCTAAAATAATGATAGACATCGCTTTCTTTCTGTTTGGCTTGTGCTAGTATATCGCAGGTACTTTAACTACAGAGTGTACCTTAAAGGGACAGAAATGATTATCACATGCATTTCCTCTGTCATTATCTATTGCACACAGTGTTCCCGTGGTCGCCTCCTTTACACCGGTGAAACTGGGTGCAGACTGAATGACTGCTTTGCCGAGCATCTTTGCTCTGTCTGCTGTGATTGTTGAGGTTTGCCAGTTGCTAGCCATTTTGATTGTCCTGTACCCATACCAATGTGTCTGTCCTTAGCCACCAATATTGCAGGTTCAGGCTAACCATAAACTCGACAAACAACATTTTATGTTATACCTCAGCAGCTTATAACCTTGCAGCATGAACATTGAATTCTCCAAATTATAATAATTGCATTACCCTCCCCCCTGTCTCCCCATCTCCTCCGCACAGTTTTTCTCTTCCCTCCTAGCTTTTATCTCCATGCTTCTTTCCCCATCCTCCTCCTTTTCCACCTGCCCATCATGCACATGCTTCTCCCACTGGTTCCCCTCTCCCATTACTCTTCTTTGACCTCCACACCTCCCTTCCTTTATTCCATTTTCTACCTTCCTCTCTTGTTGGATTGCATCATCTTTAGCCCTTTGTTATCTACACTTATCTCCCCCAGGCGTGTGGCACCATTCTCACTCTATCTTCCCCCAAATGCCTATAACCCTTACTTTGACCTACCAATCATCTGCCAGTACCTGGTCCAACTTTTCCCTCCACCCTTTCTGTTTTGGTCATCTCCCCTCTTGTCTTTTAAACTGGATGAAGAGTTTCAATCCTTAGTATTGCCTAACCCCTTTTCTTCACTGATGCTGCCTAGCCCATTGAGTTCCTCAGCATCTTATGCATTGCTCCAGATTCCAACATCTACAATCTCTCAGATTTGAATATCAATCAGTCATGAGAAGTTGACTCTGACCAAGGCATTATATTGCAATTATATTTGTTTCCTTTTGTATGAAACATGAAAAAAGCTTTGTGCCTAAGATCATTTGAGCCACTGGTGTATCTTCATACGGAATTATTGGCTGGTTTAAGAAAACTCTCTTGACTATTGCTTTGTATTTCGCTAAACTGAGTGGTTAACATAGATAGACTTTCTTAGCTAAGCAAAGAATCATTATTCAAAGTATATCCTTGTGTATAAATATGTAGATTTGGTGCAAGTTCACAGATTTACTTTTATTTGCAGGACAGTCAAGGAAGAACAGTCTGGTCAGTCTGACATCAGTGGTGGGGAAGTTACTGGAGGGAATTCTGAGGAATAGGATCTACCAGCATTTGGATGGACAGAGTGATTAAGAGGAGACAGCATGTGTGGAAAGTCAAGTTTGGTGAACCTTTTAGATTTGTTTGAACAGGTAACCAAAAAGTTAAGATGTGGATAGTAGGACAGTGAATGTTGTCTATTTGGACTTTGATAGGGGGATCTTGACCAGTTAGGGAAGTGAGCCGAGGAGGGGCAAAATAGATTTTAATGTAAATAAGTGTGAGGTGATGCATTTTGGAAAGTTAAACCAGTGTAAGACTTGTTACAAGTGCATAGTTCATTGTCACAGGTGGACAGGGTGTTTAACACTGACATTTCATCAGTCAGGGTATTGAGTATAGTAGCTGGAACATGATGTTGCAGTTGTGGAAGTCATTGCTGAGGCATTATTCGGAGTACTTTGTAGTTTGGTTATCCTTTTATAAGAAAGGCATAGTTAATCTGGACATAGTGCAGAAAAAATCTACAAGGATGTTGCCAAGAAAAGAGAGCATGAGTTACTAGGAGGGGTCGGCCAGATCGGGTCTTTATTCCTTGGAACATAAGAGAATGAAGATGACCTTACTGAAACGTTTAAAATGATGGGAGGCATAGATAAGGTGGATGTTAACACTTTTTCCCAGTGTAAGGAAGTCCAAAACAAGGGGGCATAGATTTAGAGAGAGAGGGAGAAAATGAGAATTTAAAGGGACCTGCAGGGCAACCTTTTCCCATTCAGAGTTGCCAGAGAATGTGTTTGAGGCAGGTATAATTGTTAAATTTATTAATGTTTGTCTTACTTGAAATGGAATTGCAACCAACTACTTCAAGTCAAGTCACTTTTATTGTCATTTCAACCATAACTGCTATGTACAGTACTAGTAAAAATGAGACAATGTTTTTCAGGACCATGGTGTTACATGACCACAGTACAAAAACTAGACTGAACTACGTAAAAAAACAACACAGAGAGAAAAAAAACCAACTACACTAGACTTACAGACTTGCCCATAAAGTGGGTACCTGCATAAAGTACACAAAACAGTGCAGGCATTATAATAAATAATAAACAGGACAATAGAGCAGTAAAGTGTCAGTCCAGGCTCTGGGTATTGAAGAGTCTGAGTTTCTGAGGAATGATTGTGTTGAATGCTGAACTGAAGTTTATGAACAGCATTCGAATGTATGTGTCTTTCTTGTCCAGGTGGATTAGGGCCAGGTGGAGGGTGATGGCAATGGCGTCATCAGTTGAGCGGTTGGGATGGTACGCAAATTGCGGGGAGTCCAGTGAGGGATATTTCTCATGACAAGCCTCTTGAAACACTTCATGATGATGGATGTAAGTGCAATGGGATGGTAGTCATTTAGGCAGGACACTGAAGACTTCTTCGGCACGGGGACGATGGTGGCAGCCTTGAAGCACGTTGGAACGGTGGCACTGCTCAGGGAGATGTTGAAGATGTCAGTGAGAACATCTGCCAGCTGGTCTGCACATCCTCTGAACACTCTACCAGGAATGTTATCTGGTCCAGTGACCTTCCATGGGTTGACCCTGCACAGGGCTCTTCTCACATCGGCCACAGTGAGACACAGCACCTGGTCATTTGTCGGGGTCAATACTGATACTGTAGAACTAAAATTAATTGCATTGAATCAACCATTGTGTTTAACAACATTGAGTTCCAAAAGCTCTTCGAACTTATTTTTAATGAACTAGTGTACCCAATTTATAAGCTGCTGTGGTCTCTTTTAAACATGTTCCAGCAATGCACCCACAGCCTCACAACCTTCCATCACAGAAATAAGATTTTCCTCTTTATTTTATTAATCTCCTCAGTTTGTCACGAGTTGAAGTGAAAACATGCTTATTTTATGTTCTTTCCCTGACATCTGGAAGATAAATGCTATTTTTTTCCTCAGCAACCTTCTTTTCATCACTTTAATGCTTTGTCTCTCAGTTCTTGGCTGAGAGGACGTAATCAACTTTTAAGCTTATTGCTTGGGCATCCCACTGGATTTAGACATTGCTTATTCATGGCTATTGATCTGTGGGACAGCAGGCCATCTGTTTGGAGTTCTCTGGGGCAAAGGTTCAAATAGTGCATAAGACCTCCAAACTTGTACTGCTGGTACTTTTATCAGAAAATGTACTTTTTAAAAGAACTTGACAGAGCAAGCACAGTTACTGCAGCTGATGTATCTTCTGCAGTAGCTTTAATCCATTTTGGATAGCAGTAAACTGATAATGTCTTGTAGACCTTGTAATTATCTGGTAAGCACTGTCTGGTATTGAAGGGAGAATATATTCTTGCTACAGGCAATCCACTGCACAATAAGGTTTAGTACTTCTCAAATATCTTAGAGGATGTTTAGGGGAATGAGATAGCTCTTATCATCAGAGTTTCTCTTAGCTGAACATAATGAGTGCAATGCAACTCAATAAAACAAAGAGCATTGAAATAGCATCAGCAAAGGCTAAAAAGGCTCTTTTGAAATAACTCCACTCAGTGGAATTTACCAATATCCAAGTGTCAGGCTAATCTGTTACAGCTTCGTTTCAGAATAGTTTCTGTTAATGTGATTTTCTTAATGGTCGATATTGATTGTCTTTAAGCAATAAGTGTTAACGTACGTCTTGGATCAGGTTGGAGGTTGATTTGGATTGATTTTAGATTGGTAGTGTCTTGGAAATGCCAAGAGAAGAGAAGACTTTTGGTAAGGTGTATTGGCAATGCTGGGCAACATATGAAACTTTTCTCTTATCTGAATAGGTTGAGAATATTGCAACGTAAAATTTGAAGCATCAGTAAAGGTATTGGTATGATCTGCTAAGAAATGGGAGGTATAAAAAAATTGGGTTGATTTATTTACTTTTTTTTCTCTCAACTTTCGTTCTGTAACTGAAAGTTTTGGGTAGTGTTTTGTCAATTATGTGAGGGTAATTTCTGTAACTCAGATGACTTTAATGGGAGGATTGCCATTATGGGGCAGTAATTAAAATACATAAAGTGGCTAATTGTTTTTGAGAATAGGTGCAGCATGTTTGAAGATCTAACCTAATTGGTATTAGTCTGATAAAATCCTTTCAGTGAGATTAGTAAAACTACACTTAGGTGGATTAATTTGATTCACAAATTTACTGTATGTCTTACATATGTGATTAATACAAAGGAAACAAACCTATAGGTAAGAAATTCTCTCCATCTCTGCTTTATTAATAATGGATTTTTAAAAATATATTTGTGGTCATCATTAACATGTCGTATGATGTGGGCGATCATGGTCTTGACCACGATTGTTCTTAGCAAATTTTCATACAGAACTGGTTTATCATTGCTGCCTTCTGGGCAATGTCTTCACAAGATGGGTGGTCTCAGCCGTTATCAATACTCTTCCGAGATTGTCTGTCTGAGTCAGTGGTCGCATAGCCAGGACTTGTGATATGCACCAGCTGCTCATACAGCCATCCACCATCTGCTCCCATGGCTTCATGTGAGTGGGGGTGTGGGGCCAAGCAGGTGCTGCAACTTGCCCAAGAGTGACATTCAGGCTAGTGGAGGGAAGGAGCGCCTTGCACCTCCTTAGGGAGAGACATATCTCCACCCTGCCACTGTGTACCAGCATCCGCAAAGCAAACAACATTATGAAGGACCCTACACACCTCTCATACAAACTCTTCTCCCTCCTGCCATCTGGGAAAAGGCACTGAAGCATTCGGGCTCTCACGACCACACTATGTAACAGTTTCTTCCCCAAAGCCATCAGACTCCTCAATACCCAGAGTCTGGACTGACACCAACTTACTGCCCTCTACTGTGCCTATTGTTTATTATTTATTGTAATGCCTGCACTGTTTTGTGTGCACTTTATGCAGTCCTAGGTAGGTCTGTAGTCTAGTGTAGTTTTTTTGTGTTTTACATAGTTCAGTGTAGTTTTTGTATTATTTTATGCAGCACCATGGTCCTGAAAAACATTGTCTTGTTTTTACTGTGTACTGTACCAGCAGTTATGGTTGAAATGACAATAAGAAGTGACTTGACTTGTATTTGTGGTAGCAAAATTAAATATTGCTTAAAACTCCAAATCTACATTCTGTGTTAACCTGTCTCAATTATGAATAAGCAATAGGTTGATTTATCTAACTTTCATTAACTTGAAACAAATTTATAATTTCCACAAAAAGATTTTGAATGTTTATTTTCATGCATCTAATTTTAGAAAATGTTCAAATTCGTATTCATGTTTCTAGTTTGCAGAGCAATTCACAATGCCAATTAGTTTCTTTGTTCCTGAAATCTTTATTTGCCACGTAGTCTTTTATTCAAATTTATCAATGATTAATTGGCCAAGAAAAATATTCACTTATTACAAAAAAAAGGAATTGTTCACCCCCCCCCCCCCATGCTGAAGGATATGCCCCTAGAAGATATTTCAGAAACATTCCAGCTGTAATGGAGTAAGGTCAAGAATTAATGTGTCATTAAAACTCAATGAAAATTGTATTTGTGATGTTTGTTAAAGACATTGGTTTAACTACGCATTACTAAGTCAGCTTTTACATTTGGGTAGAGGGTCTTAAATTTGTATCCAACTCTTTTAAAGACAGAAGGATATATATTGCTCAGTTTCTTTGTCATTTTGTCACAGTGACCATATCCCTGTTTCAATTCTGTTTCTCCTGATCTATTTTACATTGAGGGCTTCTATTTACTGCCCAGAGATCATGGTCGTGGGTCTTTTTAAACAGTTACAATCTGTAGTGAAGTACCTCCACAATATAGTTGGAAAATGTGTAATATAGATAATTTGGAGATGAACTTGGAAATGAGTATCTTTCTTTCAATTCTCACTTTCATTTTTACCTAATAACGAACAAAATGTCATGTCCTAATTTGTTTGCCCATTTGTCTAAGGAAGCTTAGACAATGTTTTGTTCTTAGTAGAGTCAGCTATGCTAAACTTTTTTTCTTACTTAATTAGCTCCATACTAGTATTATTTTATTTGTTTTCTGTTTTCTTGCATTTGGTTTGGATGCTGCCAAATTTTTGTCACATGTACTTTTAATGTGAAAGAACATAGTTACTTTAGCTGTTTAATTTATTTTTCAACTTTTGCAAAATTTATTTATTTTTGCAACATTGTTATTTTAATACCTTGCACTATTGCTGTCATTAAACAATTTTCATAACATTGGTCAGTGACAATAAGTCTAATTCTGATTGAGTTTTGCAAAACATAATCTATGTTTATGACATTAGTTTGTTCTGCTTCATTATCCAGCACTTCATTGAACAATCAAAGGCAAAAGTTATAGATGATGGACAAGTTACACAGAAGAGAAATAAGAAAGACAGCGTCTATGTATGGTTAATGTTTCATGATGACATTCTATCAGAACCAGCTAAAATTTGAGGATGAGAAAAGCATTAGCTTGAAGAGAACAAACAGAATGGTTGTAATAGAGTGGAGACCAAGAGAAGAGAGTGAAGCACATTGGTGTTAATGGAGAATGTGAAGAAGGTTAGCTAATGGCAGGTAATCTCTCTGGAGGAGCTGTAAATCAAAGTACAAAAACAAGATGGAGGAGTATTAGAATTCAGAAAATCTGAAATTTTGGGGTCATGAGTTTGTACAGACATAAAAGTGTATGAACTCTCATGGTGTAATGAAGTTTGGAAAATAAATATTTATTTTAATATTGGAAATCTAAGTTGGGAAGTTGTATATCTGGAGGATGGAGAATATCAGGATAGGGCTGGGTAGTATTTGAAGTGGCAAGAAGTGCTTAATACCATGTTGTTGTCGGATATTTACAATTATTAAAGTCAAAGTATCTTGTAGATAATCTGCCTAAAATACAGGGATGGTCATCAATGCATTTGAAAAATCTAATAGTTAACATCAGCAGTACATTTCATGCAGTGAAAGTGCAGTTCACCAATTTTGTAGCACCTCCCAATTTTCATGCTGCAGCATTTTTGTAATTCCAGGAATAAGCTGGATTCCTTATATTTCTAATTTGCATAAACAAACAACTTTACATTGCAATAGTTGATGATGATATATGTATCTTATATTGTCTTAATTCATTGTGATTATTTTGAAAAATCTGTCACTTTGTATTTCTTCCCAATAATCAATTTAACTTTGAGATACATGCATAAGGTATGCTATTTAGTAAGTAACATCCCAAATAGCAATTTTTGAAATTGTGGTGTTCTGTAAAGACATCTGCTAGGATAACTGAGTTAATTTAAAGACTAGCTTTAGGTTAGGTTAGGCCCTTTTTTCATAAACTTTTTTCATTGACTGATGCCATGAAGTAATGTCTTCAATTAAGATTCTTAAGGAGTAATGAATTCTACTGCAGCTAATGCGAAATATATTTCCAAAACTGGAATTTGGTGAGCTGCCTGCAGCTTCTGAATACTTTTATCTTCTTGGTTAATGCTGTCCCAAGGTGAAATAAATTTTTTACATTCCACTATTTTGTTCGGCTTTAAAGCTCAAACATATATAAATTGGCTTTGCTTAACAGAATGTGCAGATATTTAGTCATTTATTTTGACTGATACTATTCCATGCTCTTTGTTTTAAAAAAAATATATTACAGCAATTCATCTTCCATGCGAGTTCATTTTCTGGTACTTCAATAATTTAGAATTTGGTTAAACTATATCTAATGTGAAATTCTACCTCTGTGTGTGTTTTTAAAGAGTGCTGGAGTAATATATTCCTGTTAGGGTGAAAGGTAATCCTGGCAAGTTAGGGAATCTTGGATGATGAGAAGTATTAAGGCTCTAAGCAAAGAAAAGAAGGTAGAATGTTTGCTTCATCATTGGGTTTAGAAGTTATGGATCAAGCAAATCTCTTGATAACTATAAAAACATTAAGAATACTCTTAAGAAGGTAATCAGGATAATAGATACAAGATGGACCTCCCAGGTGAAGTTAAGGAAAATCCCCAGAAATTCTACAGCAAATATATATTAAGAGTAAAAGGGTGGCCACCTATGTCTAGAGCTGCAGGACATAGGAGGGATCTTAAGCATATATTTATCCTTGGTGTTTATTGGGGAGAAACTAATAATTGCTCAAGAGATAAGGGAAGCATATGGAGGACATTTATAGTAACAGGGAGGAGATATTTGCAGCCTTACAGTGGAGCTCATCAAGTGCATCATTGGGAGGTCAGGGAGGAAGTTGTGGAAATGTCTGCTTCATCATTAGCCACTGGTGAAATACTCAAAGAATGGAAGATGGATAATGTTGTTCCATTGTTTAAAAACGTTAACAAGGACAAGTCAGGGAGCTACAGGCTAGTCAGTCTGACATCAATAGTGGGAAAGTTACTCGAAGGAATTCTGTGGGGCATCCCTCCAGCATTTGGATGGGCAGTGTCTGACTAAGAGTCAACATGGTTTTGTGCGTGGGAAGTTATGCTTAATAGAGTGAGAGTTTTAGAGTTGTTTGAAGAAGTATCAAAAGGTATATGAGGATAGGGCAGTGGATGTTGTTTATTTGGACTTCAACAACGTCCTGAATGATAGGTTGGTGTGGAAGTTAAAACCCATGAAATCTAGGGAGAGCTAGTTAGGAGGATTGTAAATTAGCTCAGAGGTAGGAAGCAGAGGATGGTAGTTGACATTTGTTTCTTTGAATGGAGGCCAATGCAAGTGGTGTGCTTCAGGTATCAGGGTTGGGAGCCATTATTTGTTATAAAAATAACTTTAATGCAAATTTAAAAAACTTAATCAGTTTGCAGGTGACACAAAATTAGAAAATGTTATTGATAGTTATTGCAGATTACAGGGGCATCATGATCAGTTGAAGAAGTGGGCCGTAGAGTGGCAAATTTCAAAACAGATAAATGTGAGGTGATGCATTTTAGAAAATTCAAACCAGTGTAGGATTTATTTAATGAATGGTAGGGCACTGGGGAGTGTAATGTAACAGGAGTACTAAGAGCACAGTTCGTTGAAAGTGGTGTCACAGTCAGCCAGACTGATGACAAAAGCATTCAGCATGCTGGCCGTCATCAGTCAGGGCCTTGAGTATTGGAATTGAGGCATTATGTTACAATTGTCTAAGTCATTGGTGAGGCTGCATTTGGAGTACTGTGTACAGGTCACCCTGTCAGAGGAAAGAGTGCAGAAAATATTTATAAGGAAGTTGCCAGGACTGAAGGGTCTGAGTTAAAGGGTGAGGTTGACCAAGCTAAGTCTTTATTCCTTTGAATGTAGGTGAATGAGGGGTGACTGTGTAGCAGTATTTAAAATTATGAGAAGCATAGATAAGATAGATGGTAACAGTTTTTTCTCAGGGTAGGAGATTCTAAAACTAGCAGACATAGATTTGAGTAAGAGAGGAAAGGGACCTGAGAAGGTGCATCCTTTTCACATGGAGGGTGGTGAATACAGTGGATTGGACACATCTGGACTGGTATATTTTGGTCCAATTAAGTGGCTGCCCCAAATAGCTGAAGTTTCATGAAAATAATTAGAAAGGTATAAAATGACAAACTGCCATTTGACTGAGAAACAAATTATGCATTTAAATGAAATACAGAACAAATTAGAACACTACCAATACTACTACAGTACAATAAAACTGTGTACTAATTCCTAATAGTTGTCAACAAAGGAATTCATCCAGTATACCCATTTGTTTTCTTTTGATTGACTGTAAATGAACAAAATTAGTGTGGACACCTAATGAAGATAATGGACTGCATTCATACAACGCTTTCAACGATTGCATCCTCTAAATCTTCATTTTCATTGTAATATTCAAGATGATTGCTGATCCCTCAAATTATTTGAAGCTCCTAACTTAATGGAGTAGTGAAATTGTTTCATTTTCACTCCTGGCTGTTTCTGGCATCTCCAAGTCTGCATGCTTGAACATGTAGTAAACAAAACAGTTCTGATTTGCCTTACAACTTATTTCTCATCAACTATCAGTGACAAACCTCACTGCTTTTTGAACACAAACACATGCAATTGATGCTATTTAAAAACTGTTTGCTCTAAGCATGATGTTGTGTCTAACCGCAACACAAGTGCATGTAACAGACGCTAGTTAGAAACTGATTGGCAACAGTCTTCTGTCTCAGTTAAGCGGCATAGTGCCCCAAATAAACAAAGGGAATCCCAGCTTTTTTCTTGATTAACCGATTATCCAGTTAACCAGAATCCACTGTATATGGAACAAACAGCCAGTGAAGTGGTTAAGACAAGTACAATAGTATAATTGAAGAAGCACTTGGATGGGTACATGGAAGGGTGGAGCCTAGAATGATATGTGCTGAATGCAGGTAATTGGGACTAGCTTGGTGGGCTCCATAGCTGGCACGGATTCGGTAGGCCAAAGCACCTGTATTCTTTTTGTTGTATTGCTTTATAACTCTATAGGCTAAGTAATGTTTCTGTTGTCAGTTTTAATATATAGTAAAACTTAAATAATCTTCTGTCCAACCATTCAGAAATCACAGTGGTTTGGCCACTGAGTCAGCTGGTGATGTTTCTCACACTTTCCTGTATCTTGCTGGGTCCCTAGTTCCTATGCTTCCCCAAAAAATGTTCTTAACAGGGAGAAAATTCAGAAATCAGAGGCGCAAAGGGACATGGGAGGTTGAAGGAATCCTCGTGCAGGACTCCTTAAAGGTAAACTTGCAGGTTGAATCGGTGGTAAGGAAGACAAATACAATATTAGCATTCATTTTGAGAGCACTAGAATATTAAACAAGGATGTAATGCTGAGAATTTATCAGGCACTGACCAGACTGCTTTGAATCAATCAACTGGACAATAGTCAAGGATTCATTTTTGAGTCTGAATGAATATGCTGCATTTGTCACTGACTTCATCAAGACATGTATAGATAAGTGTTGGCCTTCAAGAACATACCAGACATATCCAAACCAGAAGCTATGGATGAACCAGGAGATTCAGAGTCTGCACTGGACTAGATCTGTGGCATTCAAGACCAGTGATCCAGAACTATAGAAGTCCAGGTATGACCTACAAAGGGCTAATTTAAAGGCAAAAAGATAATTCTGATTGAGGTTAGAGATGCACGTCAGCTCTGGCAGGGTGTGCAGGCCAGTACTTCCTACGAAGTGAAACTTAATGTCATGAATGGCTGTGATGCTTCACTCCCAGATGAACTCAACACCTTTTATGCACGGTTTGAAAAGAAGAGTAAAACTGCACATGTGCAAATCCTTACAGCACCCAATAATCCTAGAATCTCTTTCTTAAAGGCCAACTCAGAACATCTTTAAAGAGGGTGAACCCTTGTAAGGCATTAGGCCCTGATGGCATACCTGGTAGGGCTCTGAAAACCTGTGCCAACCAACTGGCAGGAGTGTTCAGGCATATTTTCAATCTCTCACTGCTGCAGTCAGGTTCTCACCTGCTTGAAAAGGGCAACAATTATACCAGTGCCCAAGAAGAGCAGGGTGAGCTGCCTCAATGACTATCACTCGCACTGACACTCACATCTACTAAGATGAAGTGCTTTGAGAGGTTGGTCATGGTTAGAATCAACACTTGCCTAATCAAGGACCTGGACCCCTGCAGTTTGCTTATCGCTATTATAAGTCTACAGTAGATGCAGTCTTATTTGTACATCATTTGACCTGGGATCACCTGGACAATAGTAATAGCTATGTCAGGCTGCTGTTTAGTGGCTATAGGTCAGTGTTCAATAGATCATACTCTCCATTGTAATCCACAAGCTCCAACCTGGGCCTCTGTGGCTCCCTCTACAACTGGATTCTTGACTTTCTCACCCGGAGAGCACAGTGTGCAGATTAGAAATAACATATCCTGTTTGCTGACGATCGACATTGGTGTGCCTCAAGGATGCAGACAGCCCACTGCTTTGCTCTCTTTACACCCATGGTTGTATGGCTAGGCACAGTTCATATGCCAAGTACAAATTTGTCAACAACTCAATTATTGGCAGAATTTCGGATGGTGATGGGAAGGTAATATAGGAGGTTGACTGGTATCCAGGAAACAACTTTGCACTCAACACTAATAAGACCAAGGAATTAATTGTGGACTTCAGGAAGGGGAAGTTGAGGGAACGCAGACCAGTCCTCATCAAGGGATCAGAAGTGGAAAAGGTGAGCATTTCCAAGTTTCTGGCTGTCAGCATCTCTGAGGATCTATGCAATTCCAAGGAGGGCATGACAGCAGCTATATTTCATTCAGAGTTTGAGACTAATCGGTATGCCACCAAAGACACTTGCAAATTTCTACAGATGTACTCTGTAGAGTATTCTTACTGGTTGCATCACCATCTGGTATGGAGGGGCCACTGCATAGGATCAGAAAAACTGTAGAAAGTTGTTATTTCAGTCAGCTCCTTCATGGGTAATGGCCTCCTCAGAATTCAGGACACTTTCAAAAGGTAATGCATCAGAAAGGACCCTGTCACCTTTCGTTGCTACCGTCAAGGAAGAAGGTACAGGATTCTGAAAACACACATTTGACATTTCAGGAACAGCTTCTACCCCTCTACTATCATGGGACAATGAACCCATGAACAGTATTTTTCTTTCCTCTCTTTTTGCACTATTTATTTAATTTAGCTTTAAAATATATATTAATTTATAGTTTTTATTATGATATTTTGCAATGTACTGCTGTCATAAAACAATGTATTTCATGACTACTTCCAGTGATTTTAAACCTGATCCTGATTGTGAACAGTTTTGGGCCCTTATCTAAGAAAGGATATGCTGGTATTAGAGAGGGTCAAGAGAAAGTTCATGAGAGTGCTTCCCGGAATGAAAGAGTTGATGTATAAGGAGGGTTTGATAGCTGTGTGCCTGTAGTCAAAGGAGTTTTGAAGACTAAGTAGGGATTTCATTGAAACCTATCAAATATTGAAAGGCCTAGATTGAGTGGATGTGGAGAGGATGTTTCCTATAGTGGGGGTGTCTAGGACCAGAGGACACAGCCTCAGAATAAAGGACATCCCTCTACAGCAGTGATGAGGATGAATTTCTTTAGCCTGTGGGTGGTGAACCTCTGGAATTTAATGCCACAGACGGCAGAAGGCCAAGTCATTGCGTATATTTAAAGTGGAGGTTGATGGGTTCTTGATTAGTAAGGGTGTCAAGGATAAGGGGATAATAAAATCAGCCATGATGGAGTTGTGGAGCAGATTCAATTGGCCAAATGGCTTAATTCTGCTCCTATACCCTAAGACTTGCCAAGATCCTAGACACTTGCACACCCCAAGGTCTTGACTCATTGGCTCTCTTGTACCCTTGAAGCTTACTAGGTCCACTGTGAAACATATTTTTAAAAACTAATTTAAAATGTTAATCATTACCAAAGTCCTGAGTGTGTTGGACTGTTGAAGTTTTATTTTATTAACTTTGACAGCACTTGACTTATATGCTTCAATGTGTAAGACAGGTTACATATGACAAAGATAATTTAATTCATCTTGAATCAAAGGAAATCTTGTCTTTGTCTTGTATTAAATCATTTCCTTGCTTGAGTTAAATTATCTCATTTATATTCTGAGAGAATTTCGTGATGTATATATTCATGTTGTTGCTTTTTCCTCCAGTTTCTAAGCTAAAGTATTGAATATTATTTGAATAATCCAAATAGAACATACAGAGTAAATGGTAGGGCATTGAGGAATGCAGAGGAACAGAGAGATCTAGGAATAACTGTGCATAGTTCCCTGAAAGTGGAGTCTCATTTAGATAGGGTGGTGAAGAGGGCTTTTGGAACGCTGGCCTTTATAAATCAAAGCATTGAGTACAGAAGTTGGGATGTAATGCTAAAGTTGTACAAGGCATTGGTAAGGCCAAATTTGGAATATTGTGTGCATTATAGGAAAGATATCAATAAATTAGAGAGAGTGCAGAGACGATTTACTAGGATGTTACCTGGGTTTCAGCAATTAAGTTACAGAGAAAGGTTGAACAAGTTAGGTCTCTATTCATTGGAGCGTAGAAGGTTGAGGGGGGATTTGATCGAGGTATTTAAAATTTTGAGAGGGATAGATAGAGTTGACGTGAACAGGCTGTTTCCATTGAGAGTAGGGGAGATTCAAACTAGAGGACATGATTTGAGAGTTAGGGGGCAGAAGTTTAAGGGAAACACGAGGGGGTATTTCTTTACTCAAAGAGTGATAGCTGTGTGGAATGAGCTTCCTGTAGAAGTAGTAGAGGCCAGTTCAGTTGTGTCATTTAAGGTAAAATTGGATAGGTATATGGACAGGAAAGGATTGGAGGGTTATGGGCTGAGTGCGGGTAGGTGGGACTAGGTGAGATTAAGGGTTCGGCACGGACTAGGAGGGCCAAGATGGCCTGTGTCCGTGCTGTGATTGTTATATGTTATATGTTATAAAGTGGTAGTCTTTATATTTAGGGGAACAAATACCTATGCACATTTATATGCGTATTAATGCACAATTCTATGCTTATTTCATATAAAATGCTTGAGTAGTCCTTGGGTAGATGGAGTACAACATTGGTAAATGGGAGGTCATCTACTTTGGAAGAAAAAATGTAAGATCAGTTTGTAATTTAAATGATGAAGGACTGCAGCATGCAGTTGAATTGAATTGACTTTATTACTTACATCCTTCATATACATGAGGAGTAAAAATCTTACATTACGTCTCTGTTCAAATGTACAATTATAGTAATTTATAATAAATATTATGTACGACAGGATAGTCAGTATAACATAGAATTACAGTTGCATCAGCAAGAATTAAGCAGTCTGATGACCTGGTGGAAGAAGCTGTCCTGGAGCTTGATGATCCTGGCTTTTATGCTGTGATATAATTTCCCGGATGGTAGCAGCTGGAACAATTTGTGGTTGGGGTGACTCGGGCCCTTTTTACACACCCGTCTTTGTAAATGTCCTGGATAGTGGGAAGTTCACATCTACAGATGTGCTGGATTGTCCACACCACTGTCTTCAGAGTCCTGCGATTGAGGGAAGTTCCCATATCAGGCAGTGATGCAGCCAGTCGGGGTGCTCTCAATCGTGCCCCTATAGAGTTCTTAGAATTTGGGGGGCCATACCAAACTTCTTCAACCATCTAGGTGAAAGAGGCACTGTTGTGCCTTTTTCACCACACAGCTGGTATGTATAAACCACATGAGATCCTTGGTGATGTTTATGCCGAGGAACTTAAATTGTTCACCCTCTCAGCCCCAGATACATTAAGGTCTATAGGGGTTAGCCATTTCTCCTGTAGTCCACAACCTGTTCCTTTGTTTTTGCAATGTTGAGGGAGAGGTTGTTTTCTTGACACCACTGTGTCAGGGTAGTGACTTCTCCGTAGGCTGCCTTATTATTATTTGAGATTAGGCCAATTAGTGTTGCATCTTCAGCAAATTTAATTAACAGATTGGAGCTGTGGATGGCGACGCCATCATGGATATACAGAGAGTAAAGGAGGCGGCTTAATATACAGCCCTGAGGGGCACCTATGTTGAGGGTCAGAGGGGCAGAGATGAGGGATCCCACTCTTACCACCTGCCAGCAATCTGACAGGAAGTCCAGGATCCAGCTACACAAGGCAGGGTGAAGGCCGAGGTCTCTGAGCTTCTTGTTGAGCCTGGAGGGAATTATGTTGTTGAATGCTGAACTGTAGTCCAAGAACAACATTCTCACATAAGCATCCCTCTTCTCCAGATATGTAAGGACAACGTGTAGAGCTATTGCATTGTCTGTCGATCGGTTGTGTCGGTAGGCGAATTGTAGAGGGTCCAATATGATGGCAACATGCTGCAGATGTAGTCCTTGACCAGCCTCTCAAAGCATTTGCTTATTGAGGTTAGTGTGACAGAACACCAGTTGTTCAGACATGTTACCTTGGTCTTTTTAGGTACAGGAACAATGGTAGATGTTTTGAAGCAGGAAGATACTCTGCACTGGGAGAGGGTGAGATTAAAAATGTCTGTAAACACACCTGCCAGTTGTTCTACGCACATCCTGAGTACTTACCCTGGGATGCCGTCCAATCCCGCAGCCTTGTGACCGTGTCCACCCGTTGGAAACATCTGCAGGTCTCCTCATGGGGCTCGGTGTTAGTGACATTGAATCGAGTGTAAAAAAAGATTTAGCTCATCTAGGAGAGAGGCATCAACGTTGGAAACTCCACTGTTTTTGGCTCTGAAGTCTGCGATGGGCTGCAGACCTTGCCATAAGCTGCATGTGTTGTTGTTGGAAAGTTGAGTCTGAATCTTGTCTCTATATTGTTGTTTCACTGCCTTGATAACTTTGTGCAGATCGTAGCTGCATTTCTTGAGTTCATCTTGGTTACCGGCAATGTACACTCTGTCTCGCATGTTAAGTGTGCTCATACTGAACTGTTGATCCAGGGTTTCTGATTTGGAAAGACCCTGACTGAATTCTGGGGGACTGAAATGGCTGGTTTGCAGGTGCAGCATGTTATCAGGAAGACAAATGGAATGTTGACCTTCATTGCTAAAGCGATTGAATTTAAGAGGAGGGAGGTTATGTTGCAAATAGTGGAGGCTGCACCAGAAGTACTGTGTGCAGATCTAATCTTGAGGAAAGATACTGGCTTTGTAGGCAATGCAGAGGAGGTTCTCCTGGTTGATTCAGGAGATGAAATCTTTTGTCTATGAGTTGCCTTTGACTAGGAAAGTTGTTTCCACTGGTAAGTGAGATTAGAACTTGTAAGTGAGATTAGACTAGGTCTAGTCTCAACATTTGGAGGTGGGAATAGGTTTAGGATGGAGATGAGGAGAAGCTGTTTTTCCCAGAGAGTATTGAATGTGTAGAATTCTCTGCTCAAAGAAGCAGTAGAGACTTTCTCAATAAATATATTTAAAACCTAGATATTAGCACAGCAGGAGAATTCTGGAGAAAAAGCAGATAGGTGGAGCTGAGTCCACAATCAGATCAGTCCTGTTTTTTCTGAATGGTGGAGCAGACTCAAAGGGCCAGGTGGCTTACATGTGCTCTGATTTCTTTTGTTCTTATGTTCACATTTTTCAATGTGTGTTACTAGATCTGTCCACATATAACTTGATGGATGCAATTTATCCCATATTTTTATGATTCTGCTTTTCCCCTTTTACTCCCCATCTTTGAGCGTATTTACTAGGAGCACTGCCACAAGGATGCAGCATCTGTCATCAAGGACCCCCCATCATCCAGGCCATGCTCTCTTCTTGCCAATACCATTGGGAACAGAGTTAAAGGACCTATTGGTGACACACCACCTGATTCAGGAACATTTATTACTTACAACCATCAGGCTTTTGAACCAGCATGAATAACTTCACTTAATCCTGAATTGACTCTACAACCTGGCTCACCTTCAAGGATTCCCTAACTTTTAGCTATTACTTTACTTTTACTTTAATTATTTGCATGATTAATTTTGCATATTGGTTGTTTGTTATAATTTGTTATGTACAGTTTTCATAAGTTCTATTGTATTTCTTTATTTTCCTGAAAATGCTTGTAAGAAAATAAATCTCAAGGTAGTATATGATGATATGTACATACTTTGATAAAAAATTTACTTTGAACTCATGTTCTCAGTAGAATTTATTTACTTTTTATATAGTTTGGATGATTTGTCATCTTTTGCACATTGGTTTGTCTCTGTGTTGCTTTTTCACCTTCAGTTTATTGTCATTTAGAAACCACAAATGCAATGCAGTTAAAAAATGAGACAACGTTCCCCCAGAATGATATCACAAATGCAAATGACAAAACAGACTACACCAGAAAATCCACGTAATGTTTTGCAATCCCCAATCCAGAGTCCAGAGAGGCTGCTGTGTATTAATATCACGCTACCGTCTAACGCATTCCCTGGAAAGGAGCTCCAAATTTTCTAAATTTTATTATATTTCTTTATTTCCTGTAAATGCCTGCAAGGAATTGAATCTCAGGTAGTATATTGTGGCATATATGTATTTTGATAATGAACTTACCTTGACTTTGACCTTGCTGAAAGGCAGAGAGACTAGGTATAGCTGTTTGTGAGTTCTGCACTGGTAAATTATTAAATACAAAATGTAGTTATTATTAATTACAATTCTATCTCTTAAGTTGTCATTTTTAACTGACATATGCCGAGGTTAATTCAGAACATACTGTATATCAGTATTTAAATCATTTAGCATGCTAGGTGTCATTTTAATGTATAAGAATTTCATTAGATTTAACAGAAGTAGCAAATTCTTTAACTTCTGGAAAAATATAATTACCTCCGTTAATATACAATGTAATCAAGCTGTTATCACGGGTTAATAGTTCAAATACCACATGAAGAAAATTAACAAGGGTGACTGCTTAACTGATTATGAACTGGATGGTGCAGTCATTTTATGAAAGTACTATGTTAAGTTTCAAAAATTAAGGTCAAGGTATATGCTTTCAAAAGAAATATATACTTCTGCATTTGCAAGCTTTTGGAAACCTCGCTGCTGTCGTAGTGAGCAGCAGTCAGAGTTGCAGGCCTTCAATTTAATTAAAATTAAAAATTCGCTGTCATTCTTCAAACCTAATGCTTTGTCTACAATTTCTAAATATCAGCTTTCTTCTTTTTTCTTACAAATCCTCATCAAACTGGATTGTCATAGATTTAAATTCAGTATTATCTGTTAATTAACTTTCCAGTACTTCTTTCATATCCTGATCACTGGGGTGCTATGTAACATCGAAGCACATTGTGCTCATGAACTATGATCCAATGCAGATGGGAAGATGACTGGATGACAGAAACTCAAGTAAGATGTTTTATACAATTTCATGACATCAAGTATTTTCAAAGTATCCTGGAATCTTGAAAGTGCTAAACCTCTCTTTTAAAATGAAGAGCTGAAGAAGAGGTTTTCCTCTTCCTAATTATTGGGTTTTGTTTGAAATCTGTGAATTTGCAAATTGATCAGGGTTTTATTCTTAGTTAACGGAACAGTTAGGCAGAGCAGATGTGCATGGAGGTCCATTTCCATGAAGGAGCAAGGTTGCAAATGGTCAGGCTCCACTAGGTCAGTTCCTGAGGAGAGAGACTAAATCAGTGATCAGGGAAGAGACTATCGGGAGGTCAGAGGCAATTGGCTTCTGCTGTGCCAATTGAAGGACATTTTTGCTCTTGAATGCTGGGCATTAAACTAGTGTTGCCAAGACTGTTGGATGAGTCAAAAGAAGTAGGAATGACATTATTGAGCTTTACAAATGCACATAGGAATCAGTGCCCTTGTGGGTAATTTGGAGGTGATGTTTGAAGAAGTTGTTTATGGTCATCTAGATAGGGCAAGGAAGGATGTTCTATCCTAGTCAAAGACACATGGATTACCATTAGGGATAGAGGCCATATCATTTCTGTGGTTGGAATGGAAGTCTGATTAGAAGGAAAAGATATGCATTGTGAGGTAGATTTTTCAGGATGATAACATACTGAAGTATTTTTGCAAGAATGAAAAGGTGATTTGAGAAGGGAGATGATGTCAGATTTGAAGGGGAAGAGCACAGGATTTATAGAGAGAAAGTTATTAATATATTTATCTTTTGGGTTAGAATTGTGGAGCAGGAATATGTGCAGCGAGAGAGAAAATAATAGCAAGCAAAGGTAGTAACTTTAAAGCAAACAGAATGTTAAGGAGACATTTTATCAAGTAGTTGAGAAGAGGGGAAAGAAACACAGGTAGCTGACCAGATGGACCTATTTGTCACAAACATTGAAGCCATGAGCTTCTTGCACTACAAGTAAATTATTTCAGTAGAAAGTATTTACATCTGCTTGGTGGTTATTAAATATTTGCACTCGAGTTGGCAGCTGTGAAAAGCATTAATGTAGAGTTCAGATGCCCTTTGTTTTTAGACTTTAGACACTTCTTGCTAAAGTTGGCAATTACAAATAACTTTGTATTACTTCAGAGCGAGGTTTATCTTTTGAAATGTATCTAGGTTTATTTAATATTCTTTGAAAGAAACCTTAAAGTGGTTTCATTACCTCCTTTGCTTTGGTATTATTGTACAATTTCTTATCATTAATTCATGGCATATTTTGAAAGATCTGTTGAAATAGTCATCAGTAGTTTCAGGATATAACTTGAGGTACTTAATTATTGAAGGAATGTTCTAGTATGTTAAATCTAGAACTACGGAATAATCATTGGCCATTCAGCCCCTTGTTCTACTCTTCATCAGATCATGGAGAAACTGTACTTCCATTTAAAACATACGATTCACAGCCATTTGTGTCCTCATACGTAAAAAACGTATCTAGTTCCACCTTGAAAATAAAAGTGGCTACAGTCTGGGTAAAAAAAAATGTTGTTGGTGACGACTTTTTTTTGGCAGCCTTAAAATTTAGAAAAAAATCAAATATATAATGTATATATTAGATTATTTGACCTGTAGGGCATATAATACTCTGCTCGGCAAATAATATGCAGATACCTTGACGAATTGAAGTAATTTTCCAACTTTCCCAAATAAGAAAAAAAGTTTATTTTTCAGGTTGCCATTTGAGTAGAACTGTATAGTATATACATCTATCTAACACATAAGACCATAAGGCATGGGAGCAGAATTAGAATGATCCATTTCCCTTCAACTCCATTCTCCTGTCTTCTTCCTGTAACCTTTCACACCCTGGCTTATCAAGAATCTATCAACCTCTGCCTTAAATACACCCAAAGACCTGGCCTTCACAGCTACCTGTGGCAATGAATTCCACAGACTCACCTCACTCTAGCTAAGCAAATTCCTCATCATCTGCGTTCTAGATGGACGTCTCTCTTTCCTGAAGTCTGCACTCTGGTCATAGACTCACCCACTATAAGAAACATCACATCCACTCTATCTAGGCCTTTCAGCATTCGATCGGTTTCAGTGAGATCCCCCCCCCCTCCCCCCCATTCTTCTAAATTCCAACAAATATAGGCCCAGAGCCAAATGATAAACCTTTCATTCTTGGAATTATTGTTGTGAACCTCCTTTGAATCATCTCCAATGTCAGCACATCCTTTCTTAGATAGGAGGCCCAAAACTGCTCCAAATGAGGCTTCACTAGTGCCTTATGAAGCCTCAGCATTGCATCCTGGTTTTTATATTCTTGTCCTCTCAAAGTGAATGCTAACATCGCACTTGCCTACCTCACCACTGGCTCTACCTACAAGATGACCTGTACGGCTACTATCTGCCACTTCTTTGCCTATTCTTCTGATCTGTCTAAGCCTTTCTGTAGCCTCCTTGCTTCCTCAACACTACCTGCAACTCCACTTACCTTCATCTTGTCTGCAGCCTAGCCACAAAGCCATCAATTTCATCATCATCTCAATCACTGACATACAACATAAAAAGAACTGGTCCCAATGCCAAGCCATGCGGCACGTCACTAATCACCAGTAGCCAACCAGAAAAGCTCCGTTTATTCTCACTCTTTGCCTCCTGCCAATCAGCCAATGCTTTATCTATGCTAGTACCTTTACTGTAATACCATGGGCTCTTGTTACGCAGCCTCATGTGTGGCACCTTGTCAAAGGCCTTCTGAAAATTCAAGTACACAACATCCACCAATTCTTCTTTATCTATCTTGCTTGTTATTTCCAAAAAGTATTCCAACAAATTTGTCAGGGAAGCTTTTCCCTTAAGAAAACCATGCTGATTGTGGCCTATTTTATCAGCTACCTCCAAGTACCCCAAAACCACATCCTTAAAAATCGACTCCCAACATCTTGCCAACCACTGAAGTCAGGCTAACTGGACTATAATTTCCTTTCATTTACCTCCATCCCTTCTTGAATTATGGAGTGACATTTGCAATTTTACAGTCCTGCGGAACCATGCCAGAATTTAATGATTTCTGAAAGATCATTACTAATGCTTCCATAATCTCTTTAGCCAACTCTTTCAAAACCCTGGGGTGTAGTCCATCTGGTCCAGGCGACTTATCTACCTTCAGACCTTTCAATTTCCCGAGCACCTTCTCCCTAGTACTAGCAACTGCGCTTACTTCTACCTCCTGACATATTGAACTTCTGGCATACTGACATTCTGACTAGTGTCTTCCAAGTGAAAACTGATGAAAAATACTTACTGACTTTGTCTGCCACTTTCTTGTCCCCCATTACTACCTCTTCAGCATAATTTACCAACGATCCGATATATACTCTTGTCTCTCTCTTACTCTTTATACATCTGAAAAAACTTTTGGTATCCTCTTTAATATTATTGGCTAGCTTACCTTCATATTTAATCATTTCTCTTATTGCGTTTTTAGTTGCCTTCTGTTGGTTTTTAAAAGCTTCCAAATCCTCTCAACTTCCCATTAATTTTTACTCTATTTTATGCCCTCTCATTTGTTGTCATGTTGGCTTTGTCTTCCTTTGTCAGCCATAGGTTGTATCATCCTGTCTTTATAATACTACTTCTTCGGGATGTATCTATCTTGTGCCTTCCAAGTTGCTCCCAGAAACTTCAAGCATTGCTGCTCTGCTGTCATGCCCATTATTGTCCCCTTTTTAATCAACTTTGGCCAACGCCTCTCTCATTCCTCTGTAATTCCCTTTATTCCACTGTAATACTGATACATTTGACTTTAGCTTCTCTCTCAAATTGCAATTCTGTCTTATTATGATCACTGCTTCTTAAGGGTTCCTTTACCCTAGGCTCCTTAATTAAACCCAGTTCATTGCAGAATACCTAATCCAGAAAAGCTGGTGGACTCAACAACAAGCAGCTCTAAAAAGCCATCTATAGGCATACAAACTATCTCTCTTGGGATCCAAAATCAGCAAAACCTGTTTTTTCCCAATCTATCTGCCTTTTGAAAACCCCACGACTATTGCAACCTTGCCCTTTTGACAACACACACAAAATGCTTGTGAAACACAGCAGGCCAGGCAGCATCTATATGGAGAAGCACTGTTGACGTTTCGGGCGGAGACCCTTCGTCAGGACCCTTCACCTGGCCTGCTGTGTTCCACCAGCATTTTGTGTGTTGTTTGAATTTCCAGCATCTGCAGATCTCCTCGTGTTTGCTCTTGCCCTTTTGACATTCATTTTCTATTTCTCTCTGTAATTTCTACCCCACATCCTGGCTACTGTTTGGAGGCATGTATGTAACTCCTGCCAGGGTCTTTTTACCCTTGCAGTTTCTTAACTTTACTCATAACGATTCTACATCTCCCAGTCCTATGTCACCTCTTTCCAAGGATTTGATTAAATTTTTTTTACTGACAGAGCCACGCTATTCCCTCTGCCTACCTTCCTGCCCTTTTGACACAATATGGATCCTTGGATGTTAAGCTCCTAACTGTACTCTTCTTTCAGCCAATACTCAATGATGCCTACAACATCATATCTGCCAATCTCTAACTGTGCTACAAAGTCATATGCACATATACTGTGTGCACTCAAATATAACACCTTCAGTCCTGTAATTGTCACCCTTTTCAATTTTTGTCTCCCTGTTATACTGCAACTCATCACACTGATTTAAATTTTGCCCTGTTGTCAGCCTGTCCTTCCTGACAGTCTCACCTCTCAATGGCTCAACTTATATACTCACTGTCCCATCCGCTCCCCTCTCACTCCAGTTCCCATCCCACTGCCAAATGAATTTAAACCCTAATGAACAGTTTTAGCAAACCTGCCCGCAAGGATATTGGTCCCCCTCTGGTTCAGGTATAACCTGCCCCTTTTGTACAGGTCGAACCTTTCCCAGAAGAGATCACAATGATCCATAAATCTGAAACCCTGCCCCCTACACTAGTTCCTCAGCTATGCATTCATATGCTAAATCATCCTATTCCTGCCCTCACTGGCACATGGCACAGGCAGCAGCCCAGGCATTACTACTCCAGAGTCCTGCTTTTCAGCTTTCTACCTAGCTCCCTAAATTCTCTCTTCAGGACCTCAAAGTTAATTTACGAACAAAGTACATATATATCACTATATGCAACCCTGCGAATCATTTTCTTACAGGCATTCTCAATAAATCTAGACAATAATAACCGTAACAGAATCAATGAAAGACCACAGCAACTTGAGGTGTTCAACCCACATGCAAAAGACAACAAACAATGCAAACTGAAGTAATCATAATAAATTAATAAGAAATATGTATCGAGAGCATGAGATAAAAAGTCCTTGAAAGGGAATCCATTGGTTGTAGGGCATTTTCAATGATGAGGAAAGTGAAGTTGAGTGACATTATCCCCTTTGGTTCAAAACCCTGATGGTTAAGGGTAGTAACTGCTCCAGAACCTGGTGATGTGAATCCTGAGGCTCCTGTACTTCCTTCCTGATGGCAGCAAGGAGAAGAGAGCATGTCTTGGGTGCTGGGGCTCCCTGATGATTAATGCTGTTTTTCTGCTGCAGTGTTTCATGTAGGTGTGCTCAGTGGTTCGGAGAGCTTTACCTGTGATAGATTGGGCTACATCCACTACTTTTTGTAGGATTTTCTATTTAAAGGCATTGGTGTTTCCATACCAGGCTGTGGTGCAGCCATTCAATATGTGGTCCACTACTCGTCTATAGATATTTGTTGAAGTTCTAAATGTCATTCTGAATCATTGCAAACTCCTAAGGAAGTAAAGATGCTGCCATGCTTTCTTCATAATTGCACTGATGTGCTGGGCCCAGGACAGGTCCTCCAAAATAACACAGGAATTTAAAGTTGCTGACCTTCTTCACCTCTGATACTTTGGTTTCCTTCTTAAGGAGTGAAGAATCAGCTCCTTAGTCTTGCTAACATTGAGTAAGAGTTTGTTGTTATGGCACCACTCAGACAGATTTTCAATCTCCCTCCTATATGCTGAGTCATTGCCCCCTTTGATTCAGCCTACTACAGTGGTGTCATCAGCAAATTTGAGTATGGCATTGTTACTGTACTTAGCCACACAATCTTAAGTGCAAAGCAAGTAGAGCAGGGGGTTATGCACACAGACTTGTGCTGCACCTGTGCTTGTGGAGATCATGGAGGAGATGTTATTGTCAATCTGAACTGACTGGGTTCTGCAAATGAGGCAGTATTGAGGCCAAGGTCTAGGAGCTTCTTGATTACAGATTTGAGAGGATGATGTTATTGAATACTGAGCTGTAGTTGTTAAAGAGCATTCTGATGTAATGTTCCAGGATTGAGTAAAGAGCCAATGGCATGGCATCTGCTTTGGACCTGTTGCTCCAGTAGGCAAATTGGAGTGAATCTAAGTTGCTTCTCAGGCAGGAAATAAGTTTCATCACCAACCTCTCAAAACACTTCACCACTGTGGATGTAAGTGCTGTTGGAAGATAGTCTTGAGGCAGGTCACGATTTTCTTCTTGGGCACCAAATTAATTGAAGCCTGTCTGAAGCAGGTTGGGACCTCAGATTTATGAAGCAAGAAGTTAAAGGTCCTAGTGAACACTCAAGCCAGTTGATCAGCACAGGTCTTTAGTACTTGGCCAGGTACCTTGTCTGGGTTGGATGCTTTTGGGGGTTCACCCTCCTGAAGGCTGCTCGTGCCTTGGCTTCAGAGACCAAAATCATAGGATCATTGGGGGCTGTGGTAGCTTGTGATGGTTTCTCCATATTTAGATGGTTAAAACAAGCATAGAAGGCATTGAGCTCATCTGGAAGCGAAGCCCTGTGGTGACCTAAGTCACCTGATTTAACTTTATATGAAGTAATAGCATTCAAGCTCTGCCACATCTGTTTCTTTTTCTACCTATATCAATGTCAATGGTGCCAGTATGTGTCAAGCCTTCTGGCTGCTCACCCTCCAAGTATTAGGAATGCCATGGACCTGATTTGAAACATCCCTGACCCTGACATTTGGGAGGCAACATACCATATGTGTATCTCTGTTGTGTCCACTGAATCTTGTGCCTACTCCTCTTAACTATTGAACCCCTATCACTACTGCAGTCCTCCCCTACCCACCTTCCCTTCGGAGCCAAAACACCAGAATGAGTGCTGGAGACCTGGTCTCTGTAGCTTCCCCTTGATAGGTAGATTCCGCATGCTCCCAACAGTATCCAAAGCAGTATACTTATAGAGAGGAATGGCCATTTGGGTACTCTGCACTGTCAGCCCATTTCTTTTCCCTCTCCCAGCTACCTGCCTCCTGCAACTTAGGGGTGACTATCTTCCTGTTGCTCCTATCTATCACCTCCTTAATTTCCTGTATGAGCCAAAGGTCCAGTTCCTTAACATGATTTCTGAGGAGCTACAGCTTGGTGCACCTGGTGCAGATGTAGTTATGGGGGAATTCCAGAATTCCCATATCTCACACAGTGAGCACAACACAGCCTCTGGAGTCATCCTCACTGCTCTAACTATGTACTAAAAGGTGAAGAATGAAGAAAAAGAAACTTACCAGATACTTAACTCGCCAAAGCTTCCCCACTCTAACACAGAATCATCCAAACAATGGCCGCCCCACTTATCCCTATCTTATTTTTATTTGCCCTAGTTAAGGAATTGCTATTTGATTAGGCTGCCAGAACATGACGAAAGCCCACAAACACTCTTTAAAATCTCACACACATACCTGTGAGTTGCCTCCTCTCTTGCTCCTGATTCATTTATCCAACAACATTTTTTATCACTCTTTGAATTTAATGTAAAATGTAAGGCGACAGGCTCCGATGGAGTACCTGGTAAGGCTCTAAATACTTGTGCCATCCAACTGGCGGGAGTATTCCAGGACATTTTCAATCTCTCACTGCTACGGTCAGAAGCTGTCACCTGCTTCAAAGAGGCAACAATTATACAAGTGCTTAAGATGAGTAATGTGAGTTGCCTTAGTGACCATCGCCTAGTAGCACTCACATTTATGGTGATGAAATGCTTTAAGAGATTGGTCATGGCTAGAATGAACTCCTCCCTCAGCGAGGACCTGGACCCACTGCAATTTGCCTATCGCCACAATAGGTCTACAGCAAACGCAGTCTCAATTCTTCTTCGTATGGCCTTAGATCGCCTGGACAATGCAAACACCTATGTCAGGATGCTCTTCATTGACTATAGCTCAACGTTTAACACCCATCATTCCCATGATCCTGATTGGTAAGTTACTGAACCTTGTCCTTTGTATCTCCCTTTGCAATTGGATCCTCGAGTTGCTAAGTGGAAGACCACAATCCGTGCGGATCTCCTCCTCATTGATGATCAACACTGGTGCACCTCAAGGATGTGTACTTAGCCATTGCTCTACTCTCTCTATACCCATTACTGTGTGGCTAGATATAGCACAAACACCATCTATTTATTTTGTTGATGATGCAACCATTGTTGGTAGAATCTCAGATGGAGATGAGAGGGCATACAGGAGTAAGATACACCAACTATTTGAGAGATGTCTCAGCAACAACCTTGCACTTAATGTCAGTAAGACAAAACAGGTGATTGTAGACTTCAGGAAGGGTAAGACGAGGGAACATGATCTAATCCTCATAGAGGGATCAGAAGGGAAGAGAGTGAGCAATTTAAAGTTCCTGGGTGTCAAGATCTCTAAAAATCCAACCTAGACCCAACATATTAATGCAACTATAAAGAAGGCAATACCATGGAAATATTTCATTAGGAGTTTGAAGAAATTTAGTTTGTCTCCTAAAACACTCAAGAACTTCCATAGATTTACCATGGAGAGCATTCAAACAGGTTGCATTTCTGTCTGGTATGGGGATGTGGGCTACTGCACAGGACTGAAAGAAGCTATGGAAAATTGTAAAACTAGCTCCAGCTTGGATACTAGCCTTTGTAGTATCCAAGACAACTTTAAGGATTGGTGCCTAAGGAAGGCGATGTCCATTATTGAGACCCCCCCCCCCCCCCATCACCCAGGGTATTCCTTCTTATTGATATTGTTGGGAAGGAGGTAGAGAAGCCTGAAGGTACACACTCAGCCATTCAGGAACAGCTTCTTCCCCTTTGTTGTATGATTCCTAAATGGACATTGAACCCATGAACACTATCTCACTTTTTAAAAACTATACTACTTCTGTTTTTGCACTATTTTTAATCTTTTTAATATATGTATGTACTTAGTGTAATAAACTTTTTTCTTTCCATATTATGTATAACATTGAACTGCTGCTGCTAAGTTAACAAATATCAGTGATAACAAACCTAATTCTGGTATTATATTTATTAATCCAAAGTTCTGAACTTCTTATTTTTGAAAAAGTTAATACTTAATATGAGAAAATTTAAATTAAGCTCTGTTGCAGCTTGCATTACCAGAAATTAATGTAGTTTTGATTGCAGTAGGGGTTTTGTAGCAGTGTGTATGTATTCATGTTTGGATCATTGCCATTGCTTTTCCTGCCTAGCAGATGATCCATCTCAAACTGTACTTGTCCAATTTAAGATATGCATGGTTTGGTTCTCATTTATGATCAAATAGCCATAACCACAGATTAATTCTTTCCTCGCCCCCATCCTTCCCATGTTTCCACTGTACATGTTTTAATTAATCTAAACTGAGTTGAACAAGTAGTGTAATGAAATGTATGTGAAGCATTTTATTTTGCAAGTAATAGTCTGAAAGCTGTAAAATTTTAGTTAAATGGCTGCTCTACATTTCAGAGATAGTCATAAGAATATATTTTATTCCTGGCATCTTTGGTGATCTTTTGATGGATATTTCTTTCATTTACAAATGGAATATAATTAAAGGAAATAAAGCAAAATTGGCCATTGCAATGCTGGGGGGTTGGTTTGTAACATATACACAGACTGCATGGATATCAGTTTTGTCTCACTGCACAGCAGTCTCACTACTGAATTAGAATGTTAATGGTTTATGTTCCACTTTAGTAGCATGACCATGTAATCCAATTCGCATGTCAGTACAGTACTGACTGTACATACTGTTGTGTGGAAGGCAAGTTTTAAAAAAAAAATTTTTTCTTCTCAAAATGGCTCCATGCTATGTGAAGTATTTTATTTGATTTATTATGGGAAGTGAATTAATTTTGATACATTTTTAGAAAAAAACTTATGCTGGATGAAAACTTAGTCAATGAGGTGGTGATGAATTGAAACAAACCAGAAGATCAAAGCAACTAAAAAGTAGAGGACCAACAATAGAGGAATGAATGCAATTTTGGAATTTGAGGCATCACTTGGTCAGTTTACAATATATAAGATGTAATTTGTTCAGATTGCCACAAGAATTATTCAATCAATTGAGAGTACTAATTTGATAGCAGTAATAATTGTTGTTCTGAGTATTTACATTGCACAATGCAAGCATTTGTTTCTGTTTTAGTCTATTTCAATTTCATGTTGTGGAATGACGTAAAATAATCAGTATTTTTCCTTCCCTTTTCAGATCACAACCCTGGTGGCCCTTCAACTATTAACCCTTGTTGGCCATGATGATCAGCTGGATGGACCAAAGTATAAATGCACTGCAAGTCTTGATTTCATCAGAGCAATTGCCAGGTATACAAAGTTGTTTTCTATTGTTGAATCATAAACACTGAAAAGGCAGCTTTTGTGTTATAATTATAAAGCTGATCCTTTGGATTATCTGCAGACAAGGTTTAATAGTATATAATTGCTTTACAAATGTGGGGTGCTGAAGAGCCACCACAGGTAAGAGAACATCTGTGAAGAGGGAAACAGTTAATATTTCAGGTAACAATCTTCCAAGAGGAAAAAGAAAAGTTAGAAATCCAATATATTTTAAGTTCTAAAGAAGAGTGAGGGGTGGAGAGAAGAAATTGAACAGCTGTGAGAAAACATAGAATGTGGAACATTACAGTGCAGTATAGCCCTTTGGCCTATCATGTGCCGACCTTGTAACCTACTATAATATCAATCTAACCTAACCTACTTAGCCCACTATTTTTTTACGATCTATGTGCCTATCTAAGAGTTACTTAAACACCTCTAATGTATCTGTCTCTACCTCAAACCCTGGCAGGGTGTTCTGTGCATCCACCACTCTGTTTAAAAAAAAAACTTACCTCTGACATCCTCGTATACTCCTCTCCAATCACCTTAAAATTATGTCCCTTGTATTAGCTATTTCCGCTGTTGGGGAATGTCTTTGGCTATTCACTTGATCTATGCCTCTTATCACCTTAACTATGTTTATCAAGTTGCCTCTCATCCTCTTATGCTCTAAAGAGAAAAGCCCTAGCTCACTCTCAAGACATGTTCTCTAGTATAGGCAGCATCCTGGTAAATCTCCTCTGCATCCCCTCTAAGGATTCCATATCTCTCTGATAACAAGACAATCAAACTGAATCAAACCAGGGTTTTAAAGAGTTGCAACATAAGCTCATGGATCTTGAAGTCAATCCACCAGCTAAAGAAAGCCAATGCACCATATGCCTTCTTAACAACCAGCTCCGGGATCTATGAACATGGACCCTAAGATCCCTTTGTTCCACCACACTGCCAAGAGTCCTGTCATTAATCCTGTATTGTGCCTTGACATTTGCCCTTCCAAAGTGAATTACTTCACACTTTTCTGGGTTGAACTGCATCATGTTCAAGTTTCACCCATCCTTTTTGTACAGGTCATACTTCTCCAGGGAAAATGCCCAAGATCCTCAAATCTGAATGCTTGCCCCTGCATCAATTCCTCAGCCACACATTCATCTGCCAAATCATCCTATACTTACTCATAGGCACGTGGCACAGGTAGCAATCAGAGATTATTACCCTTGAAGTTATGCACAATGATAGCTACTGCAAGTGACTATGTTATGTACAGTTAAATGTGGAAATCAAGCAGTTGTTTATTGAGATCCCTCCTCCACCAGAGGTTTTGCAATGACATTACCTCACCAAGGTACGTGGCATTCAAATATGGGATGTCGATGTAATGGTATTTTAGATGTACATTATACTCACTAGAAAAAATGGGACTTGTTCACTTCAGCACATTAATTTTAGCAGTGTGGTAATCTTAATCACTACCATAGGATCGCTTTAGCACTGACAATTAAGTTTTACAGGTGTGGACCGTTATTTCTTCACATTTTAATTGCTGTTGTGGCTTTTTTAAAATATTCTTTAATTACCCTTTTCTTGATCCATCCTTTATTTTGCTTCATGTGGATGACATTACATCTGATCAAATACTTTGACTTTGATTTCATTGCTCAGTAACATTTTTTCAGAGCAATTTCAAGACAGTTATTCTCCCTCTTGCAATCCCTAAATCCCCTATAGAATTGCTTTTGCCAAATGACCGTATAATGAGTGCAAGCTTTAGAGTGGGATCCATGGAAGGTATGTGGGCAAGGTCAACAAATGACAATGCCTTTCATTCACATTGATCATTCAGTCCGCCCTGTAAACAGTGGCACAGTTAATGTTTCGATGGCTGTGGAAGATTTTCAAGTGTTAATGTCAGAAACTGTTTGGCTGATGCCTGGTACAAATCATGTCTTGAGAGAACAGATAATATTTGCTTGGACTTAATTAGCAGAAAGATGGAATGCAAATTGTATTTCCATAATACCCAATTATGAACATAGTTCAAATTTCCTGCAATTTTATTAATGCTAAGACACAGGTAGTCATGGCATGAAGAGTGATGCAAAAATTTTGCTGTATCACATTAGAAAAGATAAATGCGATCATTGCAATATAAATCCAACTTAAGGTTCAGGTACTTGATGAAATTTTGAACATTAGTGATTAGTGAAACAGAAGGGTATGTGTGAGTTACTTTAAAGTAACTCAATGGAATAAAATGTGTGTTTTAGTCACAGTTCATCTTCTCAAAAATACATCATCAACACCAAATGAAGCTAAAAATAATGGCCCAAAGGGTGAAGTTTTGTACTTTTCTGTTGTTGTTCTTTCTTGGGTCTCAATAACTCACTTGAGACAATGTTTACAAATATTATGAATAATCTCTTCTCAGGCTTCCAGCTTGATACTGGTTTTGATTTTAACCCACATTTTGATGACAAACTCTGCTATTTGCATCAAAGATAATGACTGGGCATGTCTAGTCAAGACCATAGCCATAGGACTGACCAGCACAGCACTACTGTACCACACCAATGGCTTTTGGGACCACCTGGTGAAGGAAGCCACTGAAATTATACTAGAGGAAAAGAATTTTAACAAAGACTAAGGCCTCGCCCTAAGTAAGAGCTGGAAGTCGATTGCAAACAAGGTGGGATAGCAGAAACCTGATTGGATGAGGACTAACCAATCAGGAGGGATGGACTAGGGAGGTAGAAATACCTCTGGACTTGACATGCCCAGTTATCATCCTTGATGAAGATGGCAGAGTTTGTCATTGAAACATTGGTTAAAATTGATACCTGTGCCTGCCTAAGAAGAGTATATTCTATATATATTCCGGGAAAGCACCAGATGTTTTTTTTTTCTTTTTTTTTTACAAATGCTGTTTCTGTATTTTAATTTGCAGTCTGAAAGTGGCTGAGCATTTTCTCATTTTGTCATTGAAAGAAGAGGATTGTATTCCAAGACACAAAAGTTGAAATTGAAATGGTACACTCTGAAATGACTCTTGATGACTCCCATTGTGTTCAGGCAGAACTCTATGCTCTTAGTAACATGTTAGGTAAAAGGGACATATGTGAAAATACCTTTCACTAAATAGCAAGTGTCTGGGTGCAGCTCACTAGATAACAATCACAAGTGTTTCTTTCAGTTCCTGCAGTTTCATTGTTAGTTAATGAAGAATTTGAGCTGAATTATTAAGAATCTTTAACAGATATCCTTGAAGTCTCATTTTTAAAAATATATGGTCATACAGAGAAAGACATAAATGGCACAGACATTAAAGTGAGTTCTGACTGTATCTAGCCATTCGGTTTATCTAATATTAAAGCTTGAAGCTTTATGGCCTAGTGCAGCTTGCATTTGCACTCACAAATTCGCCTGGAAGTCCCACAAGAAAATTTTAGGCCTCTTATTTCTTGTGTGCAGATCCCCTCTAGTCCCCCCTTAAACATGATTCTTTTTGGCAGATCTCTCCCCACACCACACTGTTCCCATGTTTAACTTGGATGTTGGCAAGCATACAATATCTATGGCTCCGTCTGTACAGGGGGCACTCAAGAAGAATATTACTGAGCTGTTGTGGTTTAGGGATTTTGTTCTGAATTGCTCATGTCACTAAATTACATTGTGGTGTTAAGACTGCAGATGATGATAGGTTATGACTATGCACAGGTTAAGTTTTTTAATGTAGGTAAGTTATAATTATTGTAATCAATGCAAAATTTACTATTAAATCATGTGTAATAATGAATTTAATAACCAACTGTATTTTTTCCCTTTCTAGGACTGTAAACTTTGATATAGTAAGGTATTTGTATGATTTCTTATGAGACCAGATGCACAACCATATGGATATTGTGAGCAATGATCAATGCATTTGCACCAACTCATACTGCTTTATCTACTTCACTGATAAGTGGCAGAGGCATTTTGGCTGTATTGGATTTGTCCAAGCAGGTGCTGGCACAGTATGAGATCGGATGAAAATATCTTGATTGGTCAGAATGGATCTTTAGATTGAACTATTTACCACGAACTCTTCAGTGTTTTGGAGCTATGTGTTAATTATTGACAGCAGGAACTCAATACAATCTGTTCCAATCTAATAACATCATTTTCGCACAAAAGCTGTCAGAAATGTATTTACTTGCAATTATTTTTCTCTATGTAGTCCTTTCCTTGGAATGTGATACTGTACAGATTTAGCTGTAGCTAATCTTTCATGTTTTAAGCTGTCTGCTGTAATTTAGACTGCCTCCCCTACCCCAACAGGAGAGTTTCTCATTATTGTTCATGATGAAATCAATTTTCTTCTATTTTAATTGACCAAAATAAATAAATATGGACTGCTGTCTTTGTGTCTTCTTGGTACTTGTTTTGTTAAGTGTTTGAAGGAGTAAATATTTTTCATTTTGGGTACAATAAGACCAAATCCTGTCCAGATTTCATATAATGATAGATCTCCAATGGGAGTTCTATTGTCCTGGTCAATTGACACTTATTAACTTGCATTCATCTTCATGGTAAAAAACAAAATGATTTATTTTGTGAAGATGAATGACAACATTTTTGTCAATATTTTATATTTTATGAAAATGTGTCTGTTTATTCATTCTCATTTGAAGCAGCTTGACATATTATAATGTGTAAATACATTTTCCTGCTGCTATGTTAAATAGAATCTTGTATGGCCTCCAAGCAGATAGTTTATTTTAAATCAATTAATGTTTTATTATCTGTGCACTTGGTGTTATGATATGTTGCTAATGGAGGAATTTGAAACTTGATGCTGGTAAGCAGGGATCAACATGGTGAATGTCCATCAAAAAAACACGAAAGGTTGATTTTACCAAACTGATAATGTGAGATTTCATCTCACTGTTGTTGGCTGAGGTTTTCCCTGTGTTCTGGCTATCAACAGTACAGTTTGTGCCATATTGATTTTGAATGCAACAGGCAAGCACTTATCAGCATGCAGGAATTTAACTGCAGTGTGTCTTGACAGACGCTGTAATGCTCTCCATGCTGGAATTCTACATCATTTTTTTATGTTCACATATTTTATCCAAAGTAGCTTTGAGATCAACCTGTATCCTGCTACAAAGTGCATTTATGCTATTCAATGGTTTAATGTTTTGCATCAGAAAGTACGTATTTCTAACTATAATTGTCCTTTATGAATTCATAAACACAAGTGCTAGTACTTCTTCACATTTAATTTATTTTATCATTTCCTCTCATAACTTTGGCAGATGTGAATGTAAGGAGATGTATGGCTTGAATGTGTCTGCCAAGTAGTTGGGAAAACACCATTTTTTTTTCTTTTTAAATGTTGTCTTTGTTGCTACCACTAATATACTGATAAGGTAAAGAGTTGATCTACCGTTCTTTTCCATTTCAACAATATTTAACTGTACTTTGAAAGTTTCCGTATTTTTGGTATCATTAACTGACTCAGGAGTAGTTTGGGTGTGAATCACTTTTTTTGAGATGTACTGCAAATTTTGAGTGATAAAATCTGGAAATAAAAGTTACTATCAATGACAGACAAGTAACCTGAAAACTGTCAGATTATTATAAAAATCGAACAGGTTTACTGATGCTGTTTAGGAAAGGAAATCTGTTATCTTTAACAATGTGACTTGTTTGTGGTTTCTGTCCCATGTGACCATGATTGATTTGGCCATCACGTAGCCTTATAGATGTGACAGATGACAAAAGTTGGGCCAAAAGTACATTAAATTTCATAATAGAATAAAATAGTAATATTTAGTTTCACTTTCTTCATCCTTTGGCGCACTTTAGAAACTAATTTCACTTTGTTTGAGAAGGGTAAACAAAGTTATCAACTCCGGCAAATGCAAAGAAACTTTTCTTTTTGAAGCTGAATTTGTAAAAGGTCCATGTTCAAGTGGCTGTAAGTCAGTAAGTGCTACTGGGAGGTAGATTCACAGCATGAAATAACCCATATTTGAGCTAAATACATTTGTGGATCCGTGTGGAGATCAAGCAAATTTTGAACTGAAGAATTCTGTGGAGACATGGATTTCAAATGTTGTGAGGTATTGGAATCTATTAGATCTAGTTTAAATTGAACTTAAAGCTTGGTTTCAAATGAAGGGTTCTGTATTTCTCAATTCTGTATAAGGATGCCTCATGGACCTACAAGACTGTAAGTTGTTTTTGTCTTGTTTGAGTTTTTTGGCTGTCTGCTCAGTGGAAGGTGTAAATATCAAATGTGTTAGAACATTTTCAAGCTTCTTTATATTTAAAATTCCATAATCCATAATTTTAAAAGTGTGAGTTAGTAAATGCTTTATCAGACCACAGCTAGCTGGAGATGATCTCTACGATCTTCAGGTGTGCAGCCAGAGGAGTATTTTGAGTCAATATAACAGTTTAGTCAAAGCCAAAGTTGAGTTTATTGACATATGCACAAGTACATATACGTACAGGTGCAATAAAAAAAAGCATTTGCTGCAGTATCACAGGCACAAAACATCATATTAGCAACATTCACAAGAAAGACAAATTATACATAAAATATACATAAGTTTTACAAGAATATAACTAGAATTTTAAAAAGCCTGGTTTTAATGCATAATGATCAAAGTAGTCAGGATGTTACTAAACTGTAGTGATTAGCTTTGTGCAGGTTGGTTCAAGAACTGAATAGTTGAAGCGAAGTAGCTGTGGTTGGACCTGAAGATGAGGAACTTGAAGTTTCTGTACCTACTGCCCGATGGTAGCTGCAAGAACATGGCATGGACTAGATGGTGGGATATTTTTGACGGATGTTGCCTTGAAGCTGTGCCTCCAGTAGATACTGCAGATGGTGGGAGGGATATATATACCTGTATTGTATTGGACTGAGTCCACTGCTCTCTCCAGCTTCTTATGCTCATGTGCAGACTATGATTCTTCAGGATACTTTCAACTGTACATCTGTAGAAGTTTGATGTAGTGTTCAGTGATGAACCAAACTGTCTAACCTCCTAAGAAAGTGAAGACACTGTCTCGCCCTCCTTATGATTATATCAATATAATATACCCAGGACAGGTCATTTGATATGTTAACGCCCAGAAAGTTAACGCCAATGTTTGCCCTCCTTCCCATTCTTGAAGTCAACAATCAGCTCTTTAGCTTTACTGATGTTGAGCGGGAGGTTATTTGATAGTCTGGTGTAATGAGTTGCATTAGAGAAAACTTATAAATAACTTTTTTTTTGTAGATAACCCTTTCCAAAAAGTAAGATGTTAAATAACTTAAACAGACTTCTACAATGTTTATAAGAACTATTGTTCTAGTCTAATGTAACTTTGATCATAAGATGTAAGCTGTAGGATATTTTCTACTGTGAGTAATTCAGCTTTGTTAAAAAGTTAACTGAAATGTCTACTGGTACTTGGGCAAACTTATTTGCTTTTAGGTTAAAGTTCTGTTGACATGGTAT
Organism: Hypanus sabinus; assembly: GCF_030144855.1. Taxonomy (NCBI): domain Eukaryota; kingdom Metazoa; phylum Chordata; class Chondrichthyes; order Myliobatiformes; family Dasyatidae; genus Hypanus; species Hypanus sabinus. The sequence continues at coordinate 16,795,808 of NC_082718.1, forward strand.
TAATAATTGACACTGCTTACTTTCCCACAACCTCCGCAACTATATGCAGTGCATCCTACTTGCTGAACATAAAATCCAGTTGTCAACTACTAGTGTCACCAAGTACGAAAACATAAACCTCTTTTACGTACTTGAGTTAAACTCTGCTCTGAAGAAACTAAATAGCAGGCTAACCTGATATTTGTATCAGCAACTCTCCAGCTATAAAATAGTTTCATTCAAGTTGTGATACAGTGGAGAAGTCTACATGGAGCTTTAATGCATTTTCTTGTTATCAAAAATGTGCCCATCTAGATCAACAAACCGTTTCTAATGTTTGGTGTGTACTAGTGGCTTTGCTGAACTGATGGTGCAACAGACAAATCGAGTTTCCTTTTGAGATCTCCATAGGTAATGAAACAATATAATCTCAAATAATAATGGGCCAGGAAGGAAGTTAAAGTTAATATTTTTATTATGTTATTTTTTACCATTTTAATATTTAATCTAAAAATGCTGGTCGAATGTTAATATTTTTAACTTTCCAGAATTGAACCACTGCATTGAGTAACCTGTGCAGAGCTTAGGTAATGAAGAGCTATTTGACAATAGTGAAAATGTCAGTGCAGATTTTTTTTCAAAAGATAAAATTAAACCATTAATTATGTTGAATAAGGTCTCTTGCAGTGAGCACTTCAGAATTGACACAGCATTTAAGTCACTTTTCAGTGTGTGCTTTTGGATGATAGCACATAATGTTCAACATATAGATATTGTTATTTGATTAATAATAAGGCAAGACTACAAGTGAGAGATTTCCAGATCTGGACAGCAAGAGCAAATGAGTGAGCGATGGTTTGCTCTGTCTGATGCTAATCTGAGAAGGTGGAGTTTTTCAGCACTCCAGTAAAAGCAGCAGGGGAAATAAATTATTTCTAGTCACTGCATTTTATGCCTGATCAGCTCCCAGTTTTAGTCAGTGTTCCGACTGAAGGGAAGACGTTTGTCGTCTTAAAACAAAGTTAACAATAAAAGGCACGCCTTGAGGCACGTGGGAGGGAGCTGGAAAGTGGAATGGAATATGCTCTGAGGAAGACGTGTTTGAAAGCTGTATTGCAGCTTATGAAGCTGGTGTATTAGAATGCAGTAGAAACAACTGACAGCTGGCAGTTCCTACAGTTCCTGGCTTATGATTTTTCCCAACAGAAGCTCTCTAACATTAAACTTATAATCTTTTTCCTACAGCAAAAGAAAAGTCTCATTCACAAGAATTAGGATCCAAGCAGAACAGCATACGAAGAGGATAAAGATATGGATAAAAAACGGTGCTTTAACACTTGGACTTTGTTCTTTCTGGTGGGAATATTCTTGCCAGATCTTGTGTGTGGCTCTGTGGGGTTTTACCCAAGGTTTGCCCCATTCTTTTTCCTCTGTACCCACCATGGAGAGCTGGAGGGTGATGGCGACCAGGGCGAGGTGTTGATGTCACTTCATATTGCAGGAAACCCAGGATATTATGTACCTGGTCAAGAATATCATGGTAGGTAACCTTCTATATTTAAAGGGGTTATTGGTCTCTTTTTTTTTTAGTTTAACATAATGGTACAAAGATTACTTTCTGAAGGATTCAATATGTAATTCTTTTGAATGATAGGTATGAAATGCATAAAGCTATCAAAACATAAGCATCTGGCTGAAGTCTGCATATTTAAATAATCAGTTCTTTGTGAGTCATGACTATTTAATATTTTAATATTTACATTAAGAGAAAGGTTTTTTAAAAATATTAAGGTGATGTATTTGACTTGTCAGGATTCTTGCTGATATAAGTTATAAAGACAAATGAATCCTTTGGGGTTTCTTCCTTTGTTGTGAAGCATTCCCTTTCTGTTCCTAAATCTCTGTCCTTCAAAGAGTGTGTTCTGGAGATTGGGTGTATTAAACTAAGCTGGCAGGCCTGAGTAGGCTTTGTGTGTGGGCTCAACTCAAGTGTAAAAACCTTTTTGCTGAGACAGCTGTCAGTCCCAGACCAATCTGTGTTTTAAAATAAAGAGGATACATTTTTGACGTGAGAGCATACAGTGCACTCACGGGTCATTTCTATCCTGTGGACTGTGTTCACAGAGAGGCAGATGATAGTGGAATGCCCAGCGCATTATCTCTACTGTACATGTGTGGAGTACAGCAGACTATTCCCTGTAAGCCAAAAGTGAGAGTTTAGTTCAGCCGAACATGGAAAAAACAGCTTGACTTGAGCAGTTGTAAACAAAAGTGTCGATCCTTTACCCACAATATATTAAACATATTGATAAAAGTGAAAAAAGGCCATGTTTGAAGTTTTGAAATACAGTTCTCCAAACGATGAAATCTCTTTTATTTGAGTCTGGATGCCCTAGTTTGGTGAAATTGAATGATGTATTCATATTTAAACATGATATTTTACCAGCTCATTTCAAGTACTGGCAATTCATCCATTGGGATTAATTAGTGGGAAACAGCTGGAAGATGAATATACTGCACTTTTACTGTATATTTACAACTGTGTTTAGTTTGGTATTCAATTAGTGTTTCAATGTTAGTAAATTATGGATAGAATGCAGAAAACCACAGAGAGCACTTCAGATGATTGTAAAATCCTCAGTGCAATCCCTCACTAAGGAAATAACAATCTTTGGATTGCCATTTATTTTGGCAATAGTTATTAATTGTATACCTACATTTGTTACTACAAGTCAACCTGTATTAAAGATCATCTTGTCAGTAGATTAAATTTAATTTGTTAGCATCTAATATGTTTATTGTAAAAAAAGTTGAGAATTTGGCTTTGTGAAAACTTTCTAATGGAAGATTGAAGTGCAGATTCTTAATTATATTACTTGATATAGGCAAGGTAGCAAAATATTGTCAGATGTTTGGTTTGACTCAGCAAGTCAGAGTTAGATACTACCATCTATTCCATAAATCTATCTTGCCATTTGGATTTGATGCTTAATGCCAACTCGCAAATGTGTGAACTAGGTATGTTAATTATTGTTTTGTATATACCTGTATTGGGGAAGTAGCCTTAGGACCTTTCAATACAATAAATACATTCAAATGGTTCCCCATAATTCCCTATAAGTCACTACTGTACTCTGTGCTTGAGGAGTCATGTTGTTATTATGGCATTTTTTTCCTATTGATTTGTTTGTTTTTTAATTCTGGGAGTAAACTGAAGAAAAATAAACTGGATAATAGTTTTTTTCCAGGGAATAGCTTTCCTCACAATGGGATCAGTACTTATCATCTGAGATCATGCCTCCAAGAAAACTAGAGAACAGGGGAGAGATGAGTTGCCACGAATGGGAAGGATTGAATAGAAACTGTGTGTATAGAGCATTCTTCAAGTTATACCCAGTTATACCCAGTTATAACTAGTTACCAATCAACTGCCTGAGGCTGTTTGTAAATTCCCCATTTTTTCCTCCGAGAAGCAGACCATTTCCACTTTTCTTCTCACCAAGATTAGAACAAAAACTAACTATACAAGGAAATGCTAGGGAGAGCAAAACAGTATAAATGTTCTCATTTCATTTAAAACCTCTGTTTTTGAAAAAAATATTAACTTTCCTACATTTTTCTACTGGATGCATCATAGAAAGGAATAAATTGGCCTTTTTTCTTATCTACTTAACCAAAACTTAATCCATTTAGAATAGCCTTGACATAGTAGCTTGTTGGAATGCCAACATCATAGAATGCAGAGTCCCCACTTTGTCAATAGTGGAGAGTGGGAATAGAGACTTTTGCTTTATAGGGAGGCAATAGATATTAGAGGCTTTTGGCAATTGATAGTGCTTAGTAAGTGTACTTCCAGCTCTGCATTTCTGCTATTGATGATATGTTTGGGAGCTGAAAGGGGAAAAGAAAGATTAAAATGAACAAAAGAAAAATTAAAAAGAAACAAGTACAAGCAGAAATACCATTCTTACATTCTAAATAAACTAAAGCCAGACAATTTCCTTGGATTTAACTGTTTACCATAGGCTTGAATATCAAAATATTTTAAGATCGGTTTGATCCTAAGAGCCCTGGAATACTGTTAACCTTTGATGCATTGTAATTAGCATGTTCCAAGTCGTTGGCTGGCTAGCCATTTTTCTATGCCCAAGTCTATAACATTTAAGTTGTAATAACTGAACATAAGCTTCTGTTTTATGTATAAAGCTTTATAAATATGACTACTTATACAAGTCCAAAGCATTTTAGTTTTATGATTAGTTGCTTGAGGACCTATACAATAATTATGCTACTGAACAAGTGACTTCATTCACGTTTGTAAATTAAGTCGATTGCTGAATATTTTACTTTGCAGGTGTGATTGATAGTTTTACTGGCTGTGAGAGAAGTACTTTATACCATGTATGTTTCCATGAATTAAGGTGTTTCTACATTTATTTTAACTTCACACAAATGAAAATGTATCATCCACTATATTTGATTGTAAACCTCTGCATTGATTTTACTTTAGATGAATTAGTGCTTGTATTGTGGAAATACATTGAATATAAAGTCTTAAGAATGGATTATTTAAATAAAAGTAATTAAATGCTTAGAGAAAGATAGAAGGGGAAAGACTGCAGATGCTCATTTTGATGTAGTCTTAATGCTAAGCATTATCAAAAATTTCATGATACAGTATAGTTTAGATATTTTATCAAAAATCTTGGCATAATTTACTGAAAATAATTGTTTTTCTTCATTTAGTCTTCATTGTATAAAAAGCTCATTAGTTGGGAAAATTAATTCTGAAGGTTCAGTGTTTTTACTGAAAAAAATTATGCTCTCACATGGGATCACTTAATGTGCCCTGTCCTTTCCTAATAAAAGCACTTCATCTCCAGCAAAGGGTTGACAGGTGCAATGGAGTGAGAGTGAAAATGTCTTTGTGTATACACAGCTTATTGCTGCTGAAAGTAAATTATTTCACATGAGCATACACCAAGCCGATAATATTGCTTTAAATCACAAATCTGGTTCTTTTTAGAATTATAAGCTTCCTGATTTATTTTCATTTAAACCAAGTATAAAAATGAATTTGAAATGATAAATACAATCTAATGAAGTGCTTGTATAAAGACATTTGTCAATTCAACTTCATTTTAAATTCTAATAATGGGAAATCTGTATATGGTAATTTTTCATAATGTTGAATCAGGAATAATATATTTATAAATGTAAAAGCTTATCCATTTTCAATCTATTAATAGTTTTATAGCTATAAATCTTAATTTTTTTTCTTTGCAGAGAATAAAACCTCAACCCAAAACTACTAACCAACTTTGGCAGGCTGCAAAGCTATGCCAGTGGCTTAGCCAGTTATCAAAATGCTAAATATTCTGTCGTTCAAAAATAACAAAAAAAATTAAAAAGTTAAGAAAAGAAATAATTTTTAAATAAATTTAGTCAGTGATTTAAAAATAATAACATAATAACCTTTTCAACTGTTCTATGTTGAGATCAATACCACTTCACATTTCAAAATTAATGAGAATGACTGTCAGGGAGTTCAAGCTGTCCACATCTGCACATATATACAAAGCAATCTAAGGTAGCTGGCATGCGTGAAACTGCTGGCACAAACTTCTGTTTATTAAATGTAAAGTGAATTCAACAAAATATAAAATAGTTTTCTCATTTATGCTCAGAGAACAAATTCACCAATACTGACACAGAATCAAGGCTTGTCTGTATATGATATGTTATTAATATGAATATAAAATATCTTTTTAAATTCTGGAGCTGTTTGCCACAGTTCACTAAGAAAAGCACTTTTTTGCATTAAGGATTTTGTGAGTATAATTTTAGCCTTAAATTCGATCACATTTACTGTGAGTGGTTTAATTTTTGGAAAATCTTGTTTCTCTCCAATAATGTTCATCAAGTATCATTCTGTCCGGCATAAGTAGCACATATTATGGCAATTCCAACTGTTTACAATAGTAAATTGATTTAAATTTAAACTCATTAGTCTTGATATATCCAAGGCTGATTTGAGAAATATAAGCTAACTGTTCAAGTATATTGTGATTATAAAAAGAGAAGGAAAATCCACTTCCTTAGCATCTTGGTAAAACAGAAAATCTTGATTAAGCTATTATAAACACAAGGGATCCTGTAGATGCTGGAAATCCAAAGCAATACACACAGTGCTGGAGGAACTCAGCAGGTCAGGCAGCATCTATGGAGAGGAATAAAGTGTCAATGTTTTGAGCCGAAACCCTTTGTTAGGTAATATTTGATAGGACCAGAATTAGCCTTTCAAGCATTCACACTTGAAATCTCACTTGATAACTGTCTGACCTAATCAAGCATGTTCAAAGCTTTGAATCAGCAGTAGGGTGTAGCACTTACATAGCAACTTGTATGCAATACAGTAGCCCAAGGAAAGATGCTAACCATCATTGCGTAAGATTTAATGAAATGAACTGAAAGAGTGATTAAAGTAGGTTTTGAACAGATGTTTATAACCAGACAGAAAGGTAAATTGGGTGGGGAAGGGCTTCGAATCTTTCCATGATAAGAGAATAAAATGGCAAAGACGTTGCTACTAAATTTGGAGGCGAGAGGGAGAGAGGAAGGAAACTTTGTTTTTATATGTTTCACCAGATTATTCTTGAATTGCTGTCTGCATCACACGCACAAATATCAGTTATTTAAAAGTCACTCCTACACACACTGAAATTATCGATGAAGTTTGTTTTGATGCTTGTAAAATACTGGTTTAAAATTACTGATCTACTTTAATTGATAGATTCTGGGGAACTACATGACTCGAGGCATGTACTTAATTCATCTAAGTTTGAAAGACATAAGGTTTTTTAGAGATAAAAGTGGGCCTGGAGGCTGTGGAAGTGAGCGAGGTCCTCAATGAATACTTCTCTTCGGTATTCACCACTGAGAGGGAACTTACTTGATGGTGAGGACAATATGAGTGAGGTTGATGTTCTGGAGCATGTTAATATTAAGGGAGAGGAGGTGTTGGAGTTGTTAAAATACATTAGGACAGATAAGTCCCCGGGGCCTGACGGAATATTCCCCAGGCTGCTCCACAAGGCAAGGGAAGAGATTGCTGAGCCTCTGGCTAGGATCTTTATGTCCTCGTTGTCCACAGGAATGGTACCGGAAGATTGGAGGGAGGTGAATGTTGTCCCCTTGTTCAAAAAAGGTAGTAGGGATAGTCCGGGAAATTATAGACCAGTGATCCTTACGTCTGTGGTGGGAAAGCTGTTGGAAAAGATTCTTAGAGATAGGATCAATGGGCATTTAGAGAATCATAGTCTGATCAGGGACAGTCAGCATGGCTTTGTGAAGGGCAGATTATGCCTAACAAGCCTGATAGAGTTCTTTGAGGAGGTGACCAGGTATATAGATGAGGGTAGTGCAGTGGATGTGATCTGCATGGATTTTAGTAAGGCATTTGACAAGGTTCCACATGGTAGGCTTATTCAGAAAGTCAGAAAGCATGGGATCCAGGGAAGTTTGGCCAGGTGTATTCAGAATTGGCTTGCCTGCAGAAGGCAGAGGGTTGTGGTGGATGGAGTACATTCAGATTGGAGGGTTGTGACTAGTGTCCCACAAGGATCTGTCTGGGACCTCTACTTTTTGTGATTTTTATTAATGACCTGGATGTGGGGGTAGAAGGGTGGGTTGGCAAGTTTGCAGACGACACAAAGGTTGGTGGTGTTGTGGATAGTGTAGAGGATTATCAAAGATTGCAGAGAGACATTGATAGGATGCAGAAGTCCGCTGAGAAGTGGCAGATGGAGTTCAACGCAGAGAAGTGTGAGGTGGTACACTTTGGAAGGACAAACTCCAAGGCAGAGTACAAAGTAAATGGCAGGATACTTGATAGTGTGGAGGAGCAGAGGGATCTGGGGGTACATGTCCACAGATCCCTGAAAGTTGTCTCACAGGTAGATAGGGTAGTTAAGAAAGCTTATGGGGTGTTAGCTTTCATAAGTCGAGGGATAGAGTTTAAGAGTCGCAATGTAATGATGCAGCTGTATAAAACTCTAGTTAGGCCACACTTGGAGTACTGTGTCCAGTTCTAGTCGCCTCAGTATAGGAAGGATGTGGAAGCATTGGAAAGGGTACAGAGGAGATTTACCAGGATGCTGCCTGGTTTAGAGAGTATGAATTATGATCAGAGATGAAGGGAGCGAGGGCTTTACTCTTTGGTGAGAAGGAGGATGAGAGGAGACATGATAGAGATGTACAAGATATTAAGAGGAATAGACAGAGTGGACAGCCAGCGCCTCTTCCCCAGGGCACCACTGCTCAGTACAAGAGGACATGGCTTTAAGGTAAGGGGTGGGAAATTCTTGGGGGATATTAGAGGAAGGTTTTTCACTCAGAGAGTGGTTGGTGCGTGGAGTGCACTGCCTGAATCAGTGGTGGAAGCAGATACACTAGTGAAATTTAAGAGACTACTAGACAGGTATATGGAGGAATTTAAGGTGGGGGGGTTATATGGGAGGCAGGGTTTGAGGGTCGGCACAACATTGTGGGTTGAAGGGCCTGTAATGTGCTGTACTATTCTATGTTCTATGTAACCTCAGTCCAGGCTGTTTCTTTGTTTATCAAAGTTGATCCCTAGCCTAATTCATTGTTAGCTCCCTTCTGTGTCTTCTGTCCATCCCAGATTTTCTCTTATGAGTGTCTTTGTATGATGATGAGTTTTGCTCCAGTTGTTATATTGGAACTTAGATATTTAAATGGAAAAATTGGTTAGGGATTGAAAAATTGTGCTGGAAGTTGTTATTCAGGGAATAATTGAAGGAAGGCAGCTACATCAGATACTCTTAATGTCTGTGTACACAGATAGGCACTCATTTTGGTTATTGTTGGGTCAAGAAATTTACAAGCAGAGAACCAAAAGAAGATAAGAGTTTGAACAGTACTGTACAGGTTATGACTGGATGGGGGCCAAAGTTGAATTGAAGAAAAGTTGAGAGGCAAAGAAGCTGGGGAGCATTTTGTGGATGAGGGAAGTAGGGTGTGTTTGAGAGGAAAAAGTATGCGGTCTGTTAATTTAATGCTCAGAGACACCTGAGTGCACAAGTTCACTCAGAAATTACCAAATGCACCTGTATGGTAGTTTTGTTATTGGTTTCTTATTGTTGCATGTATTGAGATACAGTGAAAAGGATTTGTTTTGCATCACATCTAGAGAAATCATGACATTCATAATTGAGGTCGTAAAAAGGAAAGCGGAATGCAGAATATAGGAAGCCCATAAGACATAGGAGCAAATTAGGCCATTCAGCCTATCAAGACTGCTCTGCCATTCCTTTATGACTCATTTATTATCCCTCTCAATTCCTTTCTCCTTCCTTCACCCTGTAGCCTTTGACATCTTACTAATCAAAATCCTATGAATCTGTGTTTTAAATATACCAAATGACTTTGATCTCCAGAGCCATCTGTGCAATGAATTCCATAGATTCACTACCCTCTGGCTGAAGAAATTTCTCATCTCTGTACTAAATGGACGTCCATCTATTCTGAAGCTATGCCCTCTGGACCTAGACTCCCCTACTCCAAGAAACATTCTCTCCACATCTACACTTTCTATGCCTTTCAATATTCAGTAGGTTTCAATGAGATGCCTCCTCATTCATCTAAACTCTAGCGAGTACAGGCCCAGAGCCACCAAATGCTCCTCGTGTTAACCCTTTCATTCCAGGTATCATTCTCATGAATCTCCTCTGACCCCTCTTCAATGCCAGCACAACTTTGCTTAGATAAGGTCCAAAACTCCCAAGTACATTCTCACCAATGCCTTATAAAGTCTCAGCATTACATCCTTGCTTTTGTCTTCTCATCCTCGAAAATGCTAACATCACATATGCCTTCCTCACCACTGACTCAACCTGCAAGTTAATCTTCAGTGAATCCTACACAATGACTTCCAAGTCACTTTGCACCTCGGATATTTGAATTTTCTCCCCATTTAGAAAATAGTCTACGTCTTTATTCCTTCTACCAAACTGCATGGCCACTATATTCCATCTGTCATTTCTTTGTACATTCTCCTTATCTGTTTAAGTCCTTCTGTAGACTCCCTGCTTCCTTAACAATATCTGTTCTTCCACCTACATATTGTCCACAAAGCCATTTATTCCATCATCCAAATTATTGACATATAACGTGAAAAGAAGCAGTCCCAACACTGATCCCTGCAGAACATCACTGGTCACTGGCAGTCAAGGCCCCTTTTATTCACACTCTTTGTCTCCTGCCAGTCAGCCAATCTTCTATCCATGATAATGTCTATCCTGTAATATCATGGGCTCTTACCTTGTTGGACAGCCTCATTTGTGGGACTTAGTCAAAGGTCTTCTGAAAACCAAGTAAACAGCATCTTTGTGTCCTCTTTCCCACCAGTTATCTGCTCAAAGAATTCTAACAAATTTGTCAGGCAAGGTTTCCCACTAGGGAAATCATGCTGACTTTGGCCTATTTTATCATGTGCTTCCAAGTACCCTGAAGCCTCCTCCTTAATAATGGACTCCAGCATCTTCCCAACCACTAAGGTCAGGCTAACTAGCCTATAACTTCCTTTCTTCTGCCTCCCTCCCTTCTTAAAGAGTGGAATTATATTTGCAGTTTTCTGGTCCTCTGGAACCATACCAATGTTGCAGTTATAGATGAAGTGCAGTGCAGGTAAACTAAATAAAGTCCAATAACCATAGCACAATAGATTGCAAGATCAGGAGTTTACCTCAAGTGTCTGATAGCCAGTGTTTTAGAAGCTGTCCTTGAGCCTGGTTATTTGTGCTCTCAGGCTTTTGTATTTTTTGCCTAGTTGGAAAGGGGAGAAGAGAAAATGACCAAATAATGAGTTGAACCAAAAACAAACTGCTGCAGCAACTCAGCAGATTGTAGAGTCATAGAACGATAAGCTAGGGGAACGAACCCTTCAGACAGGCTACCAAGTTTCCATTTTACCCTAATCCAATATTAATTCCATGTTTTATAATCCCCCCATTCTTACCAACGTATTAACTTGGCAGGGTGTGCATGTATATGTGTCATGTAAATACAGTAGAGTGGGGGTAACATTATAAACAGGACAGTTTCCCCTTTATTATGCATCTGAACCTGTTTATATGATTATTAGCACAGTTTGAATGTCTCTATGGTTTAGCTGGTTTAGTGACACTATGGGATTGAACAGCAAGGTTTTAGGTTGAGACCTTGCATCAAAATGTAAAAGGGAGGTAGCCAGAATAAACAGGTGAAGGGTAGGGTTGAGGAGGGAGATGATCAGGTGATGGAGCCAGGTGGGGGAGGAAGATGGTTATAGTTGAGAGACAGTGGCTGGTGGGTGACAGGTAAAGACTGAACGGGAAAGAGAAAAAAGACGGTGGAAGGGGAGACAGACAGGGTGGGAGGTGATGTGCTCTACTAGAGGCTGCAGATGTTGGAAAGTGATCAGTGGGAGCCACTTAAAGGAGGGATGATGGTCAGATGGAACTCAACTAGAGTTGGGAGGGAAGAGCCAGTAGCTCTGGTGTGTGGCTGATAGGTATTTGGCACTGGATTGGGGAGGGAAATGAGTGAAGGGAATTATTGGAGATGAGGTTGAACCAGAAGGAGAGAAAAAGCATGGGGATTGTATGTCATCATGTGATCTGATAAGCTCCAAGTGTGGCCTAACTATTATTTTGTTAAGTTATAACATAAAGTCCCAACTCTTATATTCTCTACCCCAACCTACTGAAGCAAGCATGTTGTATGCCTTTTTTTAAACCTTCCTTGACATCTGCACTTCTGCCACATCTCCCCTCAATCTTATCTGCTCTAAAGAGAGCCCCCCCCCCTTGCCTCATTCTGTTTTAGCCTATCAATATATATAGAGATATTCCATCCTTTCTATTCTGCATTGTCTCAAAACTTTCACGTCATTACTAAAGAGTGCTTCTCTAAATTGGAGGTAATACTCCATTTGTGGTCAAGTCATTGTTTCAAGGTTTGTCACAAATAGGTGCCTCTATTTATAAAGCCCAGTAACCCATGCTTTTTTTCTTACACCTTTGTATAATCTTTCCTGTCACCTTTGAAGATTTGTGTAGAAATATCCCAGATGTCTCAATTCATTCCCCCCCCCCCACCATCGTAGGCTTCAGATTATATTACTTCTCCTTGTCCTTGTATCAAAATATATTACATTACTCTTCAATGCATTAAATTGCATCTGTCTCTTATTTGCCTGTTTGCTCACCTGTCTGCTCTATCATTGTTCTTTCACCATTTATTACAATTTCAAATCATATATCATATGCAAATTTGAAATGTGCATTTTACACTCTATTCCTTCAGTGCTTTATATCATTCAAAGAAGTGATCGCAGTGCCAATGTATTGCTACTTGCTGTTTCCTGTCTGTAACTGAGTTATGGATCCTGAATGTTACTGTCAGTTTTAAACTGTCCAGAAGTTGACAGTCACAGGGAAGGGTCGTCTCAAATTTAGGATCAAAAGCTTATAAATAAAGTAAATTTATGTCAGTTATTTAAACCTGTCATTGAGTCATATTATCAAAAATATCTCTGCAGCTTCATTCTCTGGAGTTTCCTTCTTTATTAAAGATATTGTAAAGTTGATCTTGTTTTGTTGCTTACTAGACTGTTTAGCTTCAGTAAGTTATCAAAAATATTTGCAATTTAAGGCAGTTTTATGCCTTTAACTCTCTTCCATTTTTGTTCTAATTTTCATGCTATTTTTCCTGGGAAGTGCATTCTATAAAAGTTAACAACCATAACTCAGTTTAAAGTGTGCACCATATGGGATCAATGGATGTACTCTGTATCAAATACTGTTTTTGTTACTACGTGAATGTCAAAGGAAAACAATTGGAAATCTGGAACAGAAATATATGCTAGTATCTACACATGAAATTTTTAACTTACTAAGGTGGCACAGGAGAATAAGTGGAGATCTAGAGGTATACGAAATTATGAAGGGTATAGATAGGATGAGTGCATGCAGGATTTCCCTCTCAGATTAGGTGGGGCTAGAACTGGAGGGCATAGTTTTAGGGTGGAATGTGAAATACTTAAGGGGAATCTGAGGGAAAACTTCCTTCACTCAGAGGATTGTGCGACTCAATAGATACATTTAATGTCAGAGAATTGTATACAATAGGTTTCAATTGGTACATTTAATGTCAGAGAAATGTATACAATAGGTTTCAGTAGATACATTTAAAGTCGGAGAAATATATACAATATACATCCTGAAATTCTTCTTATTCGCAAACATCCACAAAAACAGAAGGGTTCTCCAAAGAATGAATGACAGTTAGAACTCCAAGGCCCCCCCCCCTGCAGATCCTCCCTCCCACACATAAGCAGCAGCAAATCACTGACCCCAACAAAGAAAGCATTGGCACCCCCCATCGAGCACTCAAGCGTGTAGCAAATTCCATCTATAAATTTGCTGACAATACAACCATTGTTGGTAGAATCTCAGGTGGTGATGGGAGGGCGTACAGGAGTGAGATATGCCAACTAGTGGAGTGGTGCCACAGCAACAACCTGGCACTCAATGTCAGTAAGATGAAAGAGCAGATTGTGAACTTCAGGAAGGGTAAGATGAAGAAACACATACCAATCCTCATGGAGGGATCAGAAGTGGAGAGAGTGAGCAGTTTCAAGTTCCTGGGTGTTGATATCTCTGAGGATCTAACCTGGTCCCAACATATCGATGCAGTTATAAAGAAGGCAAAACAATGGCTATACTTTATTAGGAGTTTGAAGAGATTTGGCACGTCAACAAATACACTGAAAAACTTCTATACTGTGGTGAGCATTCTAACAGGCTGCATTCCCACTGTCTGGTATGGAGGGGCTACTGCACAGGACCAAAAGAAGATGCAGAAGGTTGTAAATCTAGTCAGCTCCATCTTGGGTACTAGCCTACAAAGTAATCAGGACATTTTAGGGAGCGATGTCTCAGAAAGGCAGCGTCCATTATTAAGGACCTCCAGCACCCATGGCATGCCCTTTTTCCACTGTTACCATCAGTAGGAGGTACAGAAGAGTGAAGGCACACACTCAGCGATTCAGGAACAGCTTCTTCCCCTCTTCCATCTGATTCCTAAATGAACATTGAATCTTTGGACACTACCTCACTTTTTTTAAAATATACAGTATTTCTGTTTTTGCACATTTAAAAAAGTCTATTAAATATATGTAATTGATTTACTTGTTTATTATTTTTTTATTTTATTTATTATTTTTTCTCTGCTAGAATTATGTATTGCATTGAACTGCTGCTGCTAAGTTAACAAATTTCATGTCACTCGCTGATGATAATAAGATTCTGAATAAAGACACAGCCTTGCAGTACCCCAAAGACTACTCGTTCACCCAGTATTTGACATACTTCAGGCTCTCTCTCCCTAATAAGGGATAAAGAGGTGTCACCGTATCACAGTGAGAGGGGAGACATAACAAAGCATCTCGCTGATCTATGGTGTTAAAAGTCTGTTGCGTCACTTCTTCTGAGCTCTGTGCCCAAGGAACTCAGGTCTGTGGGCACACAGCTAGCTGCTTACGATCTTCTATCTCTCACGACACACCAGGCAGCAGCACCAGCCCTGAATCCGTCTGCCTCCAGAGACACGAAGATATGCTAGACTTCCAGGCCGCATCCTTGGCATATCGAAAGCAGTCAGTCCCGAGAGCCGGTCCCATTTCCACAAAGAACCGAAGTCAATGTGTAACTCCAGGTCAGGGTCTTCAAAAGAATCTTGAAAAGGAAAAGAAAGAGATATCAAAGATAGAAACAGAACTGTGACCGAAGACAAAGGAGTCACTGTTAGGCGCCATCGTCCTCCTAAACTCCACTATGGAACAAGCTGCCAGCAGATGTAGCAGATGTGGATTCAGTTGTAACATTTAAGTCAAGTTTGAATAGGTACATGGATGGGAGAGATTTGGAGGGGGTATGGTTCGAAAAGTTTGGATTAATCAAAATTTTCTACGTAGCTTTGTTGACAGAGTTCCAGTCTGACCAAATTGGTTGAATTTTTTGTGAAGGTTGCAAAGTTCATTGATGGTGGCAGTACAGTTGTAGTCTACATAGACATCAGTAAGCTTCTGATGGGAGACTAGTCCAAAAAAATTAAAGGAGGAAAGGCAGATTGGCAAATGGACACAAAATTTGTCAGTAATAGAAGCCAGAAGCTGATGGTCTGGATTGTTTTTGTGAATGGAAAGTCTGTCAACAATGGTGCACCACAGAGGCTGGTGCTCAGGCACTTATTGTTTGGGGAAAAAATAAAGATCTAAAAGTGACTGTAAAACATATTTACATTTACAGATGGCACAAAAAATAAGTGTTCTTGAGGAAGATGGTCTTTGATTACAAGATGACAACAATGAGTTGGTAAGATGGGCAGAGGAGTGACAGATTGAAATGAATCATGATAAGTGTGAGGTGATGTGTTTTCAGAGAACTAAAGAGGCTAGGAGTTATGTAACAAATGGTTAAATCCTATTGTATTGTGGAAAACAGGGGCCTTGGATTTCTAACTGGCAGCACAGGTAGATAAAGTGGTGAAGGAGATAGAAGGAATACTTGTCTTTGATAACACAAAGTACACTGCAGATGCTGTGGTCAAAACAACACGTACAAACAAGCTGGAGGAACTCAGCAGGTCGGGCAGCATCCGTGGAAACGAGCAGTTAATGTTTCGTCAGGACGAAGGGTCTCAGCACGAGGTTTTTGATCAGATCAGTTCATTGTCCTATAGAAGCCCTTGTTCTAATGCAACTCACAGAGTAATTGGTATATAAGGAAATAATGAATACAGCAAATGCAAAATAGCAAAATGGTGCAATGATTATTGTGCCAAAGAAATGCTAAAGTGGCAATAATGGAATAACTGAGCGAGGTAGACTTGTGTATCCAAGGCCATTGTAGTACCATGGGAAAGGAATGTGAAACTACCTGAGTACGGTAATGCAGATTGCCTGTTTAACTGTTGGTACTTTATGACAATATTTTACAGGCAATATGTCATTGTTTTCTGAACACATGAGATTCATGGTTGGAACTAATGATGTAACAGGATATAAAAGAATATTGAATAGTGTTCGTGCAGAAAGCTTGAGTTGTAGATGATTACTCAAAGCTTTAATTTAAAATGTGCTGAATGGTAATGAATAACACAAAAGCTAAAACATTGTAAATTTTAATTATCTAAAAATATTAGAATTAAGTAGGTAATTGACAGTATTTGTGGAGAGAGAGATGGAGGGTGGTGACTGATGAAGAGTTGCAAGTGGATTTTTTCGTATTAGCGTTGGAAGTGAACATTAGATGGACTTGACCAGAGAGCTTAAATCAGTTCATTTGGCTGAAAAGTTGTTTTAAAAAGAATCACAAGGTCTCATGGTTAACAATGACCATTGTGCGCAAAATTCTAGTGCTGTGCAATTTTTGCCCAATGTGTGCACACTGAATAATTTCTTCAATAATAACAGTATAAATAGGCCAGTTCTTAAATGTGCAGACAAATCATCACAAACTCTACAGCATCAACACTGTCCACTTCAGAAACTGGGAAAGGAAATGTGATTGTGTACGAATGTGATTGCGCGTGAAATATACTTAACATGCTGACATCGTAGAGGATGACAACCTTTTGTGTGCAGTTTAAATTCCTTTGTGTGCTGGTAGCAAATTATATGTGCCCGCTCACACCTTAGAGGGAAAATTGAAGATTACAAGTACTGTATCTGGAAAATGCAGCAGAAAAATGAAGCCAAAAAATGCAATTTCAGATAGATAAAGAACTTTGATGTCAACTAGATGGGGACTAGCACAAAGTTAAAGTCACACTCAATTGTCAACCTGATAGAGGGAAGCATATCATCAGCAAGGTGGTAAATGAAGGTGGAGGCAATCTAGTTCATATCACTTTCATCAGAGAGATGATGTAGATTGATTTGTACTAGTATTTGACTTACTAGGGAACCATGATAATTAGATGGTAGATACCTGACAGCCCAATTTGTTACTCTTGGTGAGCAGTGAAGGACTGGTGTTGGTTTCATTAGCTGATCTAGTAGACAATGTGAACTGTGAAATCAGTAAATGTGGTATTCTTATTAGATACTTCAGGTTTATGGTGTAATGCCTGACAAATGAAAAATTAAGTAACAATGAAGATTTCATTTGGGATTTGTAGCTAATTAACTGTAGAGCCAGAGGCTCTATGAAGAAAGTATGGTTATAAGGGGAATATAGAGAATGGTTGCTTGATCAGGAGATGAAGATGTTCATCTGGGAGAGAAGCCATCTAGTTGCCAACAAATCCATCTGTGAACTTGTATTGTTACAGCTGTGCTGAAAAGCGCAGGAGCCGTGAAGAGAAGTCTGGTTTTTAAAATCTGGCAAGAGAGTCCCAATGCCATAAAAAGTGCTAATACAGAAACATAAAATTAAAGGATGTTACAGTTCAAGAGTAGACCATACAATCTGGGTCTGCACCAGTGCTTTCCAGCACATAAAGTGAAAAACACAAAGTGTTAGTTGGAATTTATTTGGTACAACTACTTAAGGTCTGTTGGAAGCATTAAGGGAAGAGCTGAGTTCTTAGAATCAAATGTTATTGTTGGGGATGAATTTTTGGCCAAGATTTGGATAAATGCTTTCTTTTTAATGAAGTGAAATAAAATATGAAATCTAATGGCTTTTCTTCCCATTTGGTGCCAGAGTTGGCTGTGCTTTTTTTTTCCATCCCAGTGGATTCATTTTATCTTCAACTTTTTTTTGTCTCTACTCTTTTGGTCACCTCTAATATGCTGCAAAGCTATGTTCCAATCCTCTCTGGTTCATGCATGCATAGCCCCATAGTGATATCATCCAGTAAGGTGATATCATCCAACATATACCATTAAACATTAACTTGCCATCAGCATTGGCTAATACAGAGTCATCCTCAGTTATGGTCCATAAAAGCACTTTTTAGCTTTGACTTTCATTCTCTTTGCTGAAGTTAAGTCCAGTCTTTTGGGGCCAAAAAAGACTGCTTTGAATACGAGTAAAAGAGAATGCTGGAAGAACTTACTGGTTCCGCAGCATCTACAAAGGCAAAAGGTGTCTGTTGATATTGCATTCTGTGCTTGAGTTTAAACATCAAATCATGCTTCAACTTGTTGTCATGAATGCCTTCTGAACATTGCCAGGTTATACCCATTTCTAAACTAACAGATCCTGAAATTATATTCTCATTTATCACTTTAAGCACTACTGTTTTCAAATTCAGATCATCATTTGTCAGCCTTAGGTGCAGTTCTTCATGGATTGAAGCCAAATTTCATAGGCAATTGATTCAGATTCAGATTGAGTAACTTAGACTGACTGCTTAACACAGTAATGTGAGAGTATTATTTTATGAGATAAACTGTTGCCCTACACATTTTTCCCCACAAAACTCTGAAAAAGACCAAGAATGTTATCTGGAATCCAAACCAATTTTCCTTTCCAAATTAACAACAAAAACATTACCTGGTTGTTTATTAAATTGCTATCTGTGGGAAATCTCTTCATGCAAATTGCTGCTGTATTTTCTTTGTTACAACATGCCTCAATGCTCTGGGACACTGTGAGGTTAAAGGATCTCTATATTTATTTAATTTTTCCTTTATTCTCTGACTACAAAAAGTAACATTTATCCAGCATAGATTTTTTTTTAATTACAAAAGAAGAGGATATTAACAGTGGTATTGGAAAGGTATAGATTGGAAATTAAATGATAGCTTTAGGAATGTGACATAATTTAGGACCCTTTTGGTAGCTTTATTTTAATCGACAATGGCATTAGAAATGTTTAGCTATGACAAAAAACAGGTATTACCTTCACAGTTTGCAGTTTTCATTAAAAAATTGTCTCTTATTTAGGAAAGTGCACCTGAAGTTGAAATGTCACAGGGCAAATATAATGCAGCTAATATTGTGACTTTATGAAAAAGATACCTCAGTTAAATTTTAATCATCGTTTTTTTTTTAAATTTAGTTAGCAGTGTGGAGTGTTGATGGCTATCTCAATAAAACCAGACTGCAAAATCAAAGCAGCTTTTAAAATCTGTTTCTAGTTCACTTTGTTAATGAAGAATTTAGGATGCCATATCAGAAGTGATTCCTTTTTTCTTAATAAGGAAAGTGGAAAGAGCTGATGTTTAAAAATGCCAGATTTGATGGTCTTGAAGAAGTGGCAGTACTTTTCAATGTGATGTTTCCCTTGTACCAGCTTTTTTAAACCCTATCAAGTACCATCCTGGATTTATTGCATATTAATTGATTTGTGGTCCATTTATTTTTAAAGTCATTTTATCCTCCTTCTGAAGAACTTGTATTGTCAAATAAGGTTTGCCCACTACCTCAATTTTGCATGTTTCTCCCTGGGATGGAGCAAGGTACTGAGAGCCTCTGCTGAAACAGTTTTGTTTTCCAAAGGTATACACAGACACCAGTGTGTTTGTAGAGTAAACAAATCTACCATACCGTTGTTGATGCTACATATTACGTCAATGTTTAAAATATTTCATGTGGTTTCCCAGTAGAATGGTAGGGTTTATAGACTGATTTTGTTCACTTCAGTGGAACTCAGTAAGGATGCAGAAACCTTTATATGTTTTTGTACACTCTGAAACTGCAACAGTTGTGGTTCTTTCGTTACAATCCACAGATTCTTTTTTCAAATTAAATTGTTCATTGGAATCAACGATAGAGTTAATATTCGCTATTTTTGAAGAATGTGAACGCAGAATCCTCAATTATTCTTTTTGCCTATTACAAGGTCACTGCAAATGATAACAAATAATTTGTTCGTATTCTTTCATCTTTATTGTAAGGGCAACCATAATCATTTCTAAATGTAAGAAATTACCTAAACTGGGTTTAATTTGCATTTGACATAATTCATTCACCCTTTTTGGTAAGCTGAACTCCCTCAAGAATAATTAACCTTCATCAACAAATTACTTTTCATAAGGTTGTACAAAATTTGAGCTTCATCAAATGAAGGAAATCCTCAGGACTTATTGCAGGATCCTCATGATTAGTATGTTGAGAATCGTGTTTCTGTGAAGAGCTTTATTATTTTTTGGCAGCAGCTGCTGAGGGCAATTTCACTTAATAAAAGAATCAGCAGTGCTTAATATTGTTCAACTGATTGAATGCTGAGAAGTAACCGGAGTCTCCTGTGGCCATTCCTTTGCAGTAACAGGTGTATTGCTTTAGATACAGTTCGGAGTTGGGGTGACCTTGCAGAGCCCAGCACCAGTAGCTGGGTTTGTGGCACCTTGCCCAACTCTGAGGCAAAGAAGGAAAGCATGAAGGCAGGCAGAGCAATCACTAGAGAGGACTTGGGGGCACAGACTGGTGTTCCCGCAGTTGCCTACCAGATGCCAGGATGGTGGGTACAGGATATTCTGAGAGGGGAAGGCGAGCAGGTAGAAGTCAATATATGTGCCAATGACATAGGGAAGAACAGAGATGAGGTCCTACAAAGAGATTTAGGGAGCTAGGTGGAAAGTTTAAAAAATGGGATTTACAGAGCTGTAGGATTATTCCCAAGCCACGTGATAATGATGTGAGAAATACATGCATTGAGTAGTTCAATATGGCTACGAAGTTGATGCAGAAGGGAGGACTGCATATTTATCGATCATTAGGTTCTCTTCCAGAGTAGGTGGAACGTGTACGAACAAGGTGGTTTGCATCTCAAATGAAGGGGAACCAATATGCTCCTGGGAAGTTTGGTAGTTCTAGTCCAAACGGTTTAAACTGAAGCAGCATTTGGATGGGAACCATAGCAGCAGGGCAACAAGTGGAAGGGTTGAGGACGCGAAGGATGGCATGACATGGAAGGACAGCCAGGTGTAGGTTAATAAACGTAGTGGGACTGATGGATTGAAGTGTCTTTATCCGAACACTAGGAGCATGATGGGTAAGGAGGGTGAACTCAGAGCCTGGATAAAAAAGCAGAATTAGGTCTTTGTTAAATATCCTCACTTGCTTCATTCAGTATTCACTAGCATTAGGCAAGGTTCCAGAGGACTGGAGTGCAGCAAATGTTGTGCCTGTGTTCAAGAAATGAAATAATTATATATAATTATAGACCAGTGAGCCTCGAGTCAATGGTAGAGAAGCTAATGGAGAAAATACTTAGAGATAGCATTTATGTAGATTTGGAAAGGCAAAGCCTGCTGAGGGTTAGTCAGCATGGCTTTGTGCAGCCATGCCTTGATCGAGTTTTTTGAAGAGATGACAAAGGTGATTGATGACGGTAAGACAGTGGACATTATCTACATGAACTTTAGTAAGGTATTTGAAGGGTTCCTCATGATAGGTTGATTCAGGAGGTGAAGATGCATGCGATCCAGGGTGGATCATAAGTTTGGATTAGGAACTGGCTTACCCATATCAGACAGAGAGAGTAGGGGTGGAAGGCTGTTATTCTGGCTGGAGGTTCATGTCCACTGGTGTCCGACAAGAACCTGTGTGGGGCCCTCTGTTATCTGTGATATATATCAGTATCTTGGATAAAAACATAGATGGGTGGATTAGCAGGTTTGCAGATGACACCAAGATTGGTGGAGTTGTGGAGAGTATAAAGGACCATCAAAGATTACAATGCATTATGCCGTTCCAGACATGTGCAGAGAAAAAGCAGATGAAGTTTAATCTGGGCAAGTGTGAGGTGTTGCATTTTAGAATGACAAATGAAAGGAGAAATTATACAGTTAATGGTAGATCCCTTAAGAACATAGGGGTACAGTTGGATAGTTCACTGAAGTGTTTGAGCAAGTGAATAAGTTGGCAGTCAAGCTGTATGGTATACTTTTATTAGTAGGGATGTTGAATGCAAAAGTAAGGAAATCATGCTATAGCTATATAAAACTTTAGTCACGGTGTATCTGGAGTATTGTGTGCAATTCTGGCCGCCCATTATTGTAAGGATGTGGAGACTGTGAATAGGGTACAGAAGAGGCTTACCAGGATGCTCCCTGGTTTTGAAGACATGAGCTGTAAGGAAAGGTTGGGAAAACTTGAGTTTTTCTCACTAGAGCGTCAGAGACTATGGGAAGATCTGATAGAAGTTTTTAAAATTATGAGAGGCATAAATACCCAGGATTTATACCCTAGGGTGGAAATATCAAATATCAGAGGACATGCTTTTAAGGTTAGAAGCGTTAAGTTTAAAGGCAGGTAAGGGGTAATATTTTTATGCAGACAGTGGTAGTTGCCTGGAAGAGGTTACCAAGAGTAGTCGTGGAAACAGGCAGTTTGGTGGGATTTAAGAGGGATTTAAGATGCACACATGAATATGAAGGGAATGGAAGGATATGGATGATACTCAAGAGGCAGATACTTAGTATAAATTGGCATCAAGATTGGCAGAACGTCATGGCCCAAATGATCTATCCATTGCTGGTACTGTTCTATGTTTAATACTCTGGACCGTAACTGGAATCTATTAACCAGGAACATATTGCATTTGTTTAAGTGTGCAACATATGCATTATATTGACATCTACAGAGTCCAATAATGCAAAAATATTGAAATATTATGTCTGTAGCAATTCAGTGGGTAGGTTATAATTGCATTTGTTAGTTATGTTTGTTGAACAATGTTCTAATCTGCATTTTATGAATGACTGATCCTAATTAGATTGATTAACATTGTTAATGATGAAATTGCAACATTCAATTAATTGCAGATTTGGATATTCATTTGTTAATGTAAGAGTTTCCTCTTGCCAATAGTATACTATATGGCTGTGTGCTAGGAGCTTTTTGCATTTAATGGGACTGTTCTTGTTTTGTTCCAATTTGAACAATAATTTCTGTTCCAATTTTAATAATGACTTCTGTTCCAACTTCTGTAAATTTGCAACCCAAGAATCTATCTTTAGCTACTGCTTTATTTTTTACAATTAAATTCTTTATAACATAATCCATAGCTTTTGGGCATCCCACCAAGTGTTCCTGCAATACCTAGCTCGATAACTCTTTAGCTGCACAGCTCCAGTAGCCAGTTTGATTCTGACCTTGAGTGTTGTCTGTGTGGAGTTTTGCATATTCTGCCTTTGAACGTGTGGGTTTCATCCCATGTTTGAAAGGTAGTCTGTTAGGTTAATTGGCAAGTGCAGGTGGGTGGCAAGAGAACTGTGGAGAGTTGATGGGCATGTAAGTGGAAATAGGTGACAAGGAAATATGTGGGGGAATGGGACTGATCGGAAAGCACTGAGAGCTGTCATAAGCTTGATGCACTAAATGATAGTCTTCTCTGCTCTAAGAAAATATGAATAAATATATGAATTTCATGCTGAGAGTTCTGTTTAATATTTCATCTGGAAGACTGCATCTGTCTCAATGCAATACCGCATAGAAAATGTATGTCAAAAGTACACCATTTAGCTCATCATGTCTCCACCAAATGAAGAAAAGCTATCCAACCTAATCCCATGATCTGGAATATCCATCAGATGTGATCAGGATTTCTCC
This sequence comes from Hypanus sabinus, assembly GCF_030144855.1. Classification (NCBI taxonomy): domain Eukaryota; kingdom Metazoa; phylum Chordata; class Chondrichthyes; order Myliobatiformes; family Dasyatidae; genus Hypanus; species Hypanus sabinus. Next base: position 16,819,357 of record NC_082718.1, read on the forward strand.
ATCTACTAACCTCTTGGGCAGTGACCTCCAGAATCCTGCCACAGTCTGGATAAGATTATGTTTCTTATTTTCACTCTAAGCAGTTTCCCCAATTTTGTTTTTATCTCTCTGCTAAGGAAAATATGTTCTTATTTATTTTGTCTAGGCCTGTCATCATTTTAGATACCATAGAGTCATAGAGCATTACAGCACAGAAATGGGTTCATCCACACAACTCATTGATGCCAACCTATTGCCTATGCTAATCTGATTTGTCCTTACTATCCTGTCTAAATGTCTTTTAAAGCATAGAATTATAATTATATCTGCCTCTACCAAATTCCATAGCAGTTTGTTCTGTATAGCTAGCACCCTCAGTCAGGATAAACTTGCCCCTCAGATCTCCTTTGAATTTGCATCATTTTCACCTTTAATTTCTTTTCCCCCCCCCCCCCAGTTTTAGACTCCATTATCCTTGGAAAAAGACTCACTTACCTACCCTTTCTATCATCTTCATAATCTTGTAAATCTCCAAAAGGTCACCCTTCAGTTTCTTACGCTCTAGAAGAAAAATTGTGCTCATCTGTCCAGTCTTTCCTTACAAGCTCAAACCCTCCAATCCCAGTAACATCCTCATAAATCTTTTTGTGCCCTTCTCAGTTTGATGACCTACTTAGTATAACCTTACTGATCTTGTGTTCCATACCTTTTCCAATAAAACATCTCAACTGCCTTTGTCACCACCTTTTGTCCTGTCCATCTACTTTTTAAGTTACAAGGTTTCTTTATCATTTCACATCATGCAGTACCATCCCATGTATATTTATTTGCCAAATCCTTTATTTCTCTGGACTAAATTCCATTTGCCCTTTTCTGCCCAACTGACCGGAATATCTCCATCTTGTCAGAAACTAAAGCTTTTTCCCTCTCTGTAAACGATCTGACCAATTTTCTGTCAGCGCTACACTGAGTTAATTTAATTGGGATTAAATACTCTTTAATGAATCATAAATTGAGAAGGTTCCAGAGCAACACCGAACATTTCCTTTATTATGTTGATGCAGGCCATTCAGCCCATTGGCCCCATTACAGCTGTAAATAGCAGTCCCTTCAATCCCATTCCCCCATCATTATTTCCCTGTTGTTCTACATCACTTATGCTCATCAACACCCTTTAATCTTTTGTCAATTTCCCACAGAAAAAGGTCATTTACAAGGAGCTATTTAATCTGCTGAAGGTCTTTGGGAAATGGGAGGAAACCAACATGGTCATGAAGGATGTATGCAATCTCCACACAGATAGCAGCCAAGAGCAGGATTGAACCTGCATCCCTGGAACCTTGGAAGCAACTTTGCTAATTACCATACCATTCTACCCCGAATTTGTTCCTTTCAGGGGATAAAAGTAACAATGGTAACAGTTGCAGAAAGGTCCCATGCAATTCTCAAGTAAATAATAATTTACTTGAACCCAACTTAATTTTGGAGGGGAAGGAGCAGCCAGAAGTCTTGGTACATATTGGTACCAATGATATAGGAAGGAAAGGCAAAGATGTCCTGAAGAGAGAATTTAGAAAACCAGGCAGAAAGCTGAGAAGCAGGACCTCCAAGGGTAGTGAGTTTCTGGATTGCTACCAGTACCGTGCACCAGTGAGACTAAAAACAGGATGATTGGCAGATAAATGCATGACTGAGAAGCTGGTGCAGGAGACAGGGCTTCAGGTTTCGGATCATTGAGATCTCTTCTGGGGGCGGGGGGTGGGGTGCATGACCAGTACAAAAGGACAGATTGCACCTGAACCCGAGGGGGACCAATATTCTCACAGGCAGGTTTGTTAGAGCTGTTGGGGAAGGTTTAAACTAATTTGGCAGGAGGGTGGGAACAGGAGTGAAGTGACTCAGGATAGGACGGATGGTAAAAAAACAAAGATAGTGTGCAGTAATACTGTCAGGCAGATGATAGGAGAAAATTGCAGCCAGCAGTTTGAGTATCAGTGCATTAGGGATGCAGAATCAAAAAGGGAAGCAAATACAGTATTCTAAGTGTTATATCTCAATGCACGGAGTATAAGAAATCTTGTTGCACTTTTACAGATTGTCGGGTATGATGTTGTGGTCATTACTGAATCGTGGCTGAAGGATGACTGTAGTTGGGAGCTGAATGTCCAAGGTTACACTTTGTATATTGGAGAAATAGGAATATAGGCAGAGTGGATGGTGTGGCTCTGTGGTGCAGAATACCATCAAATCATTAGAAAAATGTGACATAGGATTGGAAGATGTTGAATCCTTATTGGTTTAGTTGAGAAACTGCAAGGGTAAAAGGACCCTGTTGGTAGATAGATAAAGGCTTCCAACCAGTAGATGAGATGTGGACTACAGATTACAACAGGAAATAGAAAAAGCATGTCAAAAAGGCAATGTTGTGATAGTCAAGGGAGATTTTAACATGCAGGTAGACTGGGAAAATCAGGTTGGTAATGGATCTCAAGAGAAGGAATCTGTTGAAGGCCTATGAGATGACTTTTTAGAGCAGCTTGTTGTCGAGCCTGCTAGGGGATCAGATAAACTGGATTGGGTGTTATGTAATGAACTGGAGGTGATTAGGGAATTTAAGCTAAAAGAACCCTTAGGAGGCAGTGATCATAATATGATTGAGTTCAACTTGAAATTTGATAGAGAGAAAGTAAAGTCTGAAGTAGCAGTGTTAATGGAGTAAAGAAAATTACAGTTGTATGAGAGAGGAGATGCCAGAGTAGATTGGAAGAAGTAAATTGGCAGGGATGACAGCTGAACAGCAATAGTTTGAGTTTCTGGGGTAAAATGAGAAAGGTGTAGGATAGATGTATTTCAAAAACAAAGAAATATTCAAATGGCAAAATAGCACAACAGTGGCTGACAAGGGAAGTCAACACTAATGTAAAAACCAAAGAGAGAGCATGCAACAAAGCAAAAATAAGCAAGAAGATGGAGGATTGGGAAGTTTTTGAAAAACCTACAGAAAGCAACTAAAAGAACCATTAGGAAGGAAAAGATGAAATATGAAAGCAAGCTAGCAATCAATATCAAGGTGGATAGAAAAAGCTTTTTCAAGTATATAAAAAAATAAAAGCAATATGAGAGTGGATATAGGAAAGCTAGATAATGAGGCCAGAGAAATAATGACAGGGGACAAGGGGATGTCAGATGAATTAAATGAGTATTTTGTGGAAGACACTAGCAATGTTCCAGGCATTGAAGAGAGTGGGGGAAGAGAAGAAACTGCATGTACTATTACAAGGGAGAAGGTACTCAAAAAGCTGAGAGACTTAAAGGTGCATATGTCACCCAACACATGAACTGCACCCTAGGGTTCTGAAAGAGGTAGCAATAGAGATTGTGGAAGCATCAGAAATGATCTTTCAAGGATCATTGGACTCTGGCATGGTTCCGGAGGGCTGGAAATTTGCAAATGTCACTCCACTCTTTAAGAAAGGAGGGAGGCAGCAGAAAGGAAATTATAGACCTGTTAGCCTGACTTCAGTGGTTGAGAAGATGTTGGAGTCATTTGTTAAGGACAAGGTTATGGCGTACTTGGTGACACAGGACAAGATAGGACAAAGTCAGCATGGTTTCCTTAAGGGAAAATCTTGTCTGACAAAAATGATGGAATTCTTTGAGGAGATTACAAGTAAGATAGATAAAGGGGATGTAGTGGATGTTGTATATCTAGATTTTCAGAAGGACTTTGACAAGGTGCAGCACATGTGGCTGCTTACCAAGTTAATAACCCACGGTTTTACAGGAAAGTTACTAACATGGTTAGAGCATTGGCTGATTAGAAGGAGGTAGCAAGTCAGAATAAAAGGATCCTTTACTGGTTGGCTGCCAGTGACTAGTGGTGTTCTGCAAGGGTTGGTATTGGGACCACTTCTTTTAATGCTATATATCAATGATTTAGATGATGGAATAGACGACTTTGTTGCAGCTAATATGAAAATTGGAGGAGGGGTAGGTAGTGTTGAGGAAACAGGAAGGCTACAGAAGGACATGGACAGATTGGGGAAAGAGCAAGAAAGCGGTAAATGAAATACAATGGTGGAAAATGCATGGTCATGCACTCTGGTAGTAGAAATAAATGTGCAGACTATTTTCTAAGCTGGGAGAAAATCCAAAAATCTGAAATGCAACAGAGTGTAGGAGTCCTTGTGTAGTACACACTAAAGATTAACTTGCAGATTGAATCAGTGGTGAGGAAGGTAAATGTAATGTTAACATTCATTTCAAGAGGTCTAGAATACAAAAGCAGGGGTGTGATGCTGAGGTTTTGTAAGGATTTGGTGAGGGATTGTGAACAGTTTTGGGCTGCTTATGTAAGAGAAGACATGCTGGCATTGGAGATGGTTCAGAGAAAGTTCACAAGGAGATTTCCAGGAATGTAAAGGTTATCGTATGAGAAAAATTTGATGGCTCTGGGATTGTACTCGCTGGAATTTAGAAGGATGAGAAGGTGATCTCATTGAATGTTGAAAGACCTAAACAGAGTAGATGTAGAAAGGATGTTTCCCATGGTGGGAGAGTCTAGGACAAGAGGGCGCAGCCTCAGGATAGAGGGGTGTCCATTTAAAACAGACTTGCAGAGAAATTTCCTTAGTCAGAGGGTGGTGAATTTGTGGAATTTGTTGCTACAGGCAGCTGTGGAGGCCAGGTTGTTGGGTGTATTTAATGTGGAGATTGATAGGTTCTTGTTTGGCCATGGCATCAAAGGTTACGAGGAGAAGGCTAAGGAGTGGGACTGAGTAGTGGAAAAAACCCGATCAGCCACAATTGAATGGCAGAGCAGATTCGATGGGCCAAACAGCCTAATTCTGCTCCTATGTCTTAAGGACTTTTGGTCTAATGTTGAGATTTTATTCTCGATATTCCACTTAATCTCCCTGTATTACTCCTTAATAATCGCAATCCTATGAAGATCAAATATTCTTCTGGCTTCTCCAACTTACCTTATTTCCCAAAACTGTATATAAATCTTTCACAAAAAATGTGATGGGATAAACGAAAACATTAACATGCGCCACTTCAAATTTAAAATGAAAAGTAAAACCTCAGAGCTTTGAATTTTTCTACTATTTTAAATTCTACGTATGTTTTTTAAGCTCTCAATTTTTTGAGAAGCCATTGGCAATACCAGGGTCCATGATGTTGGTTTAACATAATTGGTAGAAAGGCCATATAAACTAACATGCAATGGTTAGTTCTCTTTATTTTTTTTGGATCATAAATGCATGCAGCTTGTGGAATAAGTGAAGATGCGGAAGTGCCAAAAGGCAGAACCTTATTCAGAGCTTGTGAGTCATATTGGACTTGGAAGTGGAATAAATGTTTTTCTTCCACAAATGAAGAGAAAAGATTATGGTTAATAGAATTTCTTTTCAGATAGCAAATTTTTTCCTCCATTGCTCTGAAATGTGAATAAAATAGTGTTCACAGTGTTATGTTTTGTAATTCCAAAACATAAAACTAATTGAAAGAATAACACAGAAGCCCAGAATGCTTGTGTAGGTTTTGTTTTTTCTTTAGTAAGGCATTCAATTATGACATACAAGCCATTCATGTACTTTTACATAAAACCCATTATGAATTATGTAAAAAAATGCTTTATCAAACAATACACTGTATTTACAATATTAATGAAATATTAAATACACAACACTCCTCCCTGCTTAGCTATAAACTCCAACTCAATGTACAATGCATCTCAACTATATACACTGTTATACAACTACACTTACACCCGAAGCCAGTCTGGCTGTAAATCTGTGCAACTTTATTCTGCGATGCAAAGTCAATAGGACATTCACTTCCATGACTCATAACATGTGACATGTCTGCACCTGTATCATAAGGTGAAGTGCCACTGGACAATATGGATCATAATGTGTGAGTTCAGTGTTTGCCATCACCATTTCCTTTGCCTTTTGGAAGGCCTCCTCAAGCTGCTTTGTCCATTGCCATTTATCCCCAATCTGTAGTAATGAGTTCAAGGGATGGAGCACATAACCAGGTTTGGCATGAACCTATTATAGTAATTGGCAAATCCTGAAAAAGGGTGGCAACTGTGACATGTTCTTTGGCCTTGGGGCATCCGCCACTTCTTGAATTTTCTCAGCACACTGTGTAATTCTTATGCATCAATAGTGTGACCACAGTAAGAGATGCTTGGTTTAAAGAATTCACACTTGCTGTGTCGTGCTCTGTGCCCCTAATCTTCTAATCTTTTTAACACTCTCTTGAGATTTTGGATTTGTTCGTTGTCATCCTTACCTGTAACAACGATGTCATTCAGGTAACGCTGAGAGCCTGGGCAGCCTTGCAGCACCTGGTCCATCACTTTCTGCCAGAGTGCAGGTTCAGATGCTACTCCAAAAATAAGCATCATCCATGGGCTCCACGCAACCTTGGAAAGAATTCCTTCAGCCTTCATGCAGTCTAACTCACTGGCTACTTTATCACAGATGGTGTAAGGAACTGGATGGGCTTTGTAAAACTTTTGTGTGGCATTTTCATTTAGCACTATTGTACTCTTGACATGTTTGAGTTTTCCAATGCCACCCTTGAGGCACCATCCAGTATCTTTCTTAGTTCACTTTCAGTTGACTCTGTTGGTGGGGATTAGGCATACAAATGGTGGATGGATCTCCAATCAAGTTATAGTTGTCTCAGCCACTCATGGCCTCAAAATGCTGGCCCTCCTATTTTTACCACATACAATCCCAGTGTTGGTTGATGTATTTCACTGTTATGAATGTCATTCCCAAAGGAGTTACCATTTCTCCAGTACAGGCTTTTAGTTGGATATCTGCTAGCTTCAGTTCAGTATCTTTGAAATGCTGTTCAATCTCAGTTTGTGACTGAAACAACAGAGCCAGGGTCCAATTCCATTTTAATTAATTTGCTGTTTACTTCTGGTGCAAACCATATTGCTTGTTTCTTGTTAGATTCCACATTGTACCTCTCAAGTCTATCTGGTGTTACTCTAATCATTATCATATTTTTCATCAACAGCATGCAGATTAAGGCTCTTTTTGAAACTGAAACCTGACTTTTTATCTTTAGCTCTTCCCTGTGGGGTCCAATTATTTTTGTCTGCTGATGTGCTCTTGGTATGTGTCCTAATTTGTATTTTCTATAAGTTTCACTTTTAAATCTGCATTGGTTTTGTGTATGTGAGCCCTTGCCATGATGGTAACACACTTCATTCGGCCATACAGGTTTCTGTTTAGACTTTGCAATTTTGTTCACATGCTCTTTCATTCCTGACCGCAAGTCATTTTTGTTTCTGGCTGCTGTTTCCATTGATAAAGTGATTTCAGCTGCTCTTTTAAATGTAAGTTGTGCTTCAGTTAGGAGCCATTCTTGAGTGCTTTCTTGTAAGGTTCCACAAACTAAACAATGTCTCAGTACATCATTAAGCCCAATTATTGAACTGGCAATACTGAAACAGTTTCTTCAATTCAGCCACATAAGCTGAAATGGACTCCACTTCCTTTTGATTCTGCTTAAGAAAGCTAAAGCGCTCTGCAATCAACAAAAGGTTTTGGTTCTAAATGTTCCTACATTAATTTCACAATATCAGCAAAGCTCATTTTGGCTGGTTTGGTTGGAGCAGTTAAATTTATAAGCAAATTGTATGCTCTTCCACCAAATATGACACTCGTTCTCATCGGTTATTCCATTTACTTTAAAATACTGTTCAGTTATCCAATTATGTGTTGTGCAGTCAAATGTGTCTATCTTTTCAATGTAGCCAGTTATTTCTGCATGAAAAAATTATTACCTAGTACTCACTGTTTATGTAGCGATGAAATTTATCCTTTTTCTGGCTTTGTTTAATTCGAACTTTTCTCTCTGCTTTTGAAGAAAAAACAATTTACTGTTTTTTTTTACTCAAGCATTTCTCTCCTCTTAAGAAGAAAGCTTGCTGCATTTTTTTAAAAACTGAAATTATTTCTGTGCTTCAACAGGTAGGTAATCATCTTGGGTTCATTTTAAATCTTACTCGTCACCACTGTTATGTTTTAACTAATGTTATATAACTAATTGAAAGTACAACACCGGAGCATGGAATGCTTGTACACGGGAGCCCAGTATGCCTGTGCACAGTTAGTTTTTACTTTAGTGAGGCATTCACTTATGATGTGACAGTGTAATGATGTAGCCATTCTTGTACTTTTACATATAACCTGTAATTAATTATGTAAAAAAACAAATAATGCTTTATCAAACAATATATTTACAGTATTACTCTAATATTACTGAAATATTAACTACCAAAAACGGTTTGAAATTTGGGTATTATGAAGGGTTCTGAGCGGTTAAATACTTGTACAATTAGCAATTGGATTTGTATTTTATTATTCTCAAGTTATAAATAAGTTTTGTCCATTTTCCTCCATCTCTATTTTGTATGATCTTTACGTGTGTGTTGAATGTGGCAATTTACTGCTGTGATTAAATGGAGTTATTTTCAGTTTTCTTCACTATTAGTGGAAAGGCTTGGAAGTTTAAATAGTTGATTCTTAAAGTAGTTATTGAATTGTAGCTTTTTGTATCCATTTTGTATATTTGAAATTTCAGAACATTTGCCAGTTTCTCACCACAAGTACAAAGAATTGTGTGTGTCTTATTCTGCAGATTTGCAGTGGCCTGCTAAAGACATGAGAGGCTATTTCATGGAAAATGCAAAACTATTCAAAGGATCTGATGAGTGTTTCCTATCTCACAAGAATGATATTGAACTTCATGTTCAATAAGTACACTACAGTAGCTAAAATACTCTCCACAGTGACTGTAAAACACTACACATATTAGTTTGTTATGTTCTGTAACAGTTACAAAGTTTGTAACTGTTAAGAAATGCACAAAGCACAAGTTTATTTGAACTACAGAATATACTCAATTTTGTTGAAAAGTTGCGGAAGGAATGTAAAAGAAAAGTGAATTAAAATGTTTTGAAGTTGTGGCAAGTTAACCAGATCAGAATGGAGAAACTCTGGAGAGTTATGGCAAAATTATTTTACCGAAGGAAAAAGCAATATTCATCCTGTACTATTTTCGTAGTGGTCCTGAAATAGACAATCAAGATGTGTGCTGGAAACGGGCAGTATCTCACCAACTAGCCTCTTTAATTTGGAGTTCCATGGTGTCAGAAGGTTCCTAAATTAGATTTTAAGTTGCAGTGGATGTAGTTCTTTTCATCACATGCACCTCAGTATAGCCAATTTTTACTTTGAGAAAGATGTTTTAAATAAACCCCTTCAGACAATAATGTCTCAGTATTACCATTAAAGGATCAAAGCTTCCTATTCAGTGCTGACTCTTTCATGCTATTCACCATCTCTAACCTTTATTTGCCATAATTGGCTCAGCTTCACAGGAAAATCAGCGAACTTCCCACTCCCTCCAATTGGCAAGTTGCCTGTTTTAGCTCATTTAGTTGCCAACTTCCACTAAGTTTGTTTGTTTGTTGTTCCTTTTTGCGCCTTGTGATGCGTTGGGCGGCATTTCTGCCGTTTCTGTAGCGTTTAACTGTCTTTTACTAGGCCGAGTTGCTAGCTCAACACACAATCTAGCATGGATGGAAACCGTGCAAGGAGCCGGCTGGATTCGAACTAGGCCATATGCCTTGAAGTCTGGTGCCGATGCCACTACATCACCAGTGGCTTCCCAAGAAATTTAAGAGTATTAAATTTGACCTAGCATTTTCTGATACCATTGATTCCAATTGATCTGAAAAAACAAAAAAAAACAAAAAACGTTCTGCAATTATAAAGAATAATAAATATATATATAAAATATCTAATCAAATTTCATACAATTTTATGTTTTGCAATCAATTTGTTTTTGCTCATTTTTTAATGTAAAAATAACTTTTGTATAAATTTGTGGGATGTTGGCTTTGCTTGCACAACAGTACTAGCAATGTGTTTGTTTCACTGGGCTGTTTTGTATAGCCATTCAGATTCATTTACATTATATGTGTGGTCAGGTTTTCTATAAATGTGAGGACAGCAAGTTTTTATACCCTATATTGCACCACCATAGTTGACAGCAGAATGAGGAGTAAGCTACATTGCCACTGACAAGAGTTCAGATTGGTGTTTAAATGTACCTATTTTAAGCAAAGTTGCATTAACAGTTATCAAATTGTGATACTCAATTTATTACATTTTTCCACTTTGTCTTTATTGATCTTTAATGGTGTCTGAATCTTCAGCTCAGTTGTCAGCAAAAATTTAATTCTGATCTAAATTAGTAACTTTAATTTAGCAATGTTGGTGTGAGAATCTGGTACCGTATACTGGTTTCCTTCTGCCTGACACTGATGACAGAGGTGGAACAAGTCTCAGTACACATTACTGTGAAAATTTAAATCTGTTCTGTCACTCCAGCCTAGGCAAATAGTTAATGAAGAATAGCAAAGGAACTTGTAGCTTCTCAAATCTTGTTGCTTGCACTTCTTCTCTTCGTCTCATGTTCCAGTTATTTATTGCTTATTTATTATTTTGTCTTGTTCTGTATATGCACAATTTGTCTTTTGCACACTGGTTGTTTGTCTGGTCGGGTGCGGTTCATTGATTCTATTGTGTTTCTTAGATTTACTGAGTATGCCTGCAAGAAAATGAATCTCGGGGTTGTATATGATGACTTTGATAATAGATTTACTTTGTACTTTTGTACTATGTACTTCAAAAGTATCATTTCCTGACTGTGCCTGGAACATTAATAATACTTCACCTTAGATCTCTAGTACCCATACTCATAATTAATGGTTCTCAGCAGTGAAATCGCTGCTGTTTACAGATAAACAGGGAAAAACTTAATTTTACAGAATTCCTTAAAGCAAGTGATGGCAAGGCAGCAACTGTTTTGCATCTCTCCGGATTCTCTCTTGATCTGTATCATGCGAATTTAGATCTGCCCTGTGTTTATACACAACACTGTTACAGCTAATTCATCTGAAGAGTACAGACTTTCTGCTGTACTATCCACCTGGCCTTTACCTAATCTCCTGTACCTTTATTGTATTTTTTAATCTTCAACTTTCTCAAGCCAGCAACTATTTAATTTCTTTTCAAGTTGCTTCGAGGATAATTTGTAAAAGAAGTTTCTGCATTTTAACCAGAGCCCACGGGTTAGAACCCATGTAATGTAGGGCAAATTGGCTGAGTGGATCCAAAATTTGCAAGTAATTAGAGGCAGAAAATAATGGTGGAGGGTTATTTTATGAAATATGTGATTAATTTTGTATCATAAGTTTTGGTGTTGGGACCTTTGATGTTTGCAATATATAGTAATGACTTGGACGTTGAATGTGGGAGATAGGACCAGTAAATTTGCAGATGACAAAAATGGTGGTGCTGTAGAACTATGGAAGATTGCTTTAGGCTACAGTATTATAAAGGTCAGTTGGAAGTGAACAGAGCGATTGGAGTTGGGAAGTTGGTTGGAATTTAATCCTGGCACATGTGAGGTAATGCATTTTGGGAGGGCAAACAAGGGTAGGACATACACAGTAAATGGTAGAGCCTTGGGGAGTGTTGATGAATGGAGAGAACTTAGAGTACGTGCATAAATCCTAAAAATTGCAGCACAGGCATGGCTTCATTGGCTAAAGCATAGAATATAAGACCAGGTTGATTATCAAACAAATTGATAAAACATTGGTTGACCAAAGCTGGAGTATCATGCACAATTCTGGTTTGTACACTTTAGGAAACAGAATCGTGCATGATACTTCTATGCTTTAGTGACTGCACTGGAGACACTGCACAGGACATTCACCAGGTTGATTCCAGGATGGGTGTGTTTGGGCGTAAAGGGCAGTTTGGATAGGATGAGTTGTTTTCCGAGGCTGAGATGTGGCTGATAGGAATATACAACATTATGATGTAGATAGTAGGAATCAGAATCAGGTTTATTATCACCGACATGTGACGTGAAATTTATTAACAGCAGCAGCAGTTCAATGCAATACATGATCTAGAAGAGAGAGAGAAAAAATTAATAATAATAAATAAAATAAAACATAATAAATAAACAAGTGAATCAATTACATACATTGAATAGATTATTTAAATATGTCCTGGGTGCGGGAGGTCCTTAATAATGGACGCCGCCTTTCTGAGACACCGCTTCCTAAAGATGTCCTGGGTACTTTGTAGGCTAGTGCCCAAGATGGAGCTGACTAGATTTACAACCTTCTGCAGCTTCTTTCGGTCCTGTGCAGTAGCCCCTCCATACCAGACAGTGACACAGCCTATAAAAATGCTCTCCACGGTACAACTGTAAACGGTTTTGAGTGTATTTGTTGACATGCCAAATCTTTTCAAACTCCTAATAAAGTATAGCCGCTGTCTTGCCTTCTTTATGACTACATCAATATGTTGGGACCAGGTTAGATCCTCAGAGATCTTGACACCCAGGAATTTGAAGCTGCTCACTCTCTCCACTTCTGATCCCTCTATGAGAATTGGTATATGTTCCTCGTCTTACCCTCCTGAAGACCACAAACAGCTATTTTGTCTTACTGATGTTGAGTGCCAGGTTGTTGCTGTGGCACCATTCCACTAGTTGGCATATCTCACTCCTGTACACCCTCTCATCACCACCTGAGATTCTACCAACAATGGTTGTATCGTCAGCCAATTTGTAGATGGTGTTTGAGCTATGCCTAGCCACACAGTCATGTGTATACAGAGAGTAGAGCAGTGGGCTAAGCACACGCCCCTGAGGGGCACCAGTGTTGATCGTCAGCGAGGAGGATGTGTTATCACCAATCTGCACAGACTGTGGTCTTCCGGTTAGGAAGTCGAGGATCCAAATACAGAGAGAGGGAGGCCCAGGTTCTGCAACTTCTCAATCAGGATTGTGAGAATGATGGTATCAAATCTTTTTTTCTGGTGGTTCAAGCCTCTGTGACGAAAGGATATAGATTTAAAGTGAGAGGTAGGTTTAACAGGGATCGGAGGAGGAAATTTTTCCCACAGTGGTTGGAATGTGTGAAGTGTTGCCAGTGGAGGTAAGGTGGATTTTACGGCATTTAAAAACCAGCTAGTCAAACACTTGAATTGCCACATCATAGTAGGCTATGGACCAAGTGCTGGCAATGGGATTAGTATAGATGGGTGCAACATTCAGCATGGGCATGGTGAATCAGAAGGTTTGTTTCTATGCTGCAGGATTCAGTGATTCCATTCTGCCAATAATGAGATAATATGCTATTTATCTTAAGAATAGCACTCTGAAATCTAACATGTTTCTGAATGTTTACATCTTTGGTGGAGAAAATGGGACTTCATTTCTCATGTGAATCTTTATATTATAGTTCCTTGTGAACAGTAATATTCTAGTATGTCTGCTAAAATAGTATCAATCAAAGGTGCAGATGTGTGAGGCAGCGATGATTGTCAAGTTCTGATTGCTTCCTAGGCCATTCGGCCAGTTATAAGTCAATCATATTCGTGAGTTTGGAATCACTGTATAATCCGGAATGAGGGTGGCCTATTCCTGTCTCAGAACACTCGTTTCGTGATGATGTTGTTGAAATAATCTAATTGAATGTAAGCAATGCATGTTGCGGTCATAATTTCCATAATCTGTCCAGTCAGCACTGTTTATCTGAACTCTGTTTCTTATTGGTCACAAAATATTCAAAGTCACAGACAAAGTCAAAGTAAATTTATTATCAAAGGACATTTGTGACACCTACCTTGTTATTTGTTTTATTTTGTTTCTTTAGAGATACAGCACAGAACAGCCCCTTCTGGCCCAACGAGCTGTGCTGCCCAGCAACCCACCTATTTAACATTAGCCTAATCACAGGACAATTTACCAATTAACTTACTAACCAGGACATCTTTGTACTGTGGGAGGAAACCCACATGGTCACAGGTGGAACGTACAAACTCCTTACAGATGGGGATGGAATTGAACACCAAACTCCAATGCCCCGAGCTGGTGATAGCATTGTGTTAACCACTATGCTACAGTGATGCCCAGATATCTTCTTGCAGGCGTTTATAGGAAAGTAAATAAATACAATAGGATTTATGAAAAACTATAAATAACAAATGCTGACAAACAGCCAATGCGCGAAAGAAGACAAATAGTGTAAAAAAATACTAAGAATTTTAGTTGTAGAGTCTTCAAAAGTGAGCTGGAGGACTCCAAAAGTGGTGGAGTCACTTACGCACTGATGTGTGTGAAGCTATCCATGCTGGTTCAGGTGCCTGACAATTGTAGGCGATGGTTAGTGGTTGTCAGTGCAAAATTCACAAGATTTCTACTGTGCATTTTATTAAAAAGTACATCACAGTTATGCAGTGCATAATTAGTATTCTGTATTCTGAAAGGTGGAGTAATTTCCCTGTCTACTGGCATGCTAACCACACTTGCCAGCAAGGTCACCACATCCCAAACGTAACTGGCCCAGATGTGGAAGACTTATTTTACCAACCTGAAGCATCCCAGACTCCAGCATTGTGGCCCAAGTGGTAACAGGTCCTCACAATGTTGCTCCAAAGAAGCCAAGCTTCGGAAATTCCCATGAATATCTTGACAGCTGACAAGCCCTCTACCTCCATCCTTGCTGGTTGTCAAAGCAGTGAGGAGCAGAATGCCAGAAGCATAGCATTAAAAGCAAAACACTGAGAAAAAGTTTTAGGTTGATTAAAGAAAATAGTAAAACTAAAATTAGTCAATGTTTCATTAATTGAAAGCATTAAACAGAACTGGAATTTTTTATGAGACACCTGCTTTCCCTTTCATTTCTCTGAATACCTACATTTGCCTTAGATCCTGCACTAGGCTTAAACAAGATAGGATCAGAGATTAAGCAAGATTCAGACGCAACAGTGGTGTACCTTCACACTATTACAGCTCAGGGCATTCCAGAGTTTGGAGTTCAATTCCAGTGCCATTCTGCACTGAGTCTCTATATGTCCTCCTCCTGGAATGCATGGTTTTTCCCTGGGTGCTCCGGTTTCCTTCTACAGTCCAAAGACATTAATTAGTCATTGTAAATCTTTCCGTAATTAGGTTGGGATTAATCAAGGCTGTAGGGTTGCTGGGGCGGCATGGCTTCAAAGGCCTGAAGGGCCTATTCCATGTTGTAACACTTAATTAATGAATATGGTGCCCACTGCTGTTGCCCTCCCCGGATGGTGCAGTCAGGGCTGTACGTGCATGGAACTGGCAGATTTGGACCAATACTGCTAATTTGGTTATCAGTTCAACACCCAAAGTAAATGTTTAGTAATGTTAGCAGTCTTGATGATTACATTCAGTCACTTTAAGGAGTTTCTATATGAACCTCATTTGGCCAAGGAGGCATGCACCTTCTAAAAGGTGCTCTAAGTGTTTTGTGTGCTAATTGCTGTGTTTGGTCTGCCAATCAGTCATTGCTCAAATGTGCTTTCTTACATGTATTTCAGTGACTATTTCCACAAGCACATACTTTGATGGCTTACTGGTGACTGGTCTTTACACATCAACAAGCATCAGTACTCCACAGAGGGTCAACGGTCCCAGCTCAATTGGTCTTGGTAAGTCTTACAGCCCTTTAAAGGTCAATAACTTCTCACCAGATGTGAAAAATGTTGTTAATTAAAACTTGCATAAATGGTTGAATGAGTTCACATAAATACAACCAATTGAAAGTGACTTGCATGCTATAGGTGCAATTGAACATCAGTTATTCTTAGCCAACACAATAACCTCCACAGAGTGCGAGAGTACTTGTTCATTTCTTTTGTACATGAGAGCAGTTAAGTTAAAATAAAGACCTGGCAGCTGCACTAAAGAGCAGCACTTTAAAGTTACTATGTGTTTTAGCTATGCCAAAGTTTGTTCTTAGTAGTTTGTGGGTTCTTTCCCCCACTCTCTCTCCCCATTCCACCAAGTCTTGGGCACAGAAATCTGACCTGTAAGTATACTTGAAGCTGTGAATGGCTGTTATACTGTGGATGAGAAATCAATTTGAAGTCCTGTCATATTTCCATATTTTATATTTCCTAAGAGTATAAAATGTGCCCATTCACCCATTCGGCAAGTCTACTCCTGTACTCACTTTCCGTGTAATCTATTTCCATCAAATAATCAATTCCCTCCATGTCCTACCACTTAGCTATGCAATGGGGGGAGGGATGCAATATAATGTGGTTAGTTAACCTACCAAAAGTATGTAAGAAACCTGGACCACCCAAAAGAAACTCACACGGTCACGGGGAGAACATTCAAACTTCACACAGACAACAGCAGAGATTAGGACTGACACTGAGAGACACTGACACTGTTCAGTTAGCTGTGTTGTTGTGTTTGTTCCTTCAAAAGAATGTAAAATATTCCAGGTGTATAACAATGACTTGGCCAATGCCTTAATTTAACCAAAAAAAAATTATTTGATTATTATAATGTATTTCAAAGTTACTTCATTGCTGTAATTATTTATTAAGATACAGCATGGAGTAGACCCTTCGAGCTACACGGCACAGCAATCCTCTGATTTAATCCTGGCCTAACTACGAGTCAATTTCCAATGATCAATTAATCTACCAACCAGTAGGTCTTTGGAATGTGGGAGGAAACCAGAACACCCAGAGGAAACCCACGCATTCATGAGGAGAATGTACAGACTCCTTACTAGCAACGGCAGGAATTGAACCCAGGTCGCTGGTACTGTAAAGCATTGTGCTAACCACTACACTACTGTGTCGCCCCAAGGGTGACCTTCTCTGAACACCTCCACACCCACTAATGTTCGAAATGGAGACACAATCTGAAACATCGACTGTCCCTTTCCTCCCATAGATGCTGCCTGACCTGCTGAGTTCCTCCAGCTCCTTTGTGAGTAGCTGCAAAAATGTGTAATACTTTAACCTCACTTAAAACTGAACCTTGGTACCCTGGGATAGTTACTAAATCGACAATGGTTCCAGCATGTGACTGTGTTCCTTAGTTTGCCATTGAACATTAAATGGTCCTGAAATTCTATGGAATAAATTCTTTATTTAAGTCGTCTCTTAATATTAAGTAATCATCATCATCATCAGGTGCCGTGCCCAGTTTGAGCTTTGACTGCCTTGGCCCACACACTCCTGTTTCGGGTCAAGTGGATCAATTCATTGGTATTCATTTCCAGTTCTCTGGCTGCTGTCTCCATCATCATTTGTCTTTGCCTTCCCTTTGCTTTCTTCCCTTCAATCTTTCCCATAATTACCGTAAGTTCTAACTCGTCTTTCCTAATCACATGTCCGATGAAGTCACGTCGCCTTTTCATGATCTTGTACATTATTTCTCCTTTTGTGCTTGCTCTTTTCATGACATCCTCATTAGATATTCATTTCGTCCATGGTATTCTTTGCATCCTCCTCAAAAACCACATCTCTGCTGCTTCAATTCGTACTGTTGAATATTTAATACAGTGTAAGCAAATCAAATGTTAAACGGACTGGAGGAGAATAAGCCAGTAATGTCACATTCCTTTCAGAGTTGCTCTGAAGCTATCATTTGGGACTGTTGATGTAAAGGTGAAACTCTTTCCTGACTGATCACAGTGTTCTTCATTTGAGATTGTCATCAAGCTCTGTCTGTACATAAAGCAAAGGACACCGTTCTGTCTCCATGTATCAATTGACCAGAGACATCACACTTGTTATTTTAAATATTTGTAATCTGTGTAGTCTCATTCTATTATCGAGGAAGAATAGCATGGATCATTGATTTGTCACTTACAGTTCCAAGCACAAATCTTGAATATGTTCACATTTACTTCATAAATATAAATTATGCAATTTTTTTAATTGCCTGTGACTGCGGTGGAAGTACAGATGCAAATCATCAGTGCAGAACTTCAGCTCACATGAATCCTGAAAATATCACAGTGAAGATGGAGAATTTTCAAATGATGATGAGGGGACAAATTGGATTGGAGGGTGAATCATCCAGTGGCGTGCCCTCTGTGAGAAATAGTACATACTGATCGGAGTCTCTAGAAGGGAAAAAGGGAGAATATATATTTCTAAAACTTATAAAAGGAAAAAAGATGGTTAGTCAAATCTGTTCATGGCTATAGTATAGAATATTGATTTGCTTTCATATCAAATGTGGAGTGCAATAATCTTAGACTATATCTTAGATTATTTTGAAAATACTTTAACTGCTGTATTCTTCCATTACTGACTGAAAAATTAGATTTCTTCCTCACATTGCAGTGTCAGAAGATGTCTACAAGCACATGCAGAGAAAGGCATTACATTGATTAGGTGCATTGAGAAGTCACTTAAATTCTAATGTGACCTGCTTCCCATCTCAATTCATAATTAGTAGGGAAGGAGGAAGGGTATAAAAATTCCAGTTAGGGCACAAGACGATCAATTAAATACAAAATGTCTTTAAAATAAGAAATCCCATCAACTTATTAAGAAAATGCAAAATAAAAACTATACTGAAAGCAGGTATGTTTGTACTGTTTGTATGGGAATTCCTAAAAGCAAACCAGTTCATTTACAGTAACGCTTTCTTACAGTTAATATGTTTGGAAATACATTGCCCCAGGGACCATTGTGCTCATGCTATGAAATTCATTCTCTCAGGTATGAATCTGCTTGTCAGGGCTGGAGTGACTAAATGACTGTGTAAAGGCAGTTATTCTCATCATTTCAAAGCATGCAAGTCAAGTTCTTCATTAACTTCAACTTAATAGACATTAAGACCATGTGGCACGTGAACCTGCTTGTCGTGTGGTCTCTCTGCATGGTACAACAGTGATGCAGGATTCCTGTTCCCTGATTACATGGAAGCATCATAGTTGTCATGGCTTTTTAATATGTGGTCCAAAATAAAAACCCAGCCACATTCCATACGTGCCTCAATGCACTAATTTTATTTGGTGTCTTCATACTTCTCAGAACACGAATAATACGTACATACCACATAAAATGAGTCCTGTTTCATAGATGGTTAAATTTAGTTGTGGCATTTGTTTTTCGGTAATTGTAACTATATATCCCAGTCAGGTTATAGATATAGAGTAAATGCATCAGAGAACAGCAATTCATTCCTGCACTTAAATCAATCAGAGCTGACAGCACCCTTTTAATTAAGTGTACACTTCAAAGGTGCCTGGGCTCAAACTGTAGGTATTGATTCTAGAAAAGTCACAGACATTCACAGCTAATATCAGTCACAGCTCAATGCTCAATTATAACATTTGTTAGCATGCTACTAGCGCTGCAGTGCAAAGTGACAGATTTACATGAATCTATTATTTCCATAAAAAGGAATGAAAATTATCCTGAACATGTGGTTGGCTGAATCTCTTGAGCAGGTCCTACATTGATCAGCTACACATTTTTGTTTTATTATTTGTAATGGGATCTGCTTTTAATATGCCCCTGCAAAGCAAGGGAAAGCATAACATCTGGACTGCATCAAAACACGTTTTATCCATATAATTTCCTGAAGTTGCCAAATCCTTCAAAATGCGAACATACAATAAGGATATTGTTCATTGAGCTTTCTCCCTCCATAATAAATTAAATAATTTTGAGTAAACTTTATTAGTTCAGTTTGCCAACATCTTCCTCTGGCCTCCCATCCTCCCCTCTCTCCCCCTCCCAATGTTTTGTGTATATTTTGAATTGGCCATGAGTAGTTGCTGATTATCGTAAAGATACTGTTGAGGACATCCTCAAGTACTGTCACACCTGGAATCTCATTTCAATCATTCCAGTATTCCCCAGCACTCAGGCTTAAGCTGCAGGCTAGTCTTACTTTGGCATTCTCTAAAAGAGCCATTGCTCCTTCCTTAGGAACAACGACTCCGAAAACCCCATCTTAAGTTCTTGCCTCCCTCGTCATCAACACCCCAAGCGTTAAACTTGCTGATTCCCTTCCTATCCAACTCATTCTTCTCAAGGCATTGCATTGAGTATGGCATCATAGCTGGTGTGTGAAGATGAATATCTCCCCAAATAAGCTCTGTGTCTGGCTTCCCTTCCATCAACAGTGTACCTAAACTGTTAACGCATAATGCCTTGCTTGATCATCCTGTTTCCCTAGCTTTGCTGTCTTTTAGCATCTCATTATGTGCCCTCACTCATGCCACTCATTTAGGATTCTTGTTATACATCCATTCAGGTACAATTAAACTATTCTCACCAAATTATCTTCACTTTTTCCTTGCTGATCCTCTTAGTGATTTCATACTCTACTGGTTTTGCTATCTTATCCTCCCTTTATCTCTCCTGCTAGCCCTAAGTCTTTGTTCATAGTTGCTTCTTTAAGATTGCCATTTTGGATCAATAATAGGAGCATTGCCGATCACTTCATCCACTCATATCCCTGTTCCTTAATGATACTTTCTGGAAGAAATTCTCACCACAGCACCTCTCCTTGCTTCAGCCCTCATCACACATCCTTAAATAAAATGATTCAAACATGAAAAGACCTGATGGACAACAGTTTAGCTATTCACAGCCAGATTACTGAAGTGATTAAATGCTCTGAGAGGTTGGTCATGGCTGGAATTAACTCCTGCCTGAGCAAGGATTGGGACCCTCTGCAATTCCTCTACTGCCATAATAGGCCTACAGTCAGTGTATGCAATCTCATTGAATCACAATCAGGTTTAATATCACTGGTATAGGCTGTGAAAGTTTGGTATTTTGCAGCAGCAGTACATTGCAATACATAATAATAAAAAACTATAAATTACAATAAGTGTGTATTAAAATATTAAATAGTGCAAAAAGAGAGGGAAAATATTGAGGGTGTGTTCATGGGTTCATTGTCTATTCAGAGATCTGATGGTGGAGGGGAAGAAGCTGTTCCTAAAACATTGAGAGTGTGTCTTGAGGCTCCTGTAGCACCTCCTTGATGGAAGCAAAGAGAAGAGGACATGTCCTGGGTGATGGAGGGTCCTTAATGATAGAAGCAGCCTTTTTGAGGCATCACCTTTTGAAGGTGTCCTGGATGCTGGGGAAGCTAGTGGCCATGATAGAGCTGGCTGAGTTTCCAACTTTCTGAAGATTTTACCAATCCTGCGCAGTGATACCTCCATATCAGACAATAATGCAACCAGTTAGAATGCTCTCCATGGTACATCTGTAGAAATTTGCTAAGTTATTCTCCTCAAACTCCGTATGACATAGTTGCTGTCATGCCTTCTTTATAATTGCATCAATATGTTGGGCACAAGATAGATCTTCAAAGACACTGACACCCAGGAACTTGAAGCTGCTCACCCTTTCCAATTCTGATCCCTTGATGAGGACTGGGGTGTGTTCCCTCGACTTCCCTTTCCTGAAGTCCACAATCATTTCCTTTGTCTTACTGAAGAAGAGTGCAAGGTTATTGCTGCAACACCACTCAACCAGCTGATCTATCTTGCTCCTGTATCCCTCCTAATCACCATCTGAAATTCTGCCAACAACAGTTGTGTCATTGGCAAGCTTATAGATGGCATTTGAGCTGTGCCTAGCCACACAGTGGTAGGTGTAGAAAGAGTAGAGCTGTAGTCTAAGCACGTATCCTCGAGGTGTGTCAGTATTGATTTTCAGCACAGAGATGTTATTTCATTAGGTCTCTACTTGGCCTTGTAACACTTTGACAACAGCAGCACCTAGGTCAGGTTGCTGTTCATTGATTACAGCTCAGGGTTCAATACCATCACCCCCTAAATATTATTCAAAAAGCTTTAAAACCTGGCCTTCTGTGCCCCTCTCTGCAACTGGATCCTTGATTTTCTCATCGGGAGACCACAGTCAGTGTGGATCAAAAATAATATCTCCTTGCTGACAATCAACATGGGAACACCTCAAGGATGTGTGTTAGCCCATTGCTCTAAATAGGGCTCTTGTATTTTCCTCTCTTCATTGCACTGACTAATAAAAGATTTAATCTGATAGATTAAAACCTTGGTTAAAAAAAACAAATGCAGGGCATGGGAATTATGTTACCACTTGAGAATTCTTGTCAGGTTTAGTGACCACTCCAACAAATCAGAACGTTTTTAAAAAAAGTGTGTTAAGTTCAAAAATTGCACAATACACATCCTGTATCATGACTTTGTATGTTGGAATGAATTGTAATTAATTACAACCAGGACAACTGATTAAGTCACTGCATTGAAATAAATTTGAATGATCAGGACAAGAAAACCCACAAATGAAAGATGACAAAGCAACACAAGAATGAACATCATGTAGAGTGTTGCACGTGTATATCAGCTACAGTTGATGGTAGACTATTTGAGATGATCCTCTATTTCTCTCTGTTTCATTCCTCTAATCTTCCAAAGGGTCTTGCATCAGGGAGTGCTTTGATTCAATTCAAATACTAATTCTCTGTCAATCTTAAATTTAAAGGAAATGCAAGATTTGAAAACACAAAATCCACTCTAAGAGTTATGACGCAGTGTGATCTTGCCTGCAGAAAAAATGTTTATCAATTTCATTCCTCTTTCAGTAGCTACATCTTTGTGTTTTTGATGCATGCTGGGAATATTTGGCAAACAGATGATACGAGGACACTTTGACAGATTGTTAAATGTTAATGTATGCACCACTGTCACTTTAAAACAACACTTTGAAAACTTGGAGACGTTTACATCAAAATAAAGAAAGAAAGCACATTTTTCCTTGAATTCTGCTCATAAAAGAATTTCCCACTGGTTTTACGTAGCCTCTAATTCAAGAAAATATGTGTCACCAATATCTTGTGTGGAGAAATTTGGAGGTACGATATTCAGATGTTAAACCTGTAACTGAAGATTCTCTCCTTTAAGACAATGTCCTAAGCTTTATCGATCACATCTACCTTTCATGTTTCATCACATTTTCTAGACTTGAGTGAGCTACACGTATATTCTCACTATTCTTGGAATGAAGGTATAGGTAATATTTTGCACATGACAAGAATCAGATCGGACTTTTTGTATGTGGATGAATCTGTTGCATTATTAATAATGTTCTCTTCAGGAGTTTTACACTAAATTTATGAAGCTGCACCATATCACACAAAGCACTATTACATAAATGAAACTGATCATTCACTCTCAGATCCGGCCAGTTGAGATAACTGTCCCACATTTTGGTTTGGCCTATAACACTGTAATTAATTCCTTCCCAGATTCAAAGTTTGTTCATGATTGCTGAAGGACATTTTTAGATAGTGCCAATGATTATGTGGTGAAAGGTGGAACAGAACTTTGTGATTTTTGGTCAAAACAGATGGTTAGCTACCAAGACCCGTCCTCTCTGTCCTCATTATAACAATCAGTTAATAGGCTCTTCTCTCTCATGCTAACCAAACATCTCTAGAATCAATACATTATTTTGCAGGTCAAGTAAAATTCAACCACATTATGCGTATACATCATACTGTATATCATTGTACACTTTATAGTGCTACAACATCTGGAACAATGATAACAAGATCTATGTGAGGTTCTGATAGCTGGGCCTTTGGGCATAAAATTGTCATTTGTCACTGATGCAGATACAAAATATCTCAATTGATTTTTCCAAGTAACATTAATTACTTGAATTTAGTTAGCTATACATATTTTAATAGTCTTTGATCCAGTAGATCTTACCAACAGTTGTACTTTATGTTCATTCCAATATCCAGAGGAAATAATGATGTTCTGAAAGGTGTGTGTAATCACACTAGGTCTGTCAACAATTTTTTCCTCTCCTGAAGAAGTTGATTTTATGCAATTTTGCGGGTAGTTTTCAGTATTTTGCATTGGTCACTTAATTCTGAAACAAAGAAAGTAATCAATTTCCTTGATCTATTAGTAATATTGATTCTTCTATGGTAAAGCTTTTGGGTTTTATTTAATTATATTTATACATAGATCTAAGATTATACTTTCCAGAATATGGGTTTTAACACAAATAAGTTTCCACTAATAGTTGTTTGTAAAGCATTTTTCATTTTCTGACATTCTCTAGATTACAGGATTTAACAGAAGTGTTGATTTTGACACTTGAGAAGTTAGGAGTTTGAAACAGGATAACAGTTTTTCTGAAATGTGTTGCTTATTCCAAATGGAGGCACTCTTACATTAATGTAGTGCTGTTGACTCCTGATGTGCAGATCCCACACAATTAGTAGCATTTTGTAAAATAGAAACTTCCAAATAATGCCACCAAAATCCACTTTTTCTCAGGACTTCCGAGCAGTGCAACCTTCTAACTATATGAAGCCAGTTCTGTATATTAACATGCTTGTATCTCAAAGTGAAGTTACGAAGTTACCTATGTAGGCAATACTTGATGCTTAATCTTGCACTGCCAATGCCCTGTAACTGGCCTGTAGACCAAATGATAATTACTGTTTTATTGCCGTATACCTCTAATTAAAGATATTGTTCTAAACTAATTTTTGCATGGCACACTCGTGTATAAAAGTTTGGAAGAGGGTACATCTCAGTCAGTATGCAAATAATTGCACTCACATCTCTGCCTATATAGGCAGGCCTCCGTTAGTCTCAATAGACTATTGATTTGCACCTTGGAAAGTTTCCAGGGCGCAAGCCTGGGCAAGGTCTTTTTTTGTAGAAGACTGGCAGTTGCCCACGTGACCCATGTTGTCCAAGGGAAGGGCAATAGGACCCATATAGCTTGGGTCGTCGCGGAGCAAGGTGTGGTTAAGTGCCTTGCTCAAGGACACACACGTAAGCCTCAGCCAAGGCTCGAACTAGCGACCTTCAGATAACTAGACGAACGCCTTAACCACTTGGCCACACGCCATATAAGGGGAAGGTCAACAAAATGTCACACGATTTGAGAACAGTTTTCTAAGACCTTCATCTTGAGAAGAAATTCTGTACCCATTGCACCCATCTATTCGGCTTAACAATAAATGTCCTTTCCCTTAGTGGTCATGAGTGTAGATTTTTGGCAAGGACAGGATCGGGACTCAGGTGATTAAGAAACACCAGCACAGTGTGTGATAATATTACAGTGGAAATGCTATTATTGCATAATAGATAACATGTCTCTAAAACATGGATATTCAGCATTTTTGAGACCTTCTTGTACTTTGTTTACTTAATTATTAGATGGAGATGTTGGCTTGCGAGAAGATGCTTATTGTTTCAATGAATATAGGGGATCTAGTGCAGAGAGTGTTAGTGGTATTGGGTTGAAACCGGGCACCAGCACTGAGAGGAGGTGACTAGTATAAAAGAAGGGAAGGGCTGGTGAGATAGAAGCCCGTGGTGACTAGTCAGCAAAAGAGGACGGGCAGGTTGTGACGGCAAGGTGGAGAGGAGAGTGGTGTTGGGAGGCAGTGTCATGTGGGTGATAATTGGAGGCAGGTAAAAAGGTAAAAATGAGAGGTAGATGAAGCAAGGTGGAGGGAGATCAGCAGAAATACCAAAAGGCTACCAGTACTGGAATCAGCTAAGCAAAGGAAGTAATAACAGGATCCTTCAGGGTAGAGGTGAATGGCAGACAGAACCTAACCCAGCTAGGCAAGAGTGGAGAGAGGCCTGTGGGAAAATCATGTCACCTCAGTCTACCAAATACCTCAGGCTCCTGTCTCACCTGAGACAGTGTATTTCTCTGTCCTGATGCCACAGATGCTGCCTGACCCACTGAATTCCTTCAGAAGGTTGTTGCTCCAGATTCCAGCATCTGCAGTCTTTTTTGTTTCCATGGAATTCTTAAATATTTCTTATAATTCGTGACTGAGCAGAAATAACTTATTTTTGCAATAGTTTGTAATTTACATTTTAAATTAATGTTTTTTTGAATTTGCCTCTTTTCCATTCAAGGGCTTGAGTCGAAGTATTTTGGGATTCATGGTATTGAATTTTAGTTTCTATTTATTGTTTTCAAGGATGAAGATTCAATTAAACACACAAAAGAACCAAGGAATTGAACTCTCTACCTCTCAGTTGATAAATTATAGACAATGTTTCTTTCAAGTACATTTCTCTGCTTCCGTGCAATAAATGTGTACTGCTAACCAATTAATCATCATTAATTTTGATCTGAGGGTAAAGGCATTCTATTCCTTAATCTTGCAATTTTCTCAAACAATAGAAATCAGTATACAGGGATCTCCACTGATAAGCACCACACAATGCATTCAAAAAGACAGGATAAAACTGTGCTGATCAAGTGTACAAACAGTTGATCACTGTTCATTTGCATTCATTGCAGATCTTCAAGTGCAAGCTTAACTTTCATGTTTGAAAGACATTTTGATCTCTATCTTTATTCTCCACAAAATACAAATAATTCCACGGAGATAATCAAGAACAAGGTAGAATTTTCATCCTTTTCAGTATATCCCACACCAGTTATTTCCACTTCATGCCATGATTCATTTTGCTAATAAGTGTGTTGTGTGTGAGCCACACTGTTATTAATGACTTTGCAAGCATTACACTATTTTCAATTATGCTAATAGTTGTTAGAATGGAAAATAAAACTAGTTAAAGGTCACAATCTAATGCTCTAATGCTTGTGAAGCCCATGGAAATGCAACTCAATAATTGCCAAGCTTCCAATGACGCACAGGTCTTCAATTAAAATAAAGGACTGGCAATTTAATGTAAATATTGCATTGATAAATATACTGCAACTTATGTATTTCTATAACTAATAAGAACATCAGAAATAGATAGGCCATTTGACCGCTCATCCCTGTTCTGTCATACAATAAGATCATGGCTGAACAGCCATTTCCTGTGCTACCCTTGATGCAGAACATGGGAGACCTTCCTTTAATACTTGCAGCCACTAATAAACCAAAAATATGCTTTATCTTTTCCATTACGTTTTCCATCTGTACATATGAACTCTGATATTGAATGTAGCTCTTTATCATAAACATCCCTTCCTTGCCTTGCATCTACCATCCACACCTCCGCATACCAACTGCTACTGTCCTGATCTTCAGCCCCACTTTCCACCAACTCCTGAGTCATCATGACTAAGCAGGTGAGAAGGGCTCTGGGGAAACTCAGACACGGAAAGCATTGGGACTGGATGCTGTGAGTCCCAGGGTCCTGAGGGAGTGTGCTGAGTGGTCGTGTGGAGTTCCCCAGCACATTTTCAATCTGAGTCTCAGCCTGGAAAGAGTCCCAGTACACAAGAAGGGCCAACTGAAAGTCTAGAATGCCTACCATCCGGTGGCCCTGACCTCACACATCATGAAAACCCTAGAGAGACTGGTCCTGTGGTCAGAGCAAACTTTGATCTCCTGCAGTTTGCCAACCAGGCCACATCTACTTGCCGACCAGAGCCTACTCCCATTTGGATAAACAGGACAGCACTGTGAGGATCATGCTTTCTGACTTTTCACGTGCCTTCAATACCTTCAATGCCTTCAATACAGCCTCAATGCTGGGGGAAAAGCCCTGTTCAATGCAGCTTGACACATCCATTGTATCCTGGATAATGAACTAGCTGACTGGCAGGCCACAGTTTGTGGAGCTTCAGAGCTGTGTGTCAGACATGGCTATAAGCAGCACTGGGGCCCCACCATAGACTGCATTGGCTCCCTTCCTGTTTACCCTGTATATCTCGGACTTGAGGTACAACACTGAGCTATGTCATCTGTAGAGATTCTCTGATGACTCAGCAGTAGTTGGTTGCAAAAAGGGAGGACGAATACACGGCACTGGTGGAGGACTTTGTCAAATGGTGCAAGCTGAATCATCTGCAGCTCAACATTAGTAAGACAAAGGGGTGGTGATGGACTTTAGGAAAACTAAGCCTGCACTGCTCCCTGTACTATTGATGATGAGGACCTACAAGTACCTGTATGACAGACTCGAGAGGAGCATCAACACAGAGGTTGTGTACAAGAACGGCTAGAGTCGCCTCTACTTCCTGAGGAGACTGAGGTCCTTTGGAGTAGGCAGGCCTCTCCTTCACATTTTTCTACCAGTTTGTTGTCACCAGTATGATCTTCTATGCAGTGATGTGCTGGGGTAATGGCATCAACACAGTGATGCCAATAGGCTCAATAAACTGATTAGAAAGACTGGCTCTGTTATAGCAGTCAAACTGGACACACAGGAGGCTGTGGTAGAACAAAGGACCCAGTGGAAAATCCTGGTAATTCTGGACAATTTTTCTCACCCTCTGCGTGCCACCTTGGCCGAACAGAGGAGCACTTTTAATAATAGACTGTACTACTCCAAAGAGCGCTATATGAGGTCATTCTTACCCTTGGCCATTAGGTTCTATAATGAGTCAGCCTATAGCCAGGAAAGTGATGACCCCCCTCCTGTTTGACTGAAGTAACTTATTTTTTTATTGTGTAAGGGGTATCTTCTTTATGTTACTGCATATGTTAATCAAAATGGCTTCTTGGTTACGTGAAATGCTGAGAAGGCTCTCTCGCTGCTGTTTGTTTGGGTTATCTTATTGATAAGAGAGCGAATGAACCAATGGGTATCCATGTTATTCTTCTTTTGGGGTGATATGCTGTCTCATATGGCTGGGAAACAGGGATTTTGGCGGGGAGTTGGAGGGGAGATTGAGAGGAAGACAAACGTGCTGGGAGTGCTCTGGTTGATCACTTCGGGTGGTCCCGAGCTATGAGTCATGGGGTCGGAGCGGATCGCAGGGTAAGAAGGAAGGTCCCGAGCTCCAACTGTGTGTCCAACTGAACTTTGATAAGTCTGGCGCCTTTTTTTGTTTCCATTCATTCCTTTTTGTATTGTATCTTTATTAATCTCATAGTCCAAATAAGATTTATAAAGTCCAATTTGTAAAATGTACATTGTGTGCTGGCAGATGATTGATGTTTGAGGCCGTATCAGGTGGTATTGCACAGCAACTGCCACAACCATGAGACAAGTTTGGGTGGGGGATGGGGTCTCCCCTAGGTACGTACAAGCCGATATAGCTGAGCATTACAATTGTTTCCTACTTTTCTTCTAATATTTGTATATCTGTGCTCTTGTAATGCTACTGTGGTAGTGTAATTTCCTTTGCGATCAATAATGTATCTAACTATCTAAACTAAAAAGCTCTCCAAAGTTATCCAAAAAAAAGCCATTAATGCTGCACATTCTATCTAGGTGCACTATCTAGGTAATTGGAGACATTTTTGCCAGTGCCTGGACTAATTAATTGCAATACATTAATTTTACTAAGTGCTGGTATTACAAAGCTATTAATATAAAAATTGTTACTGTACACATCTGAGCAGTTCACAATGAATGGATTCTTGACTTAAAGTTTGAAACTCAACATCATAAAATTGTAGCACAAAGGCGAGAGAACCTGCAGATGTTGGAAATCCAAGCAACACACGCAAGATGCTGGAGGAACTCAGCAGGCCAGGCAGCATCTATAGAAAAGAGATCTCAGCCCGAAACATGACTGTATACTCTTTTCCATAGATGCTGCCTGGCCTGCAATGATCTAATTCTTCCAGTGATGGCATTCTACCAATTTCTGCTCTCTGAATGTGATAAGATGACCAGTTACATCCAATGAAGTAGGACATTGCACTTCATCTACACATCTAAGTAGTTTTTAAATGGGATGAAGGTTTCTACTGGCCACTCATGCAGAGGCCTCCAGACACCTTCTGCTCCCTGGGTGATTTTTTTTCCCTCATATTTCTCTCAAACTTCCCAACTGACCACTGTTCCTTTTAAGCTGCATGGGTGGTTGGCCACATTGTAACTGAAATGCTCCTGCGCACATTATCTTTGTTGACACACAGGTGGAATTTTATTTTATAGAATGGAAAAATAATTTTGAAATTATGCTAATATAATTTTGAAATCTATGTTAACATAATTGCAAAATACCCTGTAAGTAATTATATGTTAATTAATATAATCCATACATTTTCTAAATAATAAACATATCACAACCTTTACTTTAAAATATTTAGAGCTTAACGTATTTACATTGTCAGTGTTTCAAGTTACAACACTGTTACTAATTGTAACAATAAATAGAACGGAAGTAGGTAGCTCATTGTTAATAAATCACTGGCCTGCTGAACGCCATTGCCATCTAATCAAAACATTTTATTTTTGCCATTGTGCCTGACATCGTTTACTTATGTTGTGATTTGTGGTTTGTGTTTGTTTGATGTGTGTATTAAAAAAAACATTTAAAGTGTTGTGTAAAAAGTTCCTGCTAAGAGCAATAGTTGGTCTGCACAGCTGTAAAAAAAAATTAGAAGAAATGTCGTATGCCTCTTGGTTTAATTAAGCCCTCTGTTTGTAAAATAGGTTCTTTCTACTCACTCTTCCTAGGCTCCTTATAGTTATAAACATTTTAATCAATTCAATTCACTCATATCTCTGCATTCTATCTTTATTCAACCTCGCAGGTTAGAGAGTCACTTTTCTTCACACTGATTTTGAAGGTGGGGTGGTTCTGAGGTTACTAATGATGCCAATGCTGGAATGACATCCTCTTCCAAAGATGGGTCAGTAAGTAGATGGTGGGGAGGGTGGGTGGCTAGTTTGAAAAGTGGTGTACTCATTCCACTATAGGATATCTGTATGCTTCTGGTATATTACCTTAAGGTTTTCAAAATGATCTCAAAGGTTCCTTCTTCGCTGTCATGGTCCGAAGATTCCTAGAAGCTGATGGTGATGCAGTATTTCCTTCAGGAAGCTTTGAGTACGTGCTTTGGCTCATGGTTTCAGCAGTTTGATGTCAGACACACAAATGACATGGCCAACCTCCAAAGTAACCATCTGAAAGTAATCTGTTGTATTGTTGACGTATACAAGACACTGACATTTGTTTGAATACCCTTCTGATGAGCTTAGGTGATTTTTCAGTTGACTCTCTTTCATGCCTTGAAATACCTGCAGCTCCACAGCTTTTAGGAGGACAGGAATTGCTGCTAACCTGTAGACCATGTGTTTAATGCCAGATGAAGATCTGGTTCTTTGAAATACTCTTCCTCAATTGACCACAGATAATGCTAGTCCATTGAATGCAGGGGTGAATTTCATCGGTGATTTCTGTCTTCAAGGGGAGATGGCTCTCAAGATGTGGGAAGTAGTTCATGGTTTTTGGGGTCTGAATCTTTATTGTCATGGAACAGTATTCTCTGGTCTCTGGGCATGTTGGTAGAGTACCATCATGTTTTGGATGCTGAATGCACCTATTCTTACCTGCATTCTTTGGTGAGGAAACAACAGTGACTGGTCTCAAGACCATGCACAAATGCAAACTCAGTATTATGGAGAGCATTGTTAAATGTTAAACACGGATACATTATTGTCCCCCTTCTCATTCTTTCTCATTACAATGATGCATCTGACTATGAACTAGTCTTCGACTGGAAGTGGGTCTATAGAGAAAGCAGGAAACTATTCAACCTGCAGCAGGGGTTCCCAGCTTTTTTTATGCCATGGACCCCTAACGTTAACCAGAAGGTCTGGAGGCTCCTAATCTACAGCAATTACATTCCAGAATGACTGTCACCAATTCTCAGTTGTCAGGCTGTAGCATACAGCTTCGAATATATTCAATAGTTAAGCCTCCACACCTAACGTACAGAGAAGTCCAAAGATTCACAAAACTTTGGAATAAGGAATTCTTTTCAATTAAGTGAAGAATACTAACAAACAAGAGAAAATCTTCAGATGCTGGAAATCCAAGCAACACACGAAATGCTGGAGGAGCTTAGCAGGCCAGGCAGCATCAATAGAAAAGAGTACAGTCAGTGTATTGGGCCAAGGCCCTTCAGCAGGACTGGAAAAAAAAGATGATATATTTAAAAGGCCGGGGAGGGAAGGAAGAAACACAAGATAATAGAGGGGGAGGGGTGAAGTAAAGAGCTGGGAAGTTGATTGGTGAAAGAGATACAGGGCTGGAGAAGGAGGGATCTAATAGGTGAGGACAGAAGGCCATGGAAGAAAGAAAAGGATGGAGGAGCACCAAAGGGAGGCAATGGGCAGGCAAGGAGATAAGGTGAAAGAGGGAAAGGGAGATGGGGAATGCGGGAGGGGGGGCAGTTGTGGGGAGCATTACTGGAAGTTTGAGAGATCGATGTTCATGCCATCAGGTTGGAGGCTACCAAGATGTTGTTCCTCAAACTTGAGTGTGGCATCGTTGCGACAGTAGAGGAGGCCATCAGATTGGGCAGGGGCAGTGGAATTAAAGTGAGTGGCCAGTGGGAGATCCTGCTTCTGGTGGATGGAGCATAGGTGCTTGGTGAAGTGGATTCCCAGTCTACAAAATACAGGCGGCCACAAATACAAGGAGCACCGAACACAGTAGATGACCCCAACAGACCCACAGGAGAAATGTCACCTCAAGTGGAAGGACTGTTTGGGGCCCTGAATGGTAGTGAGGGAGGAGGTGTAGGGGCAGGTGTAGCACTAGTTCCACTTGCAAGGATTAGTGCCGGGGGTGGGGGGAGATCAGTCTGGCAGGATGATTGGACAAGGGAGTTGTGTAGGAAAAGCAGAAAGTGGTGAGGGGGAGGGAAAGATGTGCTTGGTGGTGTGATCCCTTAGGAGATGGTGGATGGCCTGGAAAATTATGTGCT
This sequence comes from Hypanus sabinus, assembly GCF_030144855.1. NCBI lineage: Eukaryota > Metazoa > Chordata > Chondrichthyes > Myliobatiformes > Dasyatidae > Hypanus > Hypanus sabinus. The sequence goes on from NC_082718.1 coordinate 16,851,883, forward strand.
GGACACAGAGACTAGTTGGGTGATAGGTGAGGACAAGAGGAACCCCATCCCTAGTAGGGTGGCAGGAGAATGGAGTAATAGCAGACATGTGTGAAATGGAAGAGATGCAGTTGAGGGCAGTATTAATGGTGGAGGAAGGGAAGCCCTTTTCTTTGAAAAAGGAGGATGTCTCTTTTTCTGGAATGAAAAGTCTCATCCTGAGAACAGATGCAACAGAGACAAAGGAATTGAGAGAAAGAGATGGTGTTTTCACACGTAATAGGGTGGGAATAGGTATAGTCTAGGTAGCAGTGAGAGTCCGTGGGTTTATAATAGACATCAGTAGATAAGCTGTCTCCAGAGATGGAGACAGAGAGATCAAGAAAGGGGAGGAAGATGTTGGAAATGGACCAGGTAAATTTGAGGGCAGGGTGAAAGTTGGAGGCGAAGTTGATGAAGACTACTAACCATTTACTGTCATGTTTTGTTAGTATATATATTTGTCTGTTAATATAAAATCTACTGTGGTGTTTTTATGTCTGAACCAATAATGGGTGTAATTATTAATAGGATGTGGAGTGAATCTTGTGACCAATAATTTCATCTAATTTTAACTAAGGATTATTGTGTTACTAAGTCATTTATGTACCATGCTTCCCAGATTTATTGCTTTATGGGCGTATGAGAAATGATGATAATATTATGTGTGGGAAGATGGTGCAAAAAAAGGCATTAACTTGATACTAAATAGCTCCATCAGTGACCAACATGAGCACTAAAAGTGATAAAATTAGTGGCACTTCAGATTAATTAACTGTACATCACAGTTTGCAAAGCTATTATCATTATTACCTGTCCTGAGTGCATAACCAGAAGGGTCAAGAAAAATTATGTCACCACATTTACAGTTCAAAATTTTAGAGTGAGAGGCAGGTTCTGTTTAGACTAAATTCTATCCTCAAAGCATTTTTGTATCATATAAGGAAAATTACGTGCAAGTGATCTGCAATGGCAATGAACAAGAAACCTTAAAAACTTCCGTAAAGCAAGGGGTATACAAATGTTTTTGTTAAATTTATCACTAACTAACTGTTGGTAGAATATAATAATTGTTGTCAAAAATGTAATAATTGGGCTGTTGATTCAAGGTTGTACTGGGTATAATTTTAGAACTTTGAAATATGCAGATAGTGATTGATGAGTCAATGAAGTGTACTGTGTAGCTGAGGAAAAGCAGGTTGACAGAGGACAGAACTAGGTCACCAGAAACTGGGGGAGGACACTTGGCCCACTTTAGCTTTTTTCATCCAGAGAAAACTTAAAACTTCCCAGTTTTTATGGCTACATTTGAATGGAATCTGATTAGTAACTCTATCGTTTCCACCACCAACATGACACCTTATAGACAAATTCCCAAACCAAGACCATAACAGGTATCCAGGATGACACTTAGATGAAGAAATCTGGGAACATTACATTGTCAAAATTATATATATTAACTGAAAAATACCTATTTTCTTCCCAGTTGTGACATGGCAACTTAATTCTATGATTATGTGGGCTCTATAGGGTCAGTTTCCCTTCAATTAACCAATCAACTTGCACTCTGGTGCAGTTTCAATCTTGCAAAACACACTAATGTGTTTGTTTTGAACTTGTATCAATCAAATTTTTGCTGCCCTTTGTCAGGAACATTGCACTTACTGAACCACCAGAAATTTAATTCATGGTTATCACTTCAGTCATTTACTTCATTGACCAAAACAATACATCAAACTCATCTATTAAACCAAGCTAAAAATGAATCAGTTAACACATCTCCATTGTGGTATAGCTAGAGCTCAATCACTCATGTCTCCTATTTCACTTCTCTTGCAGATGCTATAGCTAATGTTTCTATTTAAAATGCTGGCTATTCTTTCTCCATATTCATTACTACAGTAGTTGATACACCTAACACAAGGAAATCTGCAGATGCTGGAAATTCAAACAACAACACACACAAAATGCTGGTGGAACACAACAGGCCAGGCAGCACCTATAAGGAGAAGCACTGTTGACGTTTCGGGCCGAGACCCACCTTGTGGCTTTTCCCTTTTGTTTTGTGAGTGCACTGGCTTACCTTTCCATACAAACCACTATCAACACACATATCTGTAGAGCAATGTCAAATATGACTCGCAATTTTTTTTTAGACTACTAACACCCAAACAGTCTGGAAAATGGTATTTTAGCTGATATTATTTTCCCTCTGCTTGCCAAAGTCTATTGAAATCTGTCATATTACCTCAGCCATTATTATGGTTGAGACTAGATCAGACCAGTCCTTGGTGGATTAAACTGGCTGCTGCATTTTAGGAAGATAATTAATTAGTTATAAAGCTCTATAGGACATCCTTTAAAAAGGAACTTCCAATGCCTTTCCTATACTTAAAGCATCCAAAATGCTTTTGATATGTAGCAACACATGGAGGATGCTTTTACAAATTCAAGTTGTAATTTCCATTTTTGGTTATATCTTGATTTTGTGCCAGGAGGCCTGATTTTACTTGCTCAGTATATTTTATTCAAGTGAAAACCTATGCGATGAATCTTTTGCTAAGTCTGTCCACCTGGAAATACTAATTTCTGATTAAGACTGGATCAGAGATTTAAGTGAGAGCTCACAACCATTTGAATCTTTCCTAGTACTAAACCAGAATGATTCAAACATTTCAGCTATGTAAATATATGTGCAGGTAATTGGAAAGAATGAGAGAGGGATTGTTCTTATAAAATGTCTTTCTGTAAACTTTTGGAGGTCCATGATAAAAAGCAGGAAGACTTCCAGAGCTGGTAATCAGCTTGACCTGAATGTTGCCTGCAAGTCACGCACCCAGTCAGTAAAGATCTGTTTCCTTTTCTGTTCCAGGATGTCCCAGATAATTATGTGGTGCCATCTCATCTTTTGCTTTTGAATATTTAGTTTATGCTGCTTCCCACAAGATAACCAACTTTATTAATGAGCTTCCAAAAAAAGCAAGAACAGGGAGGGAGGAGGCAACTGTTCTGAGATTCACAGCCTTTGACCCCAAGCAGTTCTCTCATTATTCTATGTAAATTAATCCCTTTAAAAAGATACCCGTACTCAGTAACTTTTTAATTTCCAGACGACTAATCCAGTCCATTCTTGTACTGTATCTGCATTCAATTGATAAGAGGATCTGTCCATGCTTATCATCTGCAGCAGCTGTACACTGCAATTGTTATTCAGAAAAAGATTAGTTGTGTACAACAGAGACACATTTACTGATATTAATGCTAATGGTCAGCCCCTCTAGCAAATGTTAAATTATTTTATCTTTAACTGAAATAAATATAAAATTCAAAATGTCTTTTCATCCTTTCATTTGGTTTATTTACTGGAGTGTGTGCCATAGCTTAATTGGTAGCAGGTATCCTCCCACTTAGGATCTCTGGATTCACGTCCCACAGAAGCTTTTAGACTGATGTTTCACCACAGCACTGAAAGTGTTTTGCACTGTCAGAGGTGTTCTTGTGTAGGTTTAAGGTTAAAGTAAAATCATTTCTACTCTTTAGGGTGGACAAAAAAGGTACAATTTCATTATTACAAATACCGAGTATCCTGGCCAACATTTATCCCTCAAATGCAAAGTCCATTGTTGTGTTACTGTTCGGGAGAGCTTACTCTACAAAATTAGACCACTGTTCTTTTTGTGTTATAAAAAGTGACTACTTCAATAGAATTTCTTTGGCTGTAAAGAACTTTGGGGCTTTTTCGTAGAGTTGTGCAGCACAGAAATGGGCCCTTTTGTCAGCAACATTCTTGCCAAACTTTGTGCCCATCTACACTAGTCTTATTTGCCTACATGATGTCCTTCTTTGCCTTGTCTATGCAAGTGCTTGTCTAAATGTCTCTTTGTGATCCCACCATCTGATTCTACCATCTTCTGTGGCTGCAAATTCCAGAAATCAACCACTTTTTGTGCAAAGAAAGCTTTCTCCTCAAATCCCCTTTGAAACTCCTTCTCCTCATATTAAATCTATGCCCTTTTATTTCTGATTCCCCTAGCGTGGATAAGAATTCTGATTGTTATATACTGTATCTCTATCAGGTCACTCCTCAGCCTTACCTTTCCCTCCAGGGAAAACAAGTCCCAAAACTAAAGTTCACCAATTCATTAATATCCTGATGAATTTTCTCTGCATTCTCTCCAACAGTAAACCCACTTCTGATGATGAGACAACCAGAACAGCAAACAATATTTCAAGTGCAATCTAATAAGTGTTTTGTAAAGTTGCAACATAACGTATCAGCTTCTATCCTTTATGTCTTGACCAATAAAGTGAGAATATCAGATGCCTTCTTCACTAGCCTATTTGCCTACAGAGTGTTGCCACTTTTAGGGAACTATAGTCTTAAATTCCAAAGTCACTCTATTCATCAGCTTTCTGTAGTGACCAACCATTTACTGTATATGTTCTACTGATTTAAAAATTGCCAAAGTGCATCATGTTGCATTTGTCAGATTGAATTCCATATGCCAAATCTCTGTCCAGCTCTTCATCTGACCTATATCCTCTGTAGACAATTTCATGTTGAAAAGAGGAGATATTTATTTAGGACAGGGGTTCCCAACTTAGGGTACTTAGGGTACTCAATGGGATTGGTCCATGGCATAAAGAAGTTTTGGAACCCCAGCTTAGGGTATGGTGAATCTTTGAAATGATCTGCTTCAGGAGGACTGTGCAATTTTTAATTACCCTGTTATAGGAAATATTGCATGAAACTGGAAAGAGTGCAAAGTAGATTTACAGGAAGTTACCAGGATTTGGGGGCCTGAATTATGGGAGAGATTGGACAGACTGGGGCTTTATTCATTGAAGTGTACAAGAGTGAGGGCTGACCTTACAGAGATGTATAAAATCATGAGGAACGGGTGTAGAAAACTAGAAGGTAAATTCTTAGGGTGAGAGGGAAAGATTTAAAAGGATCTGAAGGCCAACTTCTTCATGTAGAGGGTGGTGCATTCATGAAATGAGCTGCTAGAGGAGGTAGCTGAATCAGGTACAATAAGGACACTTGGCCAGTTATGTTAGGGCATATTTTGGAGTTAGGGTATATAGCAAATATTAATTTCAACAGCAACCAACCTTCAGATCTGAATAAGGAACAAGATTGAATTTAAAATGCAGCTCAGAACAATGTTCTTCCTGAAGCTTGTCCTGAAGTCAGCCTTTACTTGTGTGTATGCATGTCTGCTTCACTCTACACTGCAGCAAGCATGCATTGGTGTGCAACAAAATGCTAGTTGGCGGTGGGGTTTCTATGCCACTGTGTTGAGTTTCTTCGTGAGAGACATGGACAAGGAAATGCATTTCAAACATTTTTGCATGTGGGCAGGTAGATTTGACGATTTGGTTCATCTATTTCGCATCGATGTACAGACAAGGGGGAGAAGAAGCAGCCGGAAGTGCGATGCTACCAAGTGGACCAATCACAGTTGTTGTGGTCTGCATTGCCGCGATGCGTGAGTGAGTTTTTTGGGGAGGGGCATTTTACCCTACAGCATAGGGTACGTGGTACCTACAGCATAGAGGCAATGCACAAGTATAAATCATCCTTTAGAGTAAATTGCAGACCAGGAGACATCCAATTGATTGAGATGTCTGCCCAGGCATGAATGCAATCAACACCCTATTAAATGAGTATGACTCAGAGACCACAGTAATTAACTCTCATTTTGGGTGTGTTGTGGGAAGACCCAGGAATTTGGAAATTTACATGCAACTCAAAAGAAGCTTGATGAGGGTATTATAACTATAGAAGTCGTCCTTTTACCTTTGTTCTTTAACATATAAAAATGTGCTGTAATGTTGGATCGGGGAGCCTCGCTCTGGAGCGACTCCAACGGCTGTCAGCTCATGTGTGTCCCAAATAAAAACTTTTATATCAACCAGCTGCGTCTGTACGGTGTCTTGGTTCACAGTCATAACATTTGAGTGCTCATCCAGAATGTAGTGTCTGTGTATTCTTATTAAGAGTGGTATAATCTATTGTTAACCAAAAGGATCCATTAGGCTTCTTTACTAGCCATACAGGCAAGTTAGTGGCAATGTTCCCTCGAATTTGTAAAGACCGATGTGCTCAAAACTCTTGTGCTGTGCAATTTTTTGTCCAGTGATAACAACATGTGTGACCTGAGTTTTATATATAAGGTACTCATTCTAAGAGCTCGCAAAGCACTGTCAATAAGAACGTTGGTCTCCTCTGGGTTTGATTGTTTTCATTCTCGTTCATCTGCACTCTCACAAAACATACATAGCAGACCTGTAGAGGGTAATGAAGGATTTTCTCACTGGAGCTTTTACACACTATCAATATGTGACTTGTTTAATAAATAATGCTTTAAAAAGTCAAGTTTCCAAATACCACTCCACTTCTTCCCACTTGCAAATTCTCCAGCAACTTTTTCAGTGCGACAATACTCACAGGTAACACCAGTTTCTGTATTGTGCATAAAATTTCTTGTAGCTGCATGTTCCTAACCTCATGGGCTTTTGTTGTAGTAGTTTCTACTGTTTCATTAAGCCATTCCACTTCAAATGAACTAGCAGTTCTTTTTGCACTTCATGTCCTTTGCTTCTTTGGAATTCAATATAGTGAATCGATAACTTCTTTAATAAAAACTGTATAAATAAGCCATTTCTAAAATCTGTAGACAAATCATCGCCACCTCCACATTGTCAACACCGTCTGCCTCAGAAACCGGAAAAGGAAATGCTATTGTGTACAATCGTGAAATATACTTAACATGCCAACCTTTTGAGCGCAGTTTAAATTCCTTTATGTGCTGGTAGCAAAAGATGTGCACACTGAGAGGTATCATTGGTCAGTGGTTGGTGTAATCTCTTAGTATCCCCTGGTGTTCCAGTTCATTTATTATACTCAGAACAACTGTCAGTGCATCTGCTTTCATAGGATATTGTTTTTGGGGTTTTTGCAGGTCCCCTTCTACTTCTATTTTAATTGGGTTTAACTTCAGTCGACCACAATTGTGTGTGTGTGTGCTTGCACGCACACATACACATACAGACACACACACACGTATATATACTTATTTGTCCTGTGCTGCAGCTAATTCGTCCTGTTTCCTTCACCACAGCCCATCCAGTCCCTGGCTTCCCATCTATGTGCCTCTGAGACCCATCTATAAAACTTTCCTCTGTTTTTCTGACACTGTTATCTTCCTCCTGCTCTATTTCCATTTGGCATTCTTGTCCCTCCCCCTCTGTCAGGATGGTGCTTGCATAGTTCATTCCTGTGTCCCTTACTATTGTCACTGACTTGTCTTTGGGGATGAGAACTGCCTCCCAAGCTGTCAGTGACTGCTCTCAGCCTCCCTGTGTCCAGGAGCTGTACGGTGGTATGGAGGGTATGTAGTATGAGTTGTCCCATTATCACAACAGGTTCACTTACTCACACTGCCCACACTGCCCAATCTAAAGCTGCTGTGCAGTGGGGAAGTCCTGCTACAATGAGTGTCTATTTTGTTGAATAATATGCCGCGGGTCTTCTTGTGTCCCCATGGTCCTGCACCACCACTGCATTGTAATGCCCTCCCTCATCTCTGCAGTATTGGTGAAAGGGGCAAGCCACATCTAGTAACGTTCGTGCAGGGGTGGAGACCAGGGCTTTCTTGATCTGTAAAAGCCTCTTCCTCATCTGGCCCCCATCTTATTTCCTCCAGAGGGGGACTTCTCTCCTTTAATCACGGCCTGTTGCGGGGCCACTAGTGCTGAGAACCCTGGAATGAAATTACAGCAGTAATTGACATTACAGACATCACTCTCCTTACTCCCCTTACCTTTACTGGGTGAGGCATGGTGCTGATTGCAGAACGTCTGTCATCTGACGTGTCCTTCCTCCCCTGGGAAATCGTGTGGCCTAGGTACTGTCCAGTTTGCATTCCTATCTGAGCCTTGTGTGGACTGATTTTAAACCCCTCGCCTTGCAGTATCTCTAGAACACTGGCTACCACCCCGTAAGTGACCTGCTTCATCTTCTGAAACGATTAGAAGATCAGCTAAAGATAGTAAGATGGTCAACTGGTTGGGTGTTAGGTTGAGCTTTTCCAAAGTCTGCATCATGATCTTATGAAAACTCTCTGGACTATTGTGGAATCCCTGAGGTCCACACATACTGTGGCCCACCCAGGGTGAAGGCAAATCGGTCTTGGGAGTCAGGTGCCAAAGGGAGACCCCAAAATCCATTAGTGATATCGAGAACTGAGAAAATGTTATGTTCTGGAGACAGCCCATTTATTTATAGAATGAGCTGCTAAAGGAGGTAGTTGAGTGAGGTACAATAAAAATATTTAAAAGGCTCTTGGCATGGTAGATGCAGAGGGATGTGGGCCAAACATGGGCAACTAGGGTGAGCTTAGATGGGCATCTTAGATGTCATAGGTGAGTTGGGATGAAGGTCCTTCTCCATGCTGTATTACTTTGTTACCGTGGAGGCTCGGTCTTCAAGTAGAGAAAGATGGATAGATTTTTGGATATTAAAGGACAATAGAGATATTGGGTTAGTGTAAGAAAATGGTGAAGAGGTTGTAATCAGCCATGTTCATCATGAATGGCAAATCAGGCTGAAAGAGAAAGGTGGCCAACTCTTGTTCCTTATTAGTATGTTATTGAGAAAAGCTGGTGCATAGACTTAGAGCACAGGTCAGACATGATCTTAGTCAATGACAATGGCTAAGTGGCCTACTCCTGTTCCTATTTTCCTCATCTATTTTGAACAACCCATTCAGCTGCAATATTTACAAAGGGCAACCAACTAATTAAAATGAATTTTTTGTGGAAAAAATACACTATTAAATCCATTACGTTAACATGAGAAGATAAAAATGTAGATGGTTCAGATTTGCAGAAATAGACAATGAAGAGTTTACAAACAAGAGAAAATCTGCAGATGCTGGAAGTCTGAGCAAAACACACACAAAATGCTGGAGGAACTCAGCAAGCCAGGCAGCATTTATGGAAAAGAGTACAGTCAAAGTTTCCTGCTAAGACCCTTCAGCAGGAATTAGTTACAGATTATTTTACCTGTTTCCCACATTTAGAGCCAGCACAATCAATTGATATAATGTAGTTAATTTGAATATAATGATTGTTGTCAATATTGTGATGGTTTAGAAATTTCCATATGTCATAAAGTTTATCTTCTCAATAAAGAATTCTCAAATTGAACATCTTGTTAGAGCACTTACAGTGCAATAGTTATAATTTTTCACATCCTTATCTTATAACCTTCCAGTAGAAGAAATAACATGGTGGTCAAGAAGAATTTCAAGAATTATTCCAGGCAATTTCTTTGTGTTGTGTTGCTCATAAATTTTCTGTTTCTCAACTTTTATTCAAAGTAGGATCACATTTGTATTTTTAAAGAACCTTTTGCACCCAAAGAAGTATCAATGAGTTTCATCACCAAATAAATACTTTGGAAAAGTTGTCATAAGTAGTCACATTTTTTTAAAACAGTATCTGTTATGTAATTTACCCAGATCATAACAAGGGCTGGGTTGCAAACTAGTAATGAGTTTATAATTTCTTTGTGTTGCCATTTCTCTTTATTTCTGATGCATCTCTTTTTTTCCCCATTTGCTTTCGACTTCCTTTTACTTGTATTTTTTCTTATGAAGGAGGGATTAAGGTCCAGCATTAAGTATACCTTGGACTGTATTGGAAAAGATATACTGTATAGGTGTGCTTGCTTTGAGTGATGGCAAGGTGCAAGAGAATAATAACTTCTGACTGCACAACTGTTGGAGTTTTGTCATAGTAGTATATACTACATCACACGCACACCATGCATACCACACCAATGTCATAGACACATTGACTATATGTCACAGGCACCATGTACATAGAGCACGTACATGGCAATTACACCACAAAATTTCCCACAGGTGCACACCTGCTCCATGTATACACTATATGTGCCATATGTCCACACACACATACACACTTATATCATACACCCTATATGTAGTGCCATATAACACCTGTACCATGCACATTTCCTATTAACTCCAGGTACAGACACCACCTGCACCACATATACACATTCACTCACATCACCTGCAGAACACATGCACACACATCTCCCTGAAAACTGTGGGTTTCAATCACCCTTTCTACATGATGCATATTATCCACAGTGACACCAAAACATATGGCTGACATATTGTAAAAAATCAGTCAGCTTATTTAAAATGTGTTGCTTAAGACGCTTTCTTGGAACATGAAACCTCACACTCTGCTTCATTCACAAACACCAAAGACACCAAAGCATATGGTGACGTGTTGCTGAGCGCGGAAACATATTTTGGCTGCGTCGAGGGACCCTGTAGCTGGAGCTTTGCTGAGATTGGAGGCAAGCAGATTGAAGTGGTGAGTGAGATGTCACAAGAACTGTGCGACATGTAACAAGCAACAGAAGAGTCATAGGTGGGTAAACCTTCCTCTGTGTGCACGGGGCTGCAGTGGAAAGTTACCACCAGTTTTAAAACACATTTGTAATTCAGCAAAGGTAGTGCGTGGTATCCTAAAAAGAACATCTTGCACATTGCTGTGTGATCAGTCCTTTTTCTATCCTAGCTAACTTTGCCAAATTAAACACTAAATCTAAAAGTTAATCCAATAATGTGAAAAATAAAACATCTGGCATCCTGACTGGATTCTCAATCAACAGTCTGCTTCGCCTCCACAAATTAAAAAGACCTCACACTTTGCAGAAGCAAAGTTAACATGTGGCAGGTGGAATGTGATGTTGTGACATCATAGTGGGGACCTTTACTTAGTATTAAAGCAATGAAATCTCAATCCTAAAGAGCTATCCAGTACGTGTACAAGAAATCATCAATGCAAATGAGCCACTTAAATAAGACAAGAAATACTCTGCAGGTCAGGCAATGTATGTGCAAGGAGAAAAGCGGTTAATATTTCAGGATGGTGACTTTTTTTGGTCAGGATTCCTTATCGATGTTGTCTGACGCGCTTTCTGCCATTGCAGGGTTCATGTCTGATCAGCCCTTTGGATCCCAGTTCATGTGCAGCGTTGTGGCATCTCACGTCAGCCACCTTCCACAGACCAACCTCAGCTTCGTTTGGATTGCCCCACCTGCAGGCACCGGCTGCGTGAACTTCATGTGAGTAAACCCTTGATGCCGTGCATGCTAGAGATGGCTGACTGGTAAACTTTGAAATGGCTTGACTGCAAGACTGACTCTGACACTAAACCATTGAGTTATAATTAGTTGCTTTATTTTCTGGGAGCCTGAGACATACACAGCCAACACAGATTGGCTGTTGAATTCAAGACATGATAAAATACATCTGGAGCTTTTGGCCTTTAATGGGAACAGTGAAGAACAAGTGCAGTGGAGTGGAGACCGCTGTTGAATCCATGTTTGCCCTTTGGTTCCCTGCCAAATCACATTGAACTTTTATTGTGGAAGCCTTGCTAAGCCCTCCACCTACCCAACCTCCCCATCTTTATTGATTAACTCCACCTACTTCACCCACACAATTAATTTTGTCAGTGATGCACCATTAATAACTCTCGGAGACGGGAGACGAATGTTAGGCTTTTATTAGCTGCAAGAGACCATGCTTAGCAGCAAGAGACCACCACACAACATCCTGGAGACTGAGGGAGGAGCAGTGCCTCCAATCGCCTTTATACAGGGGTCTGTGGGAGGAGCCACAGGAGCAGTCAGCAGAGAGGCGTGTCCAGACAGATATATGTAGTTCACCACAGTCAGGATACAGAGAAAGACTGTTGAGCCCAGCCTGTTTAACTGCCACGGGACATCTATTGCCTAAAACTTGTTGACTCATTCTGACAATGACTTGAGATCAGTTTTTTGGCGTCGCTCAATTTGGATCAGTTTGGAATTTGTTCCTTTGGCTCTGTGGAGGATGGAGCAAGGGCCGCGGTTTCTTACTACCCTCTTGCTGAGTTTTGCAGGAAGTAAATGTCCTCAACATGCTCCACCAATGTCTCATCAGGTAACATTATTGAGAAACCAATGAAGTCAAGTGAATTGAACCTTTCATGGTCTAGACGTGAAGTGCATATTTCCCCGGATAAAAGCCTCCAGGCATCCACAGCCTGGTTCCATCCAGGCATAATACTTTGAAAAGACTTCTCCCCAACAATTTCCAAACCCTCCCCAAAGTTATCTAAGTATCAACAGCCTGAGAGCCATAATCTGCTGCTCCTCCTGCTATCCTGCTGGTTTCCATGAAAAAAATAACAAGCAACTGACTAATGCCAATAAATAAGGCAAAGAAACTCTGTGAGACATCTGCCACAAACATCTGCCCTGGAGCACCATTAACCCACTGACTTCATGAAGATAGGTTATATCATTCATTATCTCTAACTTTATTTCAAAGCAGTTTTTTTCCTGCAGATCAACCTGAAATATTCTTAACACCAGTTTTTCTCATCTAGTGGTGACAAAAGAATAAAAAACTTTATTCTTAAAGTTATATTTATATAATAAATATATATAAAACACACACACACACACACACACACCACCCCGCCCCCCGCCCCCAACCTGAGGATGTGAACTCTTCTCTCCATGAGGACATTTACAGCAGCAGGTGCAGAAAGAAGGCCTGGAAGATCATCGAGGACATCCGTCACCCCAACCATAAACTGTTTCAGCTGCTTCTGCCTAGCAAACGGTACTGCAGCATTAAGGCCAGGACCAACAGGTTATGAGACAGCTTCTTTCTACAGATCATTTAACTTATAAATTCATATGTCTGTACATTGTGATAGAGTCATAATGCAAAGTTTTTTACTCCCTCACATTGTGGGATGTATGTAATACGTATAGATGTATATACGTTTGTGTGCGTGTGCATGCGTGATATATATATATTGTGAGAGGAGAGAAGGGAATACATGAATATGTAATTAAATTGAGGTTTAACAATAGGAAGACTAAAATTTTGCAATGCTTTAGAAAGGGACAAAAGATAAATCAATTAAGGTAAAATTTGTTAAGGTAGTAAGACTAAGTATGAGGAGGTGATGGATGTAAATAAAGCCTGGTGTTTAAACTTGAAATACCAGCTTGCTATTTTTGATTTAAAAACAACATTTGTTGGGAATACTCAACAGGCCAGGTGGGACTTGCGGTGACGGAAACTGGATTAGCATGTCCAAAACCATTGATAAGTAGATGAGGGTTTGATAGAGAAATGAAAGATTGTTGCAGAGTGCACAGCAGCACGTTTCATAGCTACCTATCTGTGCATAGACGACAGCATGAATGGTCAGATTATCCATGTGGTCTGTAGGTTTGATCTTAATTCACTCGGCCTGTGGTCTCGGTGCAGACTAAAGTCTGCCGTGCTTGACAGGAGAGCAGGACTACTCAGGGAGAGTACAACTTTTTGGTGTAGATCAGAATCAGTGTGATACAGCTCAGTTGTCCAGCTTTATTTTTCATTAGAACTGAAAATAAAAATTAGAAAGAAGATAAGTTGCAGCATTTAGATAAGGTGGTGAGGTGGGGAATGCGATGAGTGGAAGAACAAAGCGAAGATCTGTGGCAGCATGGAGATTGAATGTACATATGAGGTAGGGAATGAATAAAAATGTGAAGAATGAAATTACTAGAAGAGGAGTAAGTGAAAAAAATATATTGCTGGAAATGACCCAGGCTCTGAAGCAATTCGATAGCCATCATCAGTGCAACAGTGCCTGAAATCAAAATTGTGGTGGTACTTCAGCAGGTGAAGTCTATGTGGTTTAGCCTCCGTCCATGAAGTACTATATAAAAATGACATGTTGTGATTAGATAGATTTTGAAGGAGTACAACAGTTTGGTCAGCCACTGGCATTGACCTGTAACTACTATTGAGAAGTGAACTATACAAATATGAATCATTTACCAAAGAGAGCTTCATTCAATCCTGTCTTCAAGCGCTAGATTCCAGTGGATGGGGCACTGTATTTCCTGGAGTTTATGAATGCCCAGTGTACATTCCAAGATGCTTTCTACCCCTCAGATTGTAGCATTTGTCTCTGGGAGAATTACTGACAGCAGCAATGATCTCGAAAAAGAAAAGAAAAACAATTAACACAAAGACTCAGGAGAGCTTATATGCTATCAGCAGTATGCATATTCTTCATTTGGAGCCCTAAAGGTGGACTCAGCTTCACTCTTCATTGTATGGCAACTATGGAAACCCTGGATAATTAGTTAAACTGCAGATTATTTACATTGTACAGTTAGACTCTGTAGAATGTTAGAGAGTGCACAGGGAGGCAAAATGATGCTCCTTCACCACAGCTCCCCACCCTGCCTGAAGTCCATTCTGTTCTCATTTTCCTAAAACACGCTGCTCAAAAACTGTACTCCATTTCTAAGTCAAAGTGGAGTTTATTGTTATCCACACAAGCACATACACGTATGCACAGGTGCAATGTAAAACTCGCAATAGCATCACAGGCACAAATGTACAGATACATAACCTTCACAAATTAATCATAAATTATGCACAATTTTACAAGGTTGCAACACAATTAGAATAAAACATTTTGAGCTGCCGACCCTCTCCACTGCTGATCCCCCAATGCAGACTGACACATGTTTGCCCTCCCTGCCCCCTCCTGAAGTCGACAATCCACTCTTTGCTGGCGTTGAGCGAGATGCTGTTGTTTCAGCACCACTCAACTTGGTGTGTCCTTTCTTGCTGACCATCGTCACCTGTGATTTATCCAACAACAGGAGTGGTGTCAGCGAATTTGAAGATGGCATTGGTACTGTGTTCATCCTTGTAAATCTCCCTGCACCCTTTCTATGGTTTCCACGTCCTTCCAGTAGTGAGGCGACCAGAACTGAGCGCAGTACTCCAAGTGGGGTCTGACCAGGGTCCTATATAGCTGCAACATTACCTCTCAGCTCCTAAACTCAATCCCACAGTTGATGAAAGCCAATACACCGTATGCCTTCTTAACCACAGAGCCAACCTGTGTGGCAGCTTTGAGAGTCCTATAGATCCTCCACACTGCCAAGAGTCTTGCCATTACTGCTATATTCTGCCATCATATTTGACCTACCAAAATGAACCACCTCACACTTATCTGGGTTGAACTCCATCTGCCACTTTTCAGCCCAGTTTTGTGTCCTATCAATGACCTGCTGTAACCTCTGACAGCCCTCCACACTATCCACAACACACCCAACTGTTGTGTCATCAGCAAATTTACTAACCCATCCCTCCACTTCCTCATCCAGGTCATTTATAAAAAATCACAAAGAGTAAGGGTCCCAGAACAGATCCCTGAGGCACTCCACTGGTCACCGGAAATTCCACCAGTCCCCTGCCATCCACTAGGCTCTGCCTGAACCCACCGAGCTAGGCCACTATACCCTACCATGTTCCGGCTTATGCTGCGTAGAGCTCTGGTCCGATATTGGGCCGGTTCCCTCTACACTGTGCCGGTATCGGACCCAACAAAACTCACTCTTTTCAAATCCAACTCAAATTTAATTCAACTAGTTTAGTCGTGCCTAGAGCCAATTCCTGCCAAAGCAAGGACCGAGACCTACTACAGCTTGCCTATCACCATGAAAGGGCTAGAGTAGATGCAATCTCACTGGCTCTCCACGGCCTTGGACCACCTGGACAATAGTAATACCTATGTCAGTCTGCTGTTTATTGACTAGCTCAGAGTTCAACACAATCATATCCCCTGGTCTAATCAACAAGCTCTGAAACCTGGGACTCTGCACCTCCCTTTGCTATTGGACTCTTGATTTCCTCACTGGGAGGCCACAGTCTGTAAAGATCAGAAACAACATCTCCACCTCGCTGATAATCAACGCTGGTGTACCTCAAGGATGTGTGCTTAGCCCACTGCTCGACCGTCTCTACACCCATGAGGGAGAGAACACCATCTATAAATTTGTCAAGGATGCAACTGTTGTTGGTAGAATTTCAGATGGTAACAAGAAGGCGTACAGCAACGAGATAAATCAGCTGGTTCAGTGGAGTCCCTGCAACAACTTGGCACTCAAACTCAGTAAGACCAGGGAATTGATTGTGGACTTCAAGAAAGGGAAAGCAAGGGAATACACTAGTCCTCACTCATCGAGCAGTTTCAAGTTGCTGGGTGTCAGTTTCTCTGAGGATCTATCCTGCGTCAAGCATCATGCAGGGCATGTCCTCTTCTCATTGTCACTGTCAATGAGGTACAGGAGCCTGAAGGCTCGCATGCATGTTTCAGGAACAGCTTCTTCCCCTCTGCCATCATATTGCTGAATGGACAGTGAAACCATGAACACTACCTCAGTACTTTTTATTCTCTTTTTGCACTACTTATTTACATTTTTATATATATACTTATTATTATAATGTATAGTTTTTATTACTATGCATTGCTATTGCAAAGCAAAAAAATTCACGACATATGCCAGTGATATGAAACCTGATTCTGAGGACATCATGGAGAAACAAACTATGACAGGGAATTCCAGTTAATGAATTTATTCTTAAGCGTTTGCTTTTTTATGTATTTTCAAATCTTTTAAAATCCAAATCTGACATCACCTCTTTTGTACATTTGGATTTAATTCAACTTCCTTTTCCTTTATTTAAAAAAAACAGTCTGGTGTCTTGTCTCAGGGGAATGGTAGCATGGTGATTATATCACTGACTATTGGACCAGAGACAAATAAGTTCAAATCCCAACACAACAATTTAGGTAGATTAAATGCATCTGGAGTAAATCGTTTCAATAATGGTTGCCATGAAATGATCAGATTGTTGTTAAATTCCTATCTGGTCCATCAGTTTTCCCTTATTTAGTCCATCTATCATGGCATGCAGAAGGATGGGACACAGACCATCTTCTAATTCCCAATGATCCGTAAGCATGTTTCAGGACAAATGTAATCTTTGGTAAATACCCTTGGCTATACGTGACACCAGACCCACCTATTTAGTTTCTCTTTATTGCCCTCTGAAAAGGTCTAGAAAGGGGAATTGGAACTGATCAATGAATGTTGGTCTTGCTAGCCATGCCAACATCCCAGTCAGAACTAAACAGCAATGCAAATTCATCAACTGGACTTTTCAATTTGACTGGACCTTGTAACAGTTCCTGTAAACAAATGTATGATCAACATAATCAGAATTCTATGTTAGACCCTCATTACAGGGAATAATGAATTCCACAAAGTATTCAGCCTTTTATTTTCAATAGTTTCTCAACACCTACACCTTCCTGGCAGGTACTAAACAGTTTAGATGTTTAACAACAGAGAAAAAACAGTGAAGTACAGAAAAGTAGTAACAAGAAGGGCTGTATGATCTATGACAGACATGTTCACATCTCATGTTTTTTTCGTGAGTGTGAATAAGCTGTACATTATCTTCAGACATTTCAAGTACCTTAAACTTTTGCGAGTTATTTAATGTGTGGCAGCCATCACAGGGAGATATTTGGACTAAAGCCAGGCTAGCAGTTTGATACTTTAAGTGTGTTTTGTGGAAGATTAAAATAAATTGCTGTTAGTCTTTTACAAAAACCATTTGTTGACTATTTTATAGTCCTTGAAACAGCTATCTGTTGTGTGATCACTCTGCCAATTTAAACACTGCTTTTGTTATTAACGGGTTCAAAATCTACACAGTTAAAGGAAAAATGAAAATATAATAATAACTCATCAAGCTATAAAACACTATAAGGGTCCAACAACCTATTTTCTTCATAAGATGGTAAAAGGAGTACATGCAGGTATGCAATGTAATTGTTATTTGTATCCACTGTTCACTCTTAAAGGAGATGTATTTACTCAAAAAAACACCATGTAATTTTCTCATGTATAACTGCAGCATTGTTTTTATTGATATTTTTGTGGGGGTGGGGTGGAATTGAGCTGTCACTGACAAGACCAGCAATTACTTCTCATTTCTCTTTGCCCTTGAGAATGCTTCATGAACCACTGCCATTCTTTTGCTGAAGGTGCTTCCACTGTGCTATTGAAGAGCTGCTAATATGTGTCCAAGTCAGATTGGAGTGTGACTTGCTGCTAGTGGTATTCCCTGCTGCTCTTTGGAGGAGGTGTTAGTTAAGTAACCTGGGCAAATACAGTTCATTTTGTAGATAGTACATACTGCTGCCAGTGTGCGCTGGTGGTGGAGCAAACTAATGTTTGGGGTGGTGATTAAGGTGCTTTGACCCAGATGGTGTTATAAAAGCTTCTTGAAAGCTTTTGGTGCTTTGCTCATCCAAGCAAGTGGAGAGTATTTTGTCAAATCCTGACATACGCCTTGTAAATGATGGAAAGGGTTCAGGGTGTCGGTACTGTTATCCATTGCAGGATATCTAGCTTCTCGTCTGTAACCGAGGCACCTGTGTGGCTGGTGCAGTTGAATTTCTGGTGAACAGAGATGGCCAGGATGTTACTGTGGCTGAGTTGGTGAAGATAAAGCTATTAAACGTCAGTGGTAGGTGTCTAGGCTTTCTCTTGTTGGAGATGGCTGTTGCCTGGCGTTTCTGTGGCATAGATGTTACTTGCCCACGCCCGAATGTCGTTGTCGACTTCAGATTTATCAGGCCTCTTCGCTGCCACTCTCGTTCAAACATTATCTTCAACTCAAGGCTGGTCATTCTCACCTCCAGAATTCAGCTCTTTGCTACAAGTTTGGCTAAGGTCTGGGATGAAGTGATTGCGACAAAACACAAATTGGGCATCACTGAGTAGATGCTAGTTAATAGCCCTGCTGATAGCATATTCCATCCCTTTGCTGAAGGTGAGACTATTTAAGTGGCAATTAGTTAGACTGGATTCATTCTGCGTTTTTGAACAGAGAGGACCTAGACAATTTTCCATATTGGCACCTGGATGCTAGTATTGTAACTTTAGTAGAACAGTTTGGTCCTGGAGCATAAGGCTTCAGTATTCCAAATGGCAAGTGGTCTGGTCCTCTGGTCTTTGTTGTTTCAACACTCTCAACTATTTGACAATACCATGTTAAGTCACCGCCTGCACAAAGGAATTACGTTTTTGTAGGGTGTCCTGAAATGAACACTTATCAGACCTTTTTTCTATCGTGACCAGAATGGATCTGTAATGTGGAATGTGCATTAGTCCTGTGGGCTCATAATTGAGCCATTATCACTACCTCTCTGTTTAAGCAATGTGTTGCAACAGAAAGTTACCTATTGAAAATAAAAATGCTTACAGAATATTCTGTTTTATATAAGTAAAACCATTGCTGTTTCCAGGCATGGCAGACCCCCTCCAAATTGGAGTGATTTTTAATCTGCTGCCAACTCCAGTGATGTAGCAATGTGCCTCAAAAGTGCCTGTAGCAATAGGAAAACATGGTAATATAGCGGTCAGCAAAACGCTATTCCTGCACCAGCTGTAAGATCAGGGTTCAATTCCTGCCGTTGTCTGTAAGGAGTTTGTACGTTCTCCCTTGACCGCGTGGGTTTCCGCCTACATTCCAAAGACACGCAACTAGGTTTAGTGAGCTGTAGGCATGCTGTGTCAATGCCAAGAGCATGGCAATATCTACGGCTGCCATAGCACAATCCTTGATGATTTGATTTGACACAAACAAAGCATTTCACTGTATGTTTCGATGCATGTGTGAGAAATAAGTTTAATCTCTAATCTGGAAATGCACAGCTGTTTAAAACCTGTAAAGCCAACTTCAATTTCTGCACACAGAACTGCTACAGATATTTGGGGATGGTCCATATGTTAGTAGTTTGTTTTCTGCTGCCACTTCTGTAATCAGTGCTCTGGAATCTCGGAATACGGTGATCTTTTACAAGAGTATCTAGCTGCTTCCACTCTTGCATGCAAAGAAACTCCCATTTGTCATTTCTGCAAAGGTCTCATTTACATTGCAGGGTCATCACCGAAGTCAAGGCTGTCATACAATAGTCAAATGAATTTTCTTCATCCATTTCAATCCTTCCAATGCAATCATCCTGTTAAGCTACTAAAATTAACTGTCCTTTTCTGAAGTGAAATAATTGTATAATCTAAAAGCTGACGCAGTAATCAAATAGCTGCAGTTGACACAATTCTGTCTACCAAATGAAACATGCACATCCCATTTTACTGGCAATGAGCTTACAGCATGTTGAGAATGGTTTTGCAATCACACGCCTGGACTTTGATTTCCAGCTAATTTTGTTTTCTTTTTTTGAGAATACACAGTAAGGAGTTTTTTAGCCATAATTTTGGGATGAAAAAAGTATTTTCCATGACAGTACTAGTCAAGGCCAGGTGAAAAGAGAGACATCAGAAATTTTAAAAAGATACTGCCAGCAATATAAAGAAATACAGGTGTGCTGCCATTGCGACTATTGGAGATAACCAGTGGTGCAATTCAAGAGAACTAGTAGGACTATAGAACATTGAAATCTACAGTATGTTACAGGCCCTTCAGCTCACAATGTTGTGCTGACTATGTAACCTACTCCAGAAACTGCCTAGAATTACCCTACTACTACCGGAGATGTGGTGTAAAAAGTAGTTAGTTTTAAAATCATCCAAAATTTCAAAATTAAAATGATGAATAATGCAATGATCAAATAAAATAAATTATACATACCAAGTTAATCAGCAATTATGTATCTCACAGAGAAGATGAATGAGTTATAAGAACCAAGGAGAAATTATGCAAGAATACATTTTGACAAAAATGCCATTATAGTTTGAGTGAGGCGGACATTGAATAATAAAATAAATCATGAAGACTTAGTATTTTTAATGTAGTGGTAATTTTTCTAAAACTGGACTTGTAGCGGGGTACCTCACCCAGTCAAATTACTGGATAGAAATTTTGAAAACAGACTATCTAGACTATGGCACTGCCCAAAAGGGACCAATTGCACTGTGCTTTCAAGGGCGAGGGTGTTCACGTCAAAATCATTTTTCTGACTGTGAATAATGCATAATAGATCAGCTCATGTTGGAATTTGTGAATAAGGAAAGGAAATTAAGGAATGAAATTGGAAATTGTTAGGGAAATGAATCCATACTCTATATTCAGTTGGGCAATTTTCGTAAGGCAACCCTGTTGATTTATTGTTGTTTAAATTTTTTATTGTTTAGTTAAAGCTGTGAAGTCACAAGGTCTAAGGTTCAATTACCCCTGAAGATAACTGGGCTGGTCATGATTCAGGATGGTAGCACTACATTGCCCAATATATTGCTGGAAAATCCATTGAGTGCAAAGTTGAATGATGTGTGTGCACTTGTGGTGGAACCTGCCTATGTGCGGAGTCCAACAACAAACCCACAAGCACGGAGCAGGAGCACATTAGTCTTAGTCCCAGGCAGCTGCCTAAGAAGAAAAACCTAGCCAGGTTATTTCTTTTGAATCTGTTAATAGCACAGAGAAAGCAGAAGTAATCCGCTCCTGTGCTTGATTAGAATGCAGTAACGTTTGCACAGTGTGGATAGTAAAGCATTGAAATGCAGTTCTGATGCTGTGCCTATGTCCCTTGGAGGCAACACATGATAGTTCTGATCTTATTGCTAACCTCACTTAAAAATAAAGTTGGGATTGAGCTCAATTTTATTAAATCATTGTGGTCTAAGTCTGGATATGCAGTACATACTGATTCATTCCTTTCAAGAACAGATCAAGCAGTAGAAATTTATAATGTTTATTTGGGAATATAGTCCATTGTTCAAATCATTTTATTGTTCTGAAAGCTGAACATGAAAAAGCATTTAACGAGATGCTTTGTTAAATTTTGCATCAATCTAGATGGAATGTTGCTCAGTGACTGCTGATGATTACTGACACCTCTATTCTTCTGTTTGAAGCAGGCAGCTGTTGTTATTTATGTGCACAATATGAAAGGGACAATTAAGTAAAATCAGCAAGGCTACAGGCAAGCAAATCCACTTAGTTTTCAATTGAATGCTTAGTCAATTGCTAAAAAAAAGCTCACCATAGACCATAGCAAGTAACAATCATAAACAATTGAAATATTTAGAAATGTTGAAGTCTGCATATATTCTCAGAGAATTATCCATTTGTTGAAATTACAGTTTAGTTTCCTTTGCTGGGTATCTCCTCCTTACACTGAGTCCTGATAAATAGTCACAGCCCAGAACGTCGACTATTGCTTTGCCTCCACAGAAGCTGCTTGACTTCCTTCTGCAGTTGTTTTTGCATCAGGACCCAGCATGCAGTTTGTTGCATCTCCATTAAGCTTCCCTTCCTTGTGTAGAAAACAGATACTGGTGTTTTCAGATGAGCAGTCGCTAACCGAGGTTACATTAATAAGCCACACTCCATTTTATTAGAATAATCACAATGAATATTTTCCTGTTATTTCTGCATTTTACAGTTCTCCATTCCTTCAGTTCTAGTCAAAAAAGACTCAGGATTCCAGGATGATGAATGTATTTATAACGACTCTGCTGGAAAAACAAGCATATTGACAAATGACACACCTAACCGATCTAAGACACTAGAGACTCTGCAGATGCTGGAGATCTTGAGTGACACACGCAATGCTGGAGGAACTCAATAAGTCAGGTAGCATCTATGATTAGGGGAATAAATGATTTGGGCCAAGATCTTTCTTCAGGACTGGAAAGAAAGGGGCAGAAGCCGGAATAAGAGGGTTGGGGTGTGGTGACAGAGATGGAGTATAGCTGTCAGGTGACAGGTGGGACTAGGTGAGGGGGAAATTGGTGGGGGAAGATGAAGTAAGAAGCCAGGAGGTGATTGTTGGAAGATGTAAAGGCTGAAGAAGATTCTAACAGGAGAGGACATCGGACCAGAGAATAAAGGGAAGGAGGAAGGGAACCAGAGGGAGGTGAGCGGAGGAGAAGGAGGTGGGAGGGTAATCAGAATGAGGAATGGGAATGACAGTAGGGGTGACGGGGTTGTAATTACCAGAAGTTGCAGAAACTCATGTTCGTGCCACTAATTAGAGGCTACCCAGATGGAATATGATGTGTTGCTCATTCAACCAGAGTTTGGCCTCATTGTGGCAGTAGAGGAGGTCATGGACAGACATGTCAGCATGGGAATGGGAAGCCAAGTTGGAATGGGTAACCACTGGGAGATCCAGCCTTTCGTGACATATAGAGCGGAGGAACTCGATGAAGCTCTCCCTGAATCTGTGCCAGGTCCCACCGATGTAGGGGAAGCTGCACTGAGAGCAGTGGATATAAAAGATAACTCTGGCAGGCTCATGGGTGGAATATCACCTCACCTGGAAGGATCTAATGAACAGTCTTGGCCAGAGAGATTATATAGAATCATTGTGTCCCTTAATATTTTGTTTATCATACTCTGAGTCCATGCCTATTTCCTTGTTATACTCAACCACAACAAAAACCACTTTAACTGATATTCTTTTTACATCTAACCTTACCTTTATTAGTCAAAGCATTGAGTTCAAAAGTCAGGATGCTACATTGCATCTTTGTAAAACTCTAGTTAGGCTGCATTTGGAGTGTTGCATTTAATTTTTGGTCCATTATAGGGAGGATATGGAGGTTTTGGAGAGAGTGCAGAGGAGGTTTACAAAGACGTAGCACCTTGTATTTCTTCCTTCACTCTCCCCTCCCCTCCCCCCACCTTCTTACTCTGTCTCTCCTCTTCACTTCCAGTCTTGGTGAAGGGTCGTGGCCTGAAATGTCGATTGTTTACGCTTTTCCAAAGATGGTGCCTGGCTTGCTGGTTTCCTCCGGCACTTTTGTGCAGTGCTTTGGATTTCCAGTATCTGCAGATTTTTCTCATGTTTGAGGTTGACTACAATGTGATCTGGATTAGAGGATGACGCACTCAAAATGCTGAAGGAGCTCAGCAGCTCAGGCAGCATCTACGGAGCGAAATAACACACAAACACAAGAACACAAGATATAGGAGCAGGAGTAGGCCATCCGGCACATCGAGCCTGCCCCACCATTCAATAAGGTCATAGCTGAACTGTCTGTAAACTCAGTTCTGTAAACTCTACCTGCCTTTTCCCCATAACCCTTAATTCCCCTACTATGTAAAAATCTATCTAACTGTTTCTTAGATATATTTAATGAAGAATCCTCCCTGGGCAGAGAATTCCACAGACTCACCACTCTCTGGGAAAAACAGTTTCTCATCGTCTCTGTCCTAAATCTTCTCCCCTGAATCTTGAGCCAATGTCCTCTAGTTCTAGTCTCACCCATCAATGGAAACAACTTTCCTACTTTTATCTTACCTATACTTTCAAAACTTTGTATGTTTCTATAAGATCCCCTCTCATTCTTCTGAACTCCAGAGAGTATAGTCCCAGGCAACTCAATCTGTCCTGATGAAGCAGCTCGGCCCAAAACATTGACTGATTATTTCCCTCCATTGATGCTGACTGACCTGCTGAGTTCTTCCAGCATTTTGTGTGCATTGCTCAAAATTTCCTTGTACCCAGGATAAGAAGACATGTGTGATTAGGAGAATCATTAAGTCATAGATCAATACAGCATGGATATGGGTCTTTTATCCCAATGAGATGAGAGAAACCATGGTTCCCAACCACCTAGTTGTTTTTTCCTGTGTTCAGCCCTTATCTCTCTAAGACCCATCCCCTAAAACTATGCCCCTGAGTTTTGGACTTCCTTACCCTAGGGAAAAATTGTTACCATTAAAGATTGCCTCTCATTCTTCTAACCAAGACCTAGCCTGGCCAAACTCTTCCTGTAACTCTGACCCTTTAGTCCTGGCAGTATCCTCTTAAATACTTCATCCAATTTAACTATGGCCTTCCTGTAAGAGTGAGGAGTGCCAGCAGTTTGATAAACTTAGTTTGCTTTTCCTGGAGTCTACACATATAGTAGTGGGTACCCAGAATGTGCTGCTAGGAATGGTAATGGGGGCAAAAAAGGCAGAGGCTTTTAAGAGGCTCTTAATGTGTAGAGAAAGGAGGGATAATGGATGTTGTCTAGGCAGAAGAGATTAGTTTTGTTAAGCAATTAATTACTAGCTATTAGTTCAGTACAATATCATGGACCTATTCCCTTGCTAGGCTATTTGAATATCACTGCAGATGTGGGAATGTAGAACATAGAAAACAGAAGGCTTGAATAACTTAGTAGGTTAAGCAGATTCTGTGGAGGCAAAAGGTGTGGTTTAACCCACTGAGATCAATTGTTCCGCTTTTTTTTGTTCTATCTATTGTTTTGTGGGCCAATAGGATCCTTATAATCTCTCATTTCACTTGAAACTGTTCGATATTTATCCACAGCTTCCAATTCTTCACTCAAAATTCAAGAAAACAATGTACAGTGCTTGTGTACATTTCCTCGAAACTAAAATCCTGAAGCCTAGAATCCTGTTCTTTTGTGGCCACCCTCATTTACCAATTGATTGGGCGCTATCTTGTTAATGAATTTATTTCATATCTGTAAGGTTAAGATTTCATATCTATTTAAAGTTTATTAAAACTTGTAGCATAATATATCAGGTGGTTCTTACGGCGGTGGTGACCCGAGTTCAATTCACCTGCTGCCTGTAAGGAATTTATTAAATTATTATTGAGGTAACAGCGCGGAATAGGCCCCTACAGTCTTCGAACCATGCCGCCCAACAACCCCTGATTTTACCCCAGCCGAATCATGGGCCAATTTACAATGACCAATTGACCTACCGGCTGGTACATCTTTGGAGTGTGGGACGAAACTGGAGCACCCGGAGGAAACCCATGCGATCATGGGGAGAAACTGTGAACTCCTTACGTATTCCCCGTGACTGAAAGGGTTTCCTCTGGGTGCTCCAGTTTCCCCCTTCGTTCCAAAGACGAAACAGTCGGTAGGCTAGTTGGTCAGATGGGTGCCACAGGCTTGTTGGGCGGAAGGTCCTGTTACTGTGTTGTATCTCTAAATAAAAATGAAAACTTCGCCCTATTGGAAATCAGCAGCCATTAAAAAGTTGTTTGAATGGAGAGCTGATCTGAATGCACATGTGCATGAATACTGTCTTGTCCTGGTCCAATTCAATAACTTGTTAAATGATGTGGATTGTATCAAGGATCTAGGTAATTCATTTAAGAGGATTCAGCAGGGAGTTTAAAATAAATCAAGAGAGATGGGAAGATGTAAGAATGGAAATGAAGCACAGGTGTTGAGTGATGAGTATCAAAGGCAGATTTATGTTTTCAATAAATATCCTTTTCAGAGATGGTGTGACATGATATATTACTATTTGCATCCCTTTCCGACAGTGAACTGCAGAATAATCAATACTGAATGTCAAACAGAAGTCTGGCTGCTTGTAAATGAATTTCACCTGAATCACTTAGTTGGATAATTTCATGCTTCTTGTTTCTTGATTATTAAATACAGAGTTATTGGTCTGCTGCTAACAGGTTGAGATGTTTTAAAGCTTTGCATAAAGTTATTAATTCTTAAGAGCTGACAGTGCGATGGATTTAGATTTGAGCAATTTGAATAATGTCAGTGATTAGAAATACATAAGCAGCTTCATTGCTTCAGAGAGTATGTACCTCAGCTGGGTGTTCCTCGCCAGTATTAGCTTAAAAGTCTGGTGAGAGCCTTAATGAGTCTTAATAATCAACTGGAGTTCAACAGTATCAATTTGTAACAATTGCTCTTACTTTTTTTAAATCTGCTTATCCTACTGCATCTCCTTTAGGCCATTCTTTAAAGGCCTTTTAGGGTCAGCAACTTTAAATTTCTCAGGGTTATCATCTTAGGGGATCTGTCCTGGGTCCCGCACGTAAATGCCATTACGAAGAAAGCATGGCAGCACCTCTACTTTCTTAAAAGTTTGCAAAAATTTGACATGTCATCTAAAACTTTGACGAATTTCTATAGATGTGTGTTGGATAGTGTATTGATCACAGCCTGGTATGGAAACACCAATACCCTTGAATGGAAAAACCTTCAGAAAATGGTGGATATGACTCAATCCATCTACATCAGGAGATCCCAACCTTTTTTGATCTCATGGATAAACACCATTAAGCAATAGGTCCGTGAGCCCCAGGTTGGGAACCCCTGATCTACATGGAGGACTGTCGCAGGAAACAGCATCTATCAGCCTCCAGGCCATGCTCTCTTCTCACTGCTGCCATCAGGACCCACAGCACCAGGTTCAGGAACAGTTAATACTCCTCAACCATCAGGCTATTGAAACAGAGAGGATAACTTCACTTGCCCATCGCTAAACTGTTCCCACAACCTATGGACTCACTTTCAAGGACTCTTCATCTCATGTTCTCGATATTTAGTGCTTATTTATTCTTGTTTGTATTGCTATTTCTTTTTGCATTTGCAGTTTGTTGCCTTTTGCACATTGGTTACTTGTCCATCTTTTTGCATGCAGCCTTTGATTTTATTATCTTTCTTGTATTACTATGATTGCCCACAAGGAAACAAATTTCTGGGTTGTACGTGGTGACATATATGTACTTCAATGATAAATTTACTTAGAACTTCTATTTCATATCTGTTTACCTTGCATTGCCGTTCATTTTGCCATTGAGTTGCAGCTGCCTTCCACCCTGTTACACACTTGATCTTTTTTGTTCTTCCCCTTCCTCCATCAGTTTCCCGTTTCTTAATTGAAAACTATCACAGTTTCCCGTTACACCTGAAATGAAAGCTCACCCTTTTGACTTGTGTTGTTTTTTGCTCCGTGTCTGCACCTGGAGAATTTCTACCGTTTCCTGAATTTATCTATGTGACTTATTTGGTAAACCACAAATGTCTGAACCTGGTATTCATAACCCATCCAGGCATGTTTTTGGATTGCCGAGGGAGTGCTGCATTGTGGAGAAACAACGCTTTCTCATGAGCCATTGAATGGAGTGCACTCTTGCACGTGTCTTGCATGATCTGGTCATCAATTTCAGCAAGTGGGGGTGTTACACATGTTTCTGCTTTCATCAGTGATGCTGAGGTTGAGAGCTTCCAGTTCCTAGGAGTGAACATCACCAACAGCTTATTCCCTTGTCTAACCACGTAAGCTACCTTACCAATTTTTATTCAATGCACTCCAGGTGCGTCACAGCTAGGTTTGTTAACTGCTTTGCCCTTGACCACCAGAAACTGCAGAAAGTAGTAGACACTAGTCAGCACATCACGGAAACTAGCCTCCCTCCATGTACTCTATGCCAATACATCTATTACATCTATACACCTATTACATCTATACCTCTTGCTGCCTCAGTAATGCAGCCAGCATAATTAAAGAACCCACCCACATTCTCTCCTCACCCTCCTCCCATCAGGCAAAAGAAAATAAACAGCCTGAAAGCCTGTGCCACCAGGCTCAAGGACAGCCTCTCTCCCACCGTAATAAGATTATTGAATGGCTCCCTTGTATGATATAATGGTCTCCTAATCTCACAATCTCCCTCGTTATGATCTGCACTACGCTTTCTCTGTAGCTCAGACAAGAGAAAATCTGGCAGATGCTGGAAATACAAAGCAACACACACACACAGTGCTGGAGGAACTCAGCAGCTAGGCAGCCTCTATGGAAAAAAGTACAGTTGACATTTTAGGCCGAGACCCTTCATCGGGACTGGGAAGAAACGATGAGAAGCTCTCTGTAGCTGTTGCACTTCATTATGTATTCTGTTATTGTTTACCTTATGTAATGAATTGATCTGTATGAACAATATGTCTGACAGGTTTTTCACTTGATACAAGTAATAATAATAAACTTCTTCCAATTCCATTTATAGGGGTGGATATGATAGATCCCACAGCATCTTTCGAAGGGAACCAGGGTGTTTGCTCAGCACTTCTAAAAACAATGACCTAGTCATTCATCTGCCTTATATTTCTGATGCAAATTTGTTTGATTTTATCCACTTTTGGCAAGAGTATGCATAAATGGTTATAATACAAGTACAATACTAAACTGTACAAATTTAATACCACAGTTTCATTAGCAATGTAGTATCTTACCATTTGTAACATTGGATGCTGCTCTTTTACTTTTTAAATCACAAAAATGTAAAACTAAATTTTTGATACATGTTCTGTATGCATGGATTTATCATGCCCTCCATATGTGAATTATGTATGTATTAGAGTCACAGGTAGCTTTTAAAGTGGACGTTTAAGTTGTTCCCCAACACCCATGTTGTGATTGAAGTTGGAGTGTATCTGGATTGATAACAGATGGGTTATGACTGACTGAGAAAGCACTCATAGTATTAATGCAGCGAAATGTTAGTTCTACATCGTTGGATTGAAATAACCAGTACATATTAAGGAAAGGTTGGTTCTGTGCTGATATTGCTGTGATGTCTCAAGATGCAGGTGTAGTGTTGTATTAAAGGAACTAGGACAGGGGTGGGCAAACTTTTTGACTTGAGGGCCACAAAGGGTTCTAAAATTTGACAGGGGGGCCGGACCAGGAGCAGATGGACGGAGTGTTTTGGTAATACACCTCATAAGAGAAAATAAAATATCATGGGATAAGTAGAAAACATGTGCTTTAATTTTAAATTGAAAATGTACAAATGCATTACAACAAAATATCTGTCTTTGAAATCCCATGGTATTTAGCTATTTATTGAAATGACTCTTAAAACACTGAAAATTAAATGAATAAAATACAGCTTTTTTTAATAGTAACAGTTATTATTTTAAAGCACTGAAAATTCTGAAAATTCCTTCAAGATATTATCATCATCACTCTCCTCCTGACTGTCTTTATTTCAAAAACGGTAAGAGATGCAGGTCTACTTGTCCTGCTCCTTCTTATTCAATTGTCCCCTGTGCCAAAACTCAACAACGACCCACACAATGACAGAACAGTGAGAGCGCGCCAATATGCGAAGCTCTGTGCTCGCAAATCCCCGCAGGCTACCTCCCTTAGCCGGAACGCTGGCTAATTGTGAGCCGGTTCGGATGTGTCAGGAAATGGGTCGCCACAAGGTCACGAAGTAAAGCGCAAATGTGGAGTAATACGCTGTACCTCAACAAAGGTCAATGTATATAGAGTGCGTCATCTATTGGGAAAACGCCAGAATTGCGGGGAAAAAACGTTAACAAGGTTTATTAATATAATTTCATCAAGTTCTGCGGGCCGGATTAAAAACCTTAACGGGCCGCATATGGCCCACGGGCCGTAGTTTGCCCATGCCTGAACTAGGAGGTGCTTGAAGCAGAAGTTGATGACCAGCTTACTGTTGTGACTGTGATCAAAGACACCAGGAGACACTGAAGCTGGTGCTATAGAAGTCTTTATTCCAGGCAACAAGCAGGCATCATACGGGAGACACTCTTGGAAGAAGAGACCTCCTGACCCAATATTACATCACTTTTTATATGTTAAAGATCAAAGGTAACAACAGGACAGTTTCTATAGTCACAGTGCAGCAATAATGCTTCCATTCAGTTGCACATAATTTCAAACACCTAGATCTTCACACCAACACGCCCAAAATGAGTGTTGATCACCTCTGTCTCCGAGGTGCATTCATGCATATGCAGACATCGCAGGTGTTTCCCGGTTTGCAACCAATCCCAGCCTGCAGCTCTCGGAAGACCATTGTTCTGAGTTGCATTTAAAATTCAATCCATAGTCCACATTCAGATCTGATGGTCATGATGAAGGGTCTCGGTCTGAAATGTTAATCATTTACCTTCTTCCATAGATGCTGCCTGGCCTGCTGAGTTCCTCTAGCATTTTGTGTGTGTTGCTTAAATTTCCAGCGTCTGCAGATTTTCTCATCTTCAGATCTGAAGACTGGTTGCTGTTGAAATTAACATTTGCTATATACCATAACTCCAGAATACACCTAACACTTACCACACACTAATCAGTTTACCCCACACCTGTTAATGGGAAAAGCCTGTATGCTTAGACACAACTGCCATTGAACTCTGTAACACCAACAGAAAAACTTGCAGAATTTGAGATACAGCTATAATGAAAAGAGATGCTATCTATAAATGTTATAAATTACACCTGAACCTGTACCTAATAAATAGCTTTTCCCTTCTGCAATAGAGCGCTCAGTGTTGCCTATCTCAAGCAAAACTGAGGATTTTCTTTTCTTGTGCTGATTTTGACTGGGCTGGTGATGGTTAAAGAACGTACAGATGCTGATTGGCCCCAGAATTCCTGTGGAGTTATTCTGTTCCTGCGTGTGCAAGAGCCTAGACTGTGCAGAGGGCGGAATCCTATAATTCAGAACATCACAGGTGTCATGAGAAATAGAGTTTTTGATTAAATCATGAGATGTGACCTTGATGTGGATGCATTTGTAAATCCCAGTGCGCTAATATTAGCGGTATTCCCCCATGTAAGCTCTGGTGGTTGTCAGTCAGATTTTCAATAATTCAAGTGTTGTCTGACAGTTTTTTTTTATCATCTCTTCAGTTTTATTTATTATTGAACATTTTAAGTCAAGAGTCCAGACACCACCTCAGATTAAAAAAAAAGTAGACGAGAAGGTGAAACGGTAAAGAAAAATGATTGATAATATTCCCTAAAGCAGTTTAACCTGTTTTCCTTATCCTTCATTTGAACATATGGTTTGGGTAAACACAAGAACTATTCAAAGCATTTGCCAAATATCTTAAAATAGATGAATGCAGTACAAAATGAAAATACTTTCAATTACTAGCAGCAAAGTTATCAAAATTAATGGTTTCCTTTTTCCTTTTTAACAATTATTTACACTGTGACACTTCAGCATTAGCTATGTAGATTGTTCATTCTTTGTATGCGCATGTAATATTGAACAATTTGGAGTTCTGTAAAGGCAATACAAGTTTAGGAAGTGATTAAAAGGGCATGCAGAGTCTTGAGAAGATTTATAAAGAAGTATGGGGTATAAAAGTAAGAAAGTTATGACGAACCCTGCCAAAACATAAATTCAACGACAGTTGGAGTATCATGGAAAGAATGTGAAGAATATTGATTGAGGGGCTTCAGGAAAGATTCACCAACGACTGAGGAACTGCAAGCAAGTGAATAGATCAGGCAAGCTGGGATTGTTCCCCTAGGAGAGAGATTTGACAGGTGTTCAAAATCACAAAGTGCCTGAAGAAAGTATTAATGAAATGCAGCCCCATCAGTGGAAGTCTGAAAACCTATGGACACATATTTAAGGAGATTAGCAAAAGAACTCATTGCTTCAACACTTGGAAGAAACAGATACAACTGTACTTTTCAAACAATAATAGGATCAGAAAAATAATTCAGGACTATGGAGAAAGATGTGCGTAGTGGGACTGAGCTGATGAGAAACAAGCAGGGCCTTAGTGGACTAAGTGGACTTAATGTTCTGAAAGCCAAATTTCTATGAGAAGTGATGCGATGAATGAAGCGGGTCTATAAGTGAGAACTATCCTACCATAGTAGGCTTGCATGGTGGTGATTAATATATAGAATTTCTACAGGCATCTACTTTAAAATTTGCCAAAACATTTTTCTTTAGGCAGCTTCAGGCCTATCAATTCACAATGTCCCAATCTTGACATTAAATATGCCATTACAAGCATCTTGCCGGTGCTAGGTTTACTAGGCTGTGCCTTTATATTTCTGTGATTAATCTTCATTTGCATTGTTAGTCATTTACTTTCATTCTGTTGCATTATCAGCCATGCTGAAAATGTATCAGCATTGGTTTTGTCCATGGGTGGTCAGACACCGACATCAGAAGGTGTAAAATGAGTAGTTTTCAAAATTCCCTGACTTCAAGGATGATACAAGTGAGGAGACAGAGGACTATGTAGAGCACATGAAATCTTGCTTAATGATGCTTCAATATAATAAATCCGAGAGTCATTATGATATCAGATTAGGAATTAATCAACCCATGTGTGAAATTGGCACTTATACATTTTCTCTCTTATTTTATAAGGGCCACGGCTACACAGAGGGGCCAAATCATATTCAAGGATGCACTGGCTCAACAGTTGTGCGAGCAGGGAGGTAAGAGTAAACAGATCCCTCTCTCTGTAATTCCCTTGTTCATTTGTCCCTCCCCAGTAATCTCACTTCTGACACTAATCCCTGCAAGCCAGAAGAAGTGCTACACCAGCCCATTCACCTCCTCCCTCACCTCCATTCGGGGGCCCAAACAGTCCTTCCAGGTGAGGCGGCACTTCACCTGCAGATCTGTTTGGGTCATCTACCGTATCCGGTGCTCCCCTACATCGGCGAGACCTGAGGTAGAATAGGGGCACCGCTTTGGCGAGCACCTTCACTCTATCCACAAAAAGCAGGATTTCCCGGTGGCCAACCATTTTAATTCCATTCCCCATTCCCATTCTGACATGGAGGTCCATGGCCTCCTCTGCTGCCATGATGAGGGAACACTTCATGTTCCGTCTGAGTAGTCTCCAATCTGATGGCATAAACATTAATTTCTCCAACATCTGGTAATTACTGTCCCTCACCCCTTCTCCCTTTTACCATTCCCTATTTTGGTTACCCTCTCACCCACTTCTCTTCTCCTCACTTGCCTATCATCTCCCTCTGGTTTTCTTCCTCCATCCCTTTATTCTATGGTCTGTTGTCCTCTCCTATTATAGTCTTCCTTCAACACTTCACATTTTCCACCTATCACATCCTAGCTTCTTACTTCTTTCCCCCCACCCCACCAAGTTCTTCTGTAAATTAAAGAACAGGTTAACCTCAGCACATCTGCTTCAGCTATGCCTCTTTACAATAAGTATCACTTTAGATTAAGTTACCCACAAGGTGACATGCTAAGCATTGGGAGGTAAGTTGAGTCTCACCGATGTAGGGGAGCGCCGGATACAGTAGGTCACCCCAACAGTTCTGCAGGTGAAGTGTTGCGTCGCCTGGAAGGGCTGTTTGGAGCCCTGAATGGAGGTGAATGGGCAGGTGTACCACTTCTTCCGGAGGTTTTTGGTCATAAGAAAATCAAGTGTAATGAGTTACCATTAAGCTATTAACTGACTCACAAATGTCAGCTGCTAAAATCCAGCCATCACTAAGAGCAGGAACAATTCCAAGTAGGTCCAAATAATCTTTAGTAGTAATGGTTTGTTGTTTACAGTGATCTTGCCGGGATGTTACTGGAAGGCAAGTCTCTAGAATTCATTGTGACACTCATCATTGGGTCTCAGAACCGTGAATTTTGGTAGGGATGGATAGCAAACCATGATAAATTCAGCTCAGGTAAACCAGGTCTGTTTATATGGATTTCTAAGCTGTCTAATAAACATGTTGGAGGGTTTGCACAGATGCTGGAAAACCACTGACTTAGCCGATCTCTTAAAAATAAAACTAAGGAGCTTACAGGCAGAAATATCGAAAGAAATGTTATCTATAAAGAGTACCTCCCTGTGTAAATGACCAGGTACAATACCAGATCTGAAACTGGTGAGATTGGACTACAATGATGGGAAAATGAGAATATCTAGGTGGATATCTTGGTGTGGTGTGCAGCGTAGTGATAAGCACAATGCTTTTCAGTAGAGGTGAC
Organism: Hypanus sabinus; assembly: GCF_030144855.1. Taxonomy (NCBI): domain Eukaryota; kingdom Metazoa; phylum Chordata; class Chondrichthyes; order Myliobatiformes; family Dasyatidae; genus Hypanus; species Hypanus sabinus. The sequence continues at coordinate 16,886,375 of NC_082718.1, forward strand.
CGGGGTTCAATTCCTGCTGCAGCCTGTAAGGAGTTTGTGCGTTCTCCTGTTGACTGCATGGGTTTCCTCCGGGTGCTCTGGTTTCCTCCCACAGTCCAAAGACATACTGGTCGGTAGGTTAATTGGTCATTGTAAATTGTCCTGTGATTCATACCACACAGAACAATGCACTCACTATACCTGCACCAACCTCCATTTACAAATCCAACAATAATCCCATTTTTACTTCAGGAGGTTAAGAAACAAGCCAAGAACAACCCCTCCCCCCACCACCCTGCACCCAACCCCCATCCTACTGCTGTACAATTTGCGTTAGCTGATTAATATCAGAATCAGGTTTAGAATCATTAACAAGAGAACGAGAATATAAAAGCAATGATGTAATGTTGAGGCTTTATAAGGCATTGGTGAGAGTGGACGGAGTATTGTGACTAGGTTTAGGTGCCTTATTGAAGAAAAGATGTGCTGGCACTAGAGAGGTCTCAGAAGAGGTTCATGAGAATGATTCCAGGAATGAAAGAGTTAACATGAAAAGCATTTGATAGTTCTGGGCCTGTACTTGCTGGAGTTGAGAGGAATGAACAAGATGGGATAAGGGTGGTCTCATTGAAACCTCTTGCATATTGATAGGCCTAGATAGAGTAGATGTGGAGAGGATGTTTCCTATAGTGGTGGAGTCAAGGACCAGAGAGCACAGCTTCAGTTTCAGATTAAAGGGGCGTCCATTTAGAATTGAGATAAGGAGAAATTTCTTTTAGCCAAAGGGTAGTGAAACTGTGGAATTCATTGCCACAGGTGGCTGTGGAGGCCAAATCATTAGGTATATTTAAAGCAGAGGTTAATAAGTTCTTGATCAGATCAAAGGTTACAGTGAGAAGGCAGGAGAATGGGGTTGAGAGGGTTAATAAATCAGCCAAGATGGAATGTGGAGAAAATTCGATGGGCTGAATAATCTAATTCTGCTCTTACATCTTATAACTTTATGGTCTAAAAATGGAGCAAATCATGAGGTAGCATTCATGGAGTCTTGGCAGAGGGGAAGAAATTGTTCCTAAGATATTGAGTGTGTGTATGCAGGCTCTTGTAGATCCTCACTGATGGTAATAATAAGAGTGTCATGGATGGCGAGGGTCTATACTGATGGATCTTCCATTACATGTCCTCATGTCATTGTGAAACCCATACAGTCATAGGGAGTATGTGCAGATTCCACACAGGCCACGCTCAAGGTCAGGATTAAATCAGGTTTCTGAAGCCAGTAGCTGTATTCGCTGCACCACATTGTGATATCGGAACAGTGGCCAAGCTGAAACAATAACTCTCTTTACTTTCCGTAGATGCTGCCTGACTTACTGATTATTGCCAGATGTTGATTTGGATTTCCAGCATCTGCATTTTTTTTGTGAAGACTGAAAATTGTTGCGCTCTCAGATCACGTGCCTTTTTTTAAAAAAAATTTTATTAGTTTTTCAAAACATTTTACAAATTAAAAACCCCAAATCCCAATGAGGAGCATTAAAACAGTGCAAAATTAAGCATACAATAACAATATACTACAAAGGAAGAGAATTTAGCAAAAAACAAGCACCTGAATTAAAGACAAGTAAGCTTAGTGTCCTCCCCAAGCCCCACAACACAAGAAAAAAACAACAGCAGCTCCAGACCAACCACAACACAATATAGAGAGTATAAGTCAGGACAGCCAAACTCCCAGACTGTGAATACACTCAGCAACAGAGGGTAATAATGCCTTCTACCAGAAAAAAAAGGAGCTGAAAGCAAGGGACTGAAAAGAAAAAAAACCCTAGTCAAGAGGAAGGTTATGAAAGTACTGGATAAAAGGTCCCCAGACCTTATGGAACTTTAGATCCGAATTAATAACTGAATAATGAATTTTTTTGAGGTCCAAACAGGCCATGATGTCGTTAAGCCATTGAGCATGAGTGGGCGGGGCAACATCTCTCCATCTGAGGAGGATCAAGTGTCTAGCCAGGAGAGAGGCAAAGGATAATATTCGGCATTTGGTCAGACCCAGACATAAATCTGTCTCGCCCCAGAAACCAAACAGAGCAATTAAGGGGTTTGGTTCTAGGTGCTGATTCAGAATACAGGATAACGTAGTGAAGACATCTTTCCAGAATTTCTCCAAGCTAGGACAGAACCAGTACATATGGATGAGAGAGGCCACGCCCCTCTTGCATTTATCACAGAGCGGACTAACGCTAGGGTAGAGTCGAGATAGTTTAGATTTAGACAAATGGGCTCTATGAACAATCTTAAACTGTAAAAGGCAGTGGCAAGCACAAAAAGAGGTTGAGTTAACCGATTTGAGAACTGAATCCCAGCTCTCCTCAGATAAGGAGATATTTAAATCCTGCTCCCAGGCCATTTTGATTTTATCCATGGGGGCCCGTCGTAAAGCCGCTAGTTTATCTCGGATGATTGATATTAAGCCTTTACCTAGTGGATTCATGGAAAGAAATAGGTCCATAGCATTTTTCGCAGGCATTTCAGGAAAGTTAGGAATTAAAGGAGCAATAAAGTGTCGGATTTGGAGATAACTGAAAAAATGAGCATTGGGCAGATTGAACTTAACAGAGAGCTGCTGAAAAGAAGCGAAGCGATTATCAATGAAAAGATCTTCAAAATGTCTAATGCCCTTCCTATACCAAACCTGGAATGCTGAATCGTATGTAGTAGGTAAAAAAAGGTGATTATGAGCAATAGGGCTGTAAACGGAAAACCCCTGGAAACCATAGCATTTCCTGATCTGAGCCCATATACACAAAGTGTGTCTAACAAGAGGATTAGCTATTGATCTGGGCAGACTACTAGGGAGTGCAGAGCCAAGAAGTGCAGAGATAGATAATTCTTTAGTGGAGCTCAGCTCCATCGCCACCCAGTTAGGGCACTCGGGTTGGCCATGGAAGAAAGACCAGAAGGTAGCACAACGTATATTAGCTGCCCAATAATATAAACGAAAGTTAGGTAAAGCCATGCCACCCTCTTTTTTAGATTTTTGGAGATGGATTTTATTAATTCTAGAGCGCTTATTCTGCCGCAGATATGACAAAATAATAGAGTCTAAGGAATCAAAAAAAGATTTAGGAATAAAAATTGGGATAGATTGAAATAGGTATAAAAATTTGGGGAGAGCATACATTTTAACAACATTAATACGACCTACCAAAGACATAGATAGAGGTGACCATTGTACCAGACTCTGTTTTATAGCATATGAAAGATTGGCAAAGTTTTCACGAAAGAGATCTTTAAACTTCCTTGTGGCTGTAATTCCAAGATAAGTAAATTAATTATGGACTACTTTAAAAGGGAGATCATGAAATGTTAGTTCTTGTGCTTCTTTATTAATTGGGAGAAGTTCACTCTTATGTAAATTAACTTTATAGCCGGAGATCTGGCTAAACTGTTCAAGAAGTGAAAACATTAGAGGTAAGGATGTAGACGGATTTGAGAGAAAGAGTAGTAAGTCATCAGCATAGAGAGAAACTTTATGCTCAACACCCCCTCTCCAAATCCCAGTCAATTCAGGGCGGTTTCGAAATGCTATCGCCGGAGGTTCCATAGCCAAATCAAAGAGAAAGGGACTTAAGGGGCATCCCTGGCGGGTGCCACGTTTAAGATTAAATACTTGGGATTTCTGAAAATTGGTTAAAACAGAGGCAGTAGGACACAGGTACAGCAATTGGATCCAAGAGATGAAACTTTGGCCAAGGTCAAATTTTTCTAAAACTGCAAAAAGGTAGTTCCACTCTATACGATCAAATGCTTTCTCTGCATCGAGGGAAATAACACATTCAGGAATCCCAGTTGGAGGTGAGTATAAGATATTAAATAGACGCCGAATGTTAAAAAAAGGGAAACGGTTTTTAATAAAGCCTGTTTGGTCATCAGAGATAATGGAGGGAATGACGGTTTCTAATCTATGAGCCAAAACTTTAGATCATGTGACTTTAAAGTTAACCCTTAAGCTTTCAGATAGATTTTTGAAAATGTCACAGTGGAGACTGAATCCCATATTGTTACAGGATCTAGCTTTTGTTAATTTTATTAAGGAGCAAATTTCTATATTTTTTTAATTTAACACAGCTGAAGGTATGTCAAATCTGGTTATATGGGACATATTGAAATCTTTTCTTAGGGGACAGATAATCTCATATTCAGCAGCCTTGAGAAGGAAAACTAAAGCGGAATTGTCAGTGCTTATTAATAAAATTAAAGAGATAGATAAAGCGTATTCAGTCAAACATACTGAAGACCTATATAAAGAAAGGGTCAAACTTCAATCACAGTATGATTTGCTTTTGACCTTTCCCATTGAACAGCAGATTTTTAAATCTAAAAGTTTATTTTATATACATGGGGAAAAATCTGCTAAGCTTTTAGTGGGTCAGTTAAAGGCTGGGATGGTCAGAAGACAGATTTTAAAAGTTCGTCGACCAGATTGAACAGAAACTTTAGATCCTTATGAAATTAATAAGATATTTATGGATTTCTATTCTAATCTTTATAAATCTGAATTCTCTTGTTACATACACATGCAGTTCAACTCTTTGAGTGATTATGCAGAAAGTTTGGTTAATAACTCATCTCCTTCTACCTTAGGCCACAAACTTATCAATCACCCCGATGAGTTATTAACTTCAAACTTTCTGCATAATCACTCAAAGAGTTGACCTACATGTGGATGTAATGAGAGCTGTATAACTCATCTCCTTCAATCACCCCCGCAGTAGACACTTTCTGGAGGTTCAAGATCCGTATGCTCCACGACCGCTGGACTAAGTGTGTAAATGTAGGAGGGGACTATGTTGAAAAATAAATGTACTAGGTTTTCTAAAATTGACTCCTTTTACCTTGGGCCACAAACTTATTAATCACCCCTCGTATGTTCCCTCAATCTATAACAGTCAGAAGCAGAAATAGGATTAAGGTTAGCTATAGTTTTCTTAAATTATTGGTGAAAATAAAATGTGCAAAATTAAGTATACTTGGGAGTTATGAAGGCAACAACAAATAGATCATTAAAGTCCAATCCATGACCTCTTAATAACTTTATAAAATACGTATTGGCAAGCAGTTGTTTGAATGAGAATTACAATTCATTCCTCGTTGTAACCTAGAGCAAGTTACTGAAGGCCTGTGGAGTACAAAAAGAATTTAGAAAATTTATTCTTGAAGCATTAAACTTTTATACCAAGCACTCTCTCTCATATTTTGACATTTTAATATATGCATTCAGGCTTAGATGTAATTTTTTTCAGCCATGAATGTTTCATTTGTTTCTTGATCATAATAGTTCATTTCAAAAGTTAATTATTCAACAGCTACAATTTCTCTGAACATGATTATGAAACTCCAGCTAATAAAAGTTTAATAAGTTTTGTCCCTTATGTTAATGTGCTCTTAATAAATATAAAACTTAAGAATGTTCAATGTTAAATTGTTATAGAGCTTTCTGCGCTTATTTGAATGTCACATTATTATAAACGTCTGTAGGAGGAAGCCCCCTTAGCTAAACCTGGAGAAAATAACGAGCCATCTATCTCTAGTGCTTTTCACAACTGAGAGGGTTTGAAGCAGGTTGTTACCTTAACAGGATTGATTGGAGGTGAAATCCCTGCAGAGACCAATGGCATTTCCTTCGACTTAATGTTTTATTGATTGGTTGTCAATTACATTAAAATTCTTGTGCTCACAATCCCTGAGTAATTCAAAACACAGACAGCCCTAGCTTATGTAGGAAAAGATATCTATTTGACTGGGAGAAGAGGAGAAAGCGAAGTAACAGTACAACAGATGAAAGACATTCATAAGGAGAGTGCTCTTCAGATTTTTTCCTGCTGATCCAAGATTTTACTCCTGGAACTTAGTACAGGCAGATCAAGAAATAAAACTGGCCACTGACTGTTTTTATTTCCAGTGTTTTACTGTCACAGTATATAGTGTAAAAGTTCATATTAACCTTGTCACACCAATTGTATGTGGGGAGATTGTTTAATGAAATTCAACCTTCCCTCTCACTGATCCCCATGATGAAGTCAGGCAATATACCCAGGCTCAAGGTAGCTCATATTAAGGTAATCATATTTCAACATATGCAAAACACTTACTGATCTACCTGAAATAGTCTGTAACACGTTATAACTTAATGTGTTGAAGGCAGCGCCTACTTAAATGACATTGGTGAGATGGTGAATAGTTTAGGCATTTGGCTGTCAAAGGCAGTTGGCTGCAGAAGGACTGTAAAAGGAAATTCAGTCTCATAAAATGATTCAAATTGTCACACAGTTTGAAACTTATGAAAAATGAATCATTCACAGTGAATAGGAAACAAATGTTAACATATCATTTAAATTTCATGACATTCATCAAAGCTGTAAATTTGGAACATTTAATGGGATTCTACTAAAATCTAGAATGAAACATTCATTGAAATATTGAAATTTAAAGTGTTTTTATATTACTACAATGACCCTTTATTTCCTGTTTTAGTTAAGATGGTAATTTTAAATGATGGATATCTTAAATAGTTGATAAAACTTTTTAATATTGCAAGCTGTGAAGTATGTGCCCAGGACGAGTTTGAATAGCGTATAATCAGTAATACAGAGTTACGATGTGACGTTACATACCTATATTATTGCCTATGAATACTTCAGAAGTTTAATGATGACCTTTCTTTATGAAAATCAAAAAAACTGCAAATGCTGGAAACCGAACATAAAAGCTGAAAACGCCTGAAATATCCAGGACACCAGGGTGTATCTACGGGAAGAGAAACTGAGTTAAAATTTCAGATTGAAAATCCTTCAGCGGAACTGAGAAAAAGAAATGGGGGGAAATAGCTTGTTAAGCCTCAGGAGGCGGGTGGAAGGTTGTCTCTGAGAGGGTAAAACCAGTATGCCCATGGGTATAAGTTGTTATCAAGATTTCTGTTCAGTGAATGAACGGGAACAGTTAGAAAGTCTAAGCATAGACAAAAGAGTTGAGAATGCAGAACAAGAAGACAAAACAGGCAGGTCATGCCTCAACTTACACAGCAAAAAAAAATAAAAAGGAAAATAAATGAATAAACTGATCCAATATAGCAGATAAATGATTAAAAGAAACAGAGAAATCAGGTTAACTGAAGGTGTAGAATTCAGTACTGAACGTTGCAGCCTTCGGGACTCAATATTGAATTCTATACCTTCAGATCAGTTGATTTCTCTGCCTGCCCATCTGTCATATTGGCTCAGCTTGATTGCTTTATATGTTTTCTTTTCTGTTTTGTTTTTAATCTCTGCAAGTGGAGAACATGCCCAAACTGAACTGCTGTGCATGTCTTCCTGCACTGTATTTCACAACTCGTCTGATCTTTCATCTACATTCTCACTCTCTTACTGCTCCCACTCACTGATTGACCAGATAATCATGTTTACAGCTTACCCTCGTGATGACCACTGTTTGACCTGATCAGAGATGGCCTCCCTTTCCCATCCTCCCCACAGTTCCTTCATTCACCTTCTCAGATATGACGAGGTGGCTTTGACCTGAAATATTAACTCTCTTCTTCTTCCCTCAGATACCCTATGTGCTGCTGTGAATGACTCTAATATTTTCTGGTTTTAATTTGTTTATAACACATGACATTATTTATTTATCTTCCTCTTTTCCCATCTATTTCTGATATATATTGTGTTTGATGCAAGGATAAGCCAGCTAATTGCTTCTTGTCTCCCTTGGACTTCAGTGATTTTTGTTGTGGGTGCTCTGAAGTGGATTGGTACTTGCTGATGGGGGTGTTCCCATCCACCTAATGCCTTTGTTTTTTTAAACACGTAAAGCCATATTATAAAAATATGCCCTGATGCAGAAGTGTGCCTTGCACTCAGTGTTGGCTTGACCAGGGAACTGTTTATAGATTTCAGCAAAGGGAAGTCAGCAGAGCAGCTTCAAGTTGCTGGGCATCAACATCTCAGCGATGTATCCTGGGCCCAGCACGCTGATGCAATCATGAAGATGGCAGACCTGCCCCTGTACCTCCTGGTGGTTTATGGGAGACTTCGTAGGTCACCCAAGGCTTGCAGATGTAGCGCAGAGCGTTCTGACTGGTCCGGAGGCTCCGATGCGCAGGATCGAAAGAAGCTGCAGAGGGCTGTAGACTCAGCCAACTTGGCCATGAGCACAACCCTCAAGAAAGCAGCATCCATCATTAAGGGCCCTCCTTATCTAGGTGATGCCCTCTTCTCATTACTATCATCAGGGAGGAGGAACAGCAGTGGGCCCATACTCAGCATTTCTGGAACAGCTTCTGCCCCTCCACCATCAGATTTCTGAACAGACCACAAACACTACCTATTTACCTATTGTAACTTACAGTGATTTTTGTGTCCTTCACTGCACTCAAAACAGCAAGTTTCATGACATAGTGCTAATAAACCTGATTTTGCAGTGCATTTTGTAGCTGATGCACACTGGCTATGATGTAACAGTGATGGAGAAAATTAATGTTGACTGGGGTGCCAGATAAGTAGACTGCAATAGAACTGCAGTCACGCAGGCATTTGGATAGTTTTCTATTCCAGGTCTCATCCATTGAATTAAGAATTAGAAAGTCACATGGTGGAATATATTGCAGGATACCTAGCTTCTGTCCTCTTGTACGTTACCAATTCTGATACATTTCAACAGTGAGCTACCCAATGTGGCTGCTGGAGGTTTAATGGCAACATAACTCAATGATGATATGATACATTTCACGCTGTAAGTGTTTAGCATGTTGGCAGTAAGCATAGTTCCAGTAGCGACACATTGTTTGATGAGTCTGTGAACTCTGTACAGTTCTGGTGTATTCCCGGTTACTAGTGCAGAGATGACTGGCTACTCGACAGAAATTGGGACAGATTCTGGAATCATCAGGTTTCCAGTTACAATTCTTTCAATTGTATGAAACATGAAACAAAAAGCATCTCAAAGCAAGAACAAGCAAGTTGATGTTTTGAGATGGAAAATGATTTACGATCTTTGAAGACATGAGAAAATCTGCAGAGGTCCAAAGCAATGCACACAAAATGCTGGAGGGATTCAGCGGGCCACAGCATCTATGCAGAAGAGGAAGCAGTCGATATTTCAGGCCGAGACCCTTCTTCAGGACTGGAAAGGGAGGGGAGAAGTCAGATGTAAGAAGGTGGGGGGAGAGGAGGAAGGAATACAAGGTGCAGGTGATGGGTGAAACTGGGAGGGGGAGGGGTGAAGTAAAGAGCTGGGAAGTTGATTGATGAAAGAGATAAAGGGCTGGAGGAGGGGGAATCCAGTTTTTTCTGGTGAATGGGGCATAGATGCTCTGTGAAGCGGTCTCCCAATCAATGTTGGGTCTCACCAATATACAGGAGACCACACTGGGAGCACCAGGTACAGTAGATGACCCCAGTGGACTCACAGGTGAAGTACCTCTGCTTCTTTCTGGACACAGACCAAACTAGTTCCCATCTACCACCACACTCATCTGTTTGGTGGAACCTCACTCTCAATATTTTCTCCTCCAGCTCCTACCACTTCCTCCAAACCAAGGGTGTAGCCATGGGCACACATGGTTCCCAGCTACGCCTTCCTTTTTGTCAGCTATGTGGAACAGTCCATACTCTAAGCCTGCACCGGTATTGCTCCTCAACTCTTCCTATGCTAGATCGATGACTACATCCGTACTGCTTCCTGCACCCATGCTGAGCTTGTGGACTTTTCAACTTTTCCTCCAACTTCTACTTTCTCCTCAAGTTTACTTGGTCCATTCCCGACACTTCCCTCCCCGTTCTCGATCTCTCTGTCTCCATCTCTGGAGACAGCTTATCTACGGACGTTTTTTATAAACACTGATTCTCACAGCTACCTGGAATATACCACTCCCCATCCTGTCACTTGTAAAAATGTCATTCCCCTTCTAGCAGTTCTTCTATCTCTGCTACATCTGCTCTGAGGAGGAGGCTTTTCATTCCAGGATTAATTAAATGTCCTCCTTCTTCAAAAATCAATGCTACCTTTGCCCATATCTTTTCCATTTCACGTACGTCTGCCCTCACCCCATCCTCCCACCAGTCTACCAAGGATAGGGTTCCTCGTGTCCTGGCCTACCACCCCACTAGCCGCTGAGTCAAGCAAATCATTCTCCCTAACTTCCGCCGTCTCCAATGGAATTCCACCAACAAGCACATCTTTCCCTCCCCACCCCCCCCCCCCCAACTTTCTGCTTTCTGCAGGGAGTCCCTACGTGATTTCTTATCCCTTTTCACTCATCTCCCTCCTGGTACGTGCTTGCAAGCGGAACAAGTGCTACACCTCCTCCCTCATTACAATTCATGGCCCAGGCTGTCCTGTGAGTCTGTTGGGGTCATCTACTGTATCTGGTGATCCTAGTGTGGCCTCCTGTATATCGATGAGGTCTGACTTAGATTGGGAGATGCTTCACTGAGCACCTACGCTCCGTCTGCCAGAAAAAGCAGCATCTCCCTGCAGCCACCCATTTCAATTCCACTTCCCATTCCCATTCCCATTCCAACATGTCAGTCCATGACCTCCTCTACTGCTGCAATGAGGCCACACTCAGGTTGGAGGAGTGTCATGAACTACATATACCTGTCTGGAGACGCCCCCGCTGACTGCTCCTGTGGCTCCTCCCACAGACTCCGGTATAAAGGCGATTGAGGCCTGAGCCCGGCCCTCAGTCTCCAGGATGTAGTATGGTGGTCAACTACTGCCTGTTCTTTCTTCCAGTCAATAAAAGCTGATATCTCGCCTCCTGTCTCAGAGAGTTATTGATGGTGCATCAAGGAGCAACACCTTGTATTCCTTCTGGGTAGCCTCCAACCTGATGACATGAGAATTGATTTCGTGAACTTCCGGTAATTGCCCTCTTCTTCACCAGTCCCCATTCCTGCTTCCCTCTCTCACCTTATCTCTTTACCTGCCCACCACCTCCCTCTGGTGCTCCTCCTCATTCCCCTTCTTCCCTGGTCTTCTATCCTGTCCTATCAGATTCCCACTCCTCCACCTATTTAACTTTTTCGCTAATCAGTTTCCCAGCTCTTTACTTCACTGCCACCCCTCCCAGATTCACCTATCACCTGCCACGTAGAACTTCTTCCTTCATCCCCACCATCTTAAACCTGACTGCTCCCCTTCCTTTCCAGTCCTGAAGAAGGGCTGAAACTTTGACTGTTTACTCTTTTCCAAAGATGCTACCTGGCCTCCAGCATTTTGTATGCGTTACTTGGATTTCCAACATCTGCAGACTTTCTTGTCTTAAAAACTTGAGGACTTTTAGTTCCACGACCACCTTTTGTGTGGAAATTACAGTGTACAGACTTACAATTTTTTTTCAGCCAGATAGCTTGCTATTGATAATAAAGGTTCAATACAGCATGAAATTCCCACCTGGAATTTAATGCAGCTAAGAACAAGGTTTACAATGAGAAGAAATCATAATTTTTTGAAATTCATGACAGTTCAAGTGATTTTCCCTGATTGCAGTGAAGGCTGTAATTAGCATTACGAAAGGAGATGCATAGAATCGCTGTTGGGGGTTTCCATATTAAAATGCATGTGCCGTGTGTTGGCAGACTCATAGAGCCGAGATAGCAATTACCAGTGGTTACCTTATCATTGCTGCTGCAAACTCCCACCATAGTTGCCAACTGACCACTTGCATGTGGTTCCAACATTCTGTTTTAATCCTGAGAAATGAACTTCTTGCTTTCTGCTCCGTTTTGCGCTGATGCACGTTGTTCATGTGACTGCTCAGAGAACCAGTCAGGTCATAAGCCCTGTCAAAAGCCAAAAATAGCATAAAAGAGCAAAGATATTGGTTCCACGTATAATGATGACTACATTAATGTTTTGAAAATATTTTCCTTTTTAAACTATTCATTAAAGTTTTTGAGATCTTCAACGTCACACATTTTCTCCACACCTGATCTCTGGTACATTATTTATTTTCTATTATGAAGTGATAGACAGTTTAAATAATAAATTGACTCTAGCCCTGACATTTTGGGATGGTGAGGAATATGATGTGGTCAAGGGAAGAGAATGGATTCACAGAATTTCAAAACATTTGGATTAGATTTGGGTCATGCAAAGTGTTAGATTGTAATATTGAATTAAAAATAATTACCCAGTAGATTTGAAACAAAATCTTTGCATCACTTGTAAATTGTTAACCTCTCACTACCTATTAGAGAAGCACAATTCAAGACAAACAAAGCTTCCTCTTTAATTCTTCTCTTTTGTTAAAGTTATTAGTAATTTTCTATTAAACTTCTCTGCCAAATGTCTATATTATATATAAAAAAAAATCAAATCTATTTTTGCTCGAGGCAGTCAATAACCAGGCTGAGAATCTTTAATATTTGGCAGCAAGAGTTAACTGACTTCATTTTGGTTTGTACTTATTTGATTTCAGTAGTTCTTTTTCTTACAATGGACATTTTAAAATCATTTTGCGATCCATTCTCCACTCAGTATAAGTGCAACTTGGATATAAAGTGAGCCAAATATACAGATGCTTCCCTACAAGTCTGCCTGGGTATCTTGCAACATCACCAACCTCTAAAAGGGGTGGGCAATTTAATGTCAGTTTGTGAAGAATGATAGATAGCTTTGCAGAACTAAAATGTGTTGAGGAAATTCACTTGAACTCACCATACTGTAAACTTTGACTCTATGGGTTTAGGCTCAAACCTCAGCTGTAATCTGTGTGTCATTTTTTAGAAAAAAAGTTTTTAAAAGCAATTTTTATTAAACAGAATAATTTTTATCATTCTGTGTTTAATATTCCATAAGGTCACATCGTTATGTTCAGATACAGAATGAATGCGTTTTTCCAGTCTCTATTTTATTATGTTATTACAACTTGATAGATTTAAGGTGGAAATTATTCTGCCTCTTATTAAAAACTAAAAATAGATTCTAATCAGTACAGCAGTTGAGGTGCAAACAGCAACATACAATTTCTCTTTGGGATAAGGAAAGGTGACCAAAATTCATTCCTCTGACCAGTGCCCTGCACACTCTGTTTATTATGGATATCAGAAAATGTAGAGACCAGCTTCAGGTTTGTTGTTTTGTCTGGTCAATAACATAAATGTTTTCACTAGGTGGGCTGTCACATTGAAGAATCACTATTTAACTGACACGCTGTGGTGTGAAAGGCACTACTGTAGGTCAATAGCACTTTACAAAAGAGAGAGAGAAAAGAAGTGGAAATGGAGAAACACCAACAAGATGCTGGAGGAACTCATTAAGCCAGCAGCATCTATGAGGGGAATAAACAGTCGGCCTTTCTGGCTGAGACTCTTCATCAGCACTGTGAAATGGGAATGAAGTGAAGTGAAAATGGTGTAGGTTTTTGCCAAATAAAACGAAGTGAGGCATTTTACGTTTAAGAAAAACTGTAACAACTCATTTCTTGTACTTCAAAAACACTGGGACTATAGTCACAAAGCTGCATTTGCATTTAGCAAAGCCATTCTTTTATACACTTACAGATTTCAGTATTGTTTCCATAAGAGATTATAATTAAAAACATTTGTGATTTTGTCTATTGTTTATTGGAGATTCATAAACTCCTGAGAACATGCAAGGTCAAATCTGGTTGCAATGGCAATTTCATTTTGCTTTATGCTACCGCATGTTATGGGTGGGCAATCTGGTGAAATACTGTACTTTATTTATATGATTTACTCACTTACTTTAGGTCAAGATAACATGAATTGCCCATGTTGTAAACTTTGGATTCTAGTCAAAGGAAACAAGTTTAATTTAAAAAAATACTCTCAGTTTAATGTGTTCTATAGAAAAAGCACAGCGCTTAAAATAAAATAGATATTTTGCCCACAAAAGTGTGAAAAAACTTTCGGTAATATTTGCTATTTTTGAAGTTGATTTGTATTGCCAAATAATTAACTTGTTGAGCTTACCACAGTACGAAATGTATATTTTCCCCCAGAGTAGGTCATACATAGAAATCTTTTGCATGTGATTATTTACATGTGTGATCATTATGTTGAGAGAATAGAGTTTGCCTGTCAATTAACATAACTTTTCTATTCTTATCTCTCAGCTCCCACTGAGTCACCCCTACGACCGAAGCTAGGTAAGTGAAAATGTTAACAGTATAATTAAGAGTGTCCAGAGCTTCCCAGTTACCTCATGAAATGTGAGGATTTGCTCCAACTTCTTCGGGCATATCCAACGAAATGAGTAATAACAAAACATGCACCCTTTCATCGTGGCCCAACATCCTCTTTCTTTTGATTAAACTTCATTTAATATCTAACAAAATGTGCAAAGTCTGTGATATAATGTCCCATTGCATCGCAGCTGGCAAATTGGTATGAATATCTTCTAGTAGACAAACATTCCATTAATCTTTTGTGGGTGCAGGTAGCACAAACAATAACACAGAATTTACAGAAAGCTACAACCATATGTCTGCACTGAGATAAGGGAAGACCCCATTAAGAAATAGTACAATTAATAGTATGAGACGAAGTTAACCAGATCAAATTAATCATCTCAATTAAAGAGATGATTAACTTCATCTGAATAACTTTATCCAGAAATAAAATCTCCGTATGGTGACTTTATTTTATTCTTTAATGATCTGTGTTTCAATTATCCATTGTAGCTGTAGAGAATGTGATTATATCCCGAAATGACTCTGTGTTGTATGGTACCATTATGCTCAAATTATTATTGTAGACAGAATGGATGCCCAACCATTTTATCATTTTATATAAAAACAACTATTTTCCAGATGAAACCCATGTTTTTGTTCCAGAGTAGTTTGCAGGCCCTGTTTGAAGATGCTGAGAGAATACCCAAGTGGCTCTTGAACCACAGTTATCCCTTGCATTTGTAGTTCGTACCCCCAATTAGAAACCTCGGAAGACCTGCAAAATTGAGATATAACAAGTCTTCTAGCACCTACTGGGTCACTATGGAGCAAGTCATTGGGATGCTTGAAGAATAGTTCTGTGACTCGATCATTCTGATAATGAGATGTTGCTGTGTCTGTCTGATGGGTAGCAATTCATTGTCAGGACCAGGAGGTCAGCCTTCAGTTGGAGGGTGAGGACAATGGTGCAACTGGAGTTTCTGGCAGGGGAGTGAGTTTAAAACACCTGCCTTCAGAGCCACTTCCAGCACCGACAACTGTCAACCAGCTTTCAGCCATATCTGGAACCACACTTGCTGCTGCAGATCACACCAATCAAACTATAATGGGTCAGGAAAATCTCTTTGGCAAAAAGGGAAGTAGCTAACAGTGAAATCAATTCATTCATTTTTTTAAAATTACCACATCCGTTCATGTAACTCGTGATACTGACTTCTGAGCCTGTATGAATTCCGGCATTGACCCCAAATGTTATTGCAGTCATTAAGTGGTCCTTGCATTCTTTCAGTTAAACAGCTAACATAATCATGTGTTGAATAGGAAGACACATTAGCTTGGTTATTCTGGTAACTCTCTAAGAGACTATAACCAGTGCCATGCTCAATAAATGTTTTACAGGCATCAGGAGAGGGTCTAAACAGCTCAATGGGATGCTAATGTAAGCATGCAACTCTGCATAATAACATGCATCCCTCAGCGGAATGCAATAGCCATTTTCCATGTCCTTTGCAGAGTTACCATTACCATTCATTTAAATTTTAAAGGAATAAAACCATAACAAATTAATGTTGCCATGGAAATGAAAAATCCATAAATCATTGTTGCTAAGATATGCATACGTCTTGTCCTTGAATGAACTGGTTTTGAACACAAGCCAAACAGAGGCAAGCCTGGCTTTTTGGACATAGCACTTAATGTAAATTGTAGTGACTATTACTCATGCCTTTTCATAAGGAGAGAAAAAAAAATTACTGAGCTCCTGAGACAAAGCTAGGCAAGCTAAGCATACATTTTACAATGTAAATTGCATTATGATGGATTGTTTATGAATTTTCTTTCTTAGCTGAAATCCACAGTGCGAGTGTGATTCTCCGGGATGATTTTGATTCACATCCAAAATTGGAACTGAATGAAGAATTATGGTAGGTGTACTTGTAAACATAAACAGCCTTATTAAACAGCAGTTTGGAGGGGAGTTGTAGGTCTTATTTTAAATTAAGCCAACTTAATATTTGTTACAAGCAGATACATTTTATTTTCATATTCATTTTTCTGCGAGTAGCTGAAATTTTGTGGGAGTCTGTAATTTTTTTGTAGTGCATACAATGTCATACAAAGCAACATTATATTTATGTGGTGACCTTATGAGAACATCCTACAAGTGTTTCGCAGAAGTGGAGGAGGAGTGAAAAGAGACGGTTCAGGGCAGAGTTAAAAAGTTAGGCTCTGGTGTAATTTAAAGAAATGAAGAGAAATAACAAGGTGGAAGAAGCTTTAGAAAATAGGGTGGAAATGCTGGAACTACCGTAGAGGAGTAGGAGGGATAAACCCTAGAGCAGAAGTAGCAAACCTTTAACACATGTGCCCAAGTCAAAGTCAAAGTTTATTATCAGAGTGCATACAGATCACCACATACAATCCTGAAATTATTTTTTTGTGTGCCCAGGATGACGTACAGAAAAATTTTGTTGGCATGTAGCTTGCAGTGCTGTCCCTCGATTCTTTAAAGCCCCACCTATAATAAAAGATACAGTTATATTTACTGTCAACTAAAGCAACAGCTGATTTTTACAGCCCAAGAACAGTGAGATGTTTTCATAGGAAACAACTTACACTGGCTTGGTGACGGTTGCAAGTGCACATGACAATCTCTCTCTAATTGTCTTTTATTAATAGTAAATCAATGAATACATGTAAATAAGCAACAGGACTCATCCTTCTTCCTTAAAATAAACTATTATTATTTGTTACAAATTCATTCATCAATGAAAATCTCTGCTTAAAGCTACCATAGCATGCGAGAGAATATTTTGGAAGATTATTGCCAGTTCAGGCACAAACTCCAAAAAGATTCACTATCTCTGCCAGAAGAATTGCATATGTGTTTTGCCGAATAAAATAAAATACTTCCAAAGACCAGCCCCTATATCAGAGTATTCAGTGTGCCCAGTGCAGGACAGTTATATGGAATTACATGACGTATGAAAAGGTCTGAGCAGAATGCTCTAATATTTGAATTCCACTTTTTTACTGACAATCCTTATTCACTTTAATACATCAAACTGAATGCAATACCTGCATATTAGACTCAGCAAGAAGAGACAGCCATCTAATATCAGTATGTGTGACATTCCCTGCACATAATACATAAGATAGCTTATGTACATAGATTGATTGTACTGTATGTCCTAGGCACAGGAGTATCTATGACTCTGAAAGGAAATTATCAAGTAGTGGTGGTGGTGAGGGGTAGGTGTGTAGGGGTGGGCTAGTGGATGGAGGAGCTGATCAGCTAGGGAATTTGAGCAGCTAGGGACTAAGTTAAAACACAGAACCAAAAAGGTAATAATCTCTGGATTGGTAGCTGAGCCACATGCAAGTTGGCACAGGGTTAATAAGATCCGAGAGCTAAATATGTGGCTTAAAGATTGGTGTGGGGTAAGTGGGATGTTGGCACCAGTATTTGGGAAAGAGGGATGGGCTCCACCTGAACTATTCTGAGACCAGGGTCCTTGCGAATCGCATAACTAGGGCTGTGGATGGGGCTTTAAATTAAATAGGGGGTGGGTTCGACATCTTGGAAAAGTATAGATAAAATAAAATGAAAGGAAAGAGCTGGAGAAGTTATTGAGATTTCAGAACACAGAAAAAGGCAGAAAGTTAAGAAAGGGAAAAGAATTTAACTTGGGCAACATGGGGACAAAATTGAAAAGAAGGGTGGTGAATACAGGACTGAAGGTGTTGTATTTGAATGCACACAGTATATGAAATAAGGCAAACATGAGGAAATCTGCAGATGCTGGAAATTCAAGCAACACACAAAAAATGCTGGCGAAGTGCAGAAGGCCAGGCAGCATCTATAGGAAGATGTGCAGTCGACGTTTCAGGCCTAGCCCCTTTGTCAGGACTGACGAAGGGTCTTGGCCCAAAACATTGACTGTACTTCTTCCTATAGATTCTGCCTGGCTTGCTGCGTTCCACCAGCATTTTCTGTATGAAATAAGATAAATTATCTTGTAGCACAATTAGAAATTGGCAGGTGTGATGTTGCGAGCATCACAGAATTATTGAAAGATGATCACAGCTAGGAGCACAACTTTCAAGGATACATCTTGCATAAAGAGGGCAGGCAGGTGAGCAGAGGGGTTGTGGTGGCTTTGTTGGTAAAAATTGAAATCAAATCCACAGAAAGAAATGACATAGGATCAGAAGATGTAGAATCCTTGTGGGTAGAGTTAAGAACCTGCAAGGGTAAAAAGACCCTGATGGGAAGTTATGTACATACCCCTGAACAGTAACCAAGCTGTGGGCTACAAATTACAAACAGGAGATAGAAAGGGCAAGTAAAAAAGGCAATGTTACAATGATCGCGGGGATTTCAATATGCAAGTTATTGGATCCCAAGAGAAGGAATCTGCAGAATGCCTTCTTAATTAAAAAGATTACTTTTTAGGGCAGCTTGTGGTCAAGACTACTAGGGAAAAGAGAATTCTAGACTGGGTGTTCTAGAATGAAACAAATTTGATTAGCAAGCTTAAGATAAAGGAACTCTTAGGAGATAGTGAGCATATTATAGAAGTCATCCTGCAGCTTGAAAGGGAGAAACAAAAATTGGATGTATTGATATTACATTTCAGTAAAGAGGTAGAAAGAAGAGGTATTAGAGAGAGGACCTAGACAAGGTTGATTGGAAGGGGATGGTAGCAGAGATAACAGGAGAGCACCAATGGATTTTTTGGGAGTAATTCAGAAGACGGAGGCTTGGTTCATCCCAATAAAGAAGTAGTATTCTAAAGGGAGAATGAAGCAACTGTGGGTGACGAGGGGAGTCAAAGACAGCATAAAAACAAAGGAGAGGGAGAGGTAGTAATGGGGAATGAAGAAATGGTAGATAAATTGAATAAGTATTTTGCACCAGCCTTCACTGTGGAAGACATCAACAGCATGCCAGAAATTCGAGAATGTCAGAAGGCAGAAGTGAGTGTAGTTCTTATTACGAAGGAGAAGGTGCAAGGGATGTGAAAATTCTGAAGCTAGGTAAGTCACCTGGACCAGATGGACTACACTCCAGGTTCTGACAGAGGTAGCTGAAGAGATTTCAAGAATCACTAGGTTCTTTCAAGAAAAATTAAATATCACTCTATTTTTTTATGAAGGGAGAGAGGCAAAAGACAGAAAATTATTGGCCAGTTAGTTTGACTTCAGTGGTTGGCACGATATTAAGTCCACTATTAAGGATGACGATACAGATGCTGGGGCTTTATAAGACATTGGTCAAACCATACTTGGAGTATTGTGAGAGTTTTGGGTTTCATAGCTAAGAAAGGATATCCCAACATTGGAAAGGGTCCAGAGAAGGTTTACAAAAATGATCCCAGAAATGAAAGGGTTCATTTATGAAGAGCTTTGATAGCTCTGGGCCTGTACTTGCCAGAGTTTAGAAGAATTGGAGAAGTTGGGGGGGTGGGGGAGGAGGGCATTTCATCGAACCATTCTGAATAGCAAAAGGCCTAGATAGAGTGAGACATGGAGCGGATGTTATGAATAATGGGAAAGCCTTGGACTAGAGGATATAGTCTCAAATTAGAAGGGTGTCCCTTTAGAATGGACATGAGAAGTAATTTCTTTTTCTGGCAGGTGGTAAATCTGTAGAATTCATTGTCACAGACCGCCGTGGAGGCCGAGTTATTGGGTATATTTAAAGCGTAGTTGGATGGGTTCTTGATTAGTAAGGGCGTTAAAGGTTACGGGGAGAAGGCAGGAGAATGGGATTGAAATGTGAAATGAATCAGCCATGACGGAATTATTCATAATTGAGACTCATAATTATGCTTCTGTGTATTCTAGTCTTATGAAGAAATTATTCAGGATTTGGGTTTATCTCCATTTGTGTAGCACCATCACAAGTTTCAATGGTAGGGATTGTTGTTGACTTTAGCTCTGTACTGTCATTTCTGAGATAAAGTTTGAGTCAGAAGATCCAATTCCTTTTACATCTGGACGTACATTCTGGGCTGATACGTTGGTGCCACAGTCACAGGAGTAATGCACTGACAGGTATATTGTCAAACCTCTCTGTCCTGCTTTAAAAAAAATTTAACACAATATTGTCACTCAATGAAACCCAGCAAAATTATTCAGTATTTTGTTGCATTTTGTGGGATCTGCTTATAACTGCGGCATTTATTTCAAGAGGCAGGCAGTAGCTACCTTTTTAAGGTTATTCCTTTACTGTGAAGTATTTTAGGGGCATTCTTAGGATACAGAAGGTGGTATGTTAATACAACTGATGCACCATCAATAACTCACTCTGAGACGTAAAGGCAAGATATTGGCTTTTATTGACTGGAAGAAGGAACAAGCAGTGGTTGACCACCATACTACATCCTGGAGACTGAGAGGCCGGGCTCAGGCCTCAATCGCCTTTATACCGGGGTCTGTGGGAGGAGCCACAGGAGCAGTCAGCAGGGGGGGTGTCCAGACAGGTATATGTAGTTCACCACAAGAACAGGTTCTTTCTGTTCCTTTTTTTAAAATTATAGGTAGTCTACCCTCTTGTGTGAATTAATGCAATCTTCCTTTATCTCTTTTCCCTAGGTTTGAATGCAGCCACTGTATAGTGGGTGATCAGTGTGGGATCATAATGCATGGCAATGCGATTACATTCTGTGAGCCAAATGGTCCACGGGAGCTGGTAAATTGCTTTTAACTGAAGTATTTTGAAAAAGTTAAGCAAATTGATTTATACTTGCAAGTATAAGTAGCAGTGAGCTGTGGCAGAAAGCTCCATGGAGGCATTTTTGATGATCTTGTGAAACAAGCTTATCCATCTGTACATGTCTGATATGTTACAAAGAACTCAGTGGGATAAATTTTAGTCTACTTAAGCCTCAAAATTTAACATTGCACAAGCAGCACATGTCTAACTAGGTGGTCTAAGATGACTCAAAGATGAGCCTCAGATCTCTTTTCGGTAACGTAGTTGGCCTCTCCTCATTGCTTTGTCGGCAGATCCCTGCATTTCAGAAGAGATAGTTCGGGTAGCTTACTGTGTTGGCAGCTGCCATATACTTGGTAGAGAGCTGAGGCACAATTAGGGGTGGGAGCACATTCCGAGTCTTCCTGGAAACCATTAACAATTTCTACCTTAACTCTCTTGAAGACCATTCAAGGCATGACCAGTGTCTCAAAGCAAATAGTTTAAATCAGACACTCTGCATGCTCTTTAGTCAAGAATCACATAGAGTGCTGAATGTCACAGCACTTCCAACTGGGATGGTACATAAAGGAACTTCTTCTGAACCCTTGGTGGTTCTCTGATATCTTAATTTTGTTTAAATTGAGATAAAACAATGAAATTAAATGAACATTGGGAGTAGACCTCAGAGGGAGAACTTTTTGAGGTACACCGCAGAGTGCTTCAGCTGCCCCAGTTTCCAGACCTCACCTTATTGATGCACCATCAATAACTCACTCTGAGACGTAAAGGCGAGATATCGGCTTTTATTGACTGGAAGAAGGAACAAGCAGTGGTTGACCACTGTACTACATCCTGGAGACTGAGAGGCTGGGCTCAGGCCTCAATCGCCTTTATACAGGGGTCTGTGGGAGGAGCCACAGGAGCAGTCAGCAGGGGGCGTGTCCAGACAGGTATATGTAGTTCACCATACTTAGATTAAGAGTGATGCCGTTCACAGGCTGGTTGAATTCTACTGAAAGAGGATCTACCTTGTGAAAATACAAGTATGAGTTGGGTGGGTAACTGTTCCTCGAAGGCCTCCATGCTCGCCCACTGCAAACACTATTCCAAATGCACATGAAATCTCCTTGTAGTGGGAGTAAAAGTAAGATGAATGATAGCCTGAAAATGCAACTTATAATGCAAAACATTACCCTATTTGAAATACTAACCAACCACCACCATGTAATCTTAGTGCAGGGATGAATAGGGTTATTGAATTGTGCCATTTGTTAGAAACAATATGAAATATACAGGATTGGGATCTGAATTCTTCAAAGATCACATTCCTTGTCATATGAGTACAATATAAAATCTAAAGATAAAGTAGACCTTTTTCATTCAGTCCTCAGTATGGATCTCTGACCATTTACATCTCCTACAATTTTATTTAGATTACCAGTAATCCAGTTTTGCCACGAAGGACATGTTGTAACCTTTCCAGAATAAAACACTTTTTCTTGAATCTAGGAAACGGTAACTTCAGTCTCATCCCACTTAATAAAATGGCAATCTGCGCAGGAGAATCCTTGGGCTAGATTGCCACTGGGCTGTTGGATCACAGAACTTAAATTGCTTTCAGGAGAAAAGCTTGCCTCTTCAATTATTAAGTAATAAGAAGTGTTTCTTTTTCATGAGCCTCAATATTTCTAGCATCTGCAGTATGTTCTTCTTGTAGAGACTGTTCAATAAACGATTCCTAACATACACTGCTTCCGTACATCAGTATCGTTTGCAAGTGAACAAGTCCTGAAAGCTTATGGACACAGAGTAACTGTCAGAAAAATCCCCATGTGCATTCCCTGTACATGATCTTCAAAGGGTTCTGGATGAAGTATCCAGGGAATGGTCCTCAGACACACCTGTATAATACACGCACTGTAGGAAAGGTTAAGAGAATGTCTGAGACCGATGTACTTGGAAAATGATTCCAGAAATTACTTAGAAGTGGCCTCTGATTAATAACATAGGAAATTGAAGAAGGAGCAGGCCATTCGCCCTCACAACTGCTCTGCCGTTCCACCTCTGAGTCACTCTCCTCACATTATTCCTTGATTCCCTAATATCCAAAACAAAAATCTCTCTCTCTCTCTTCTTGAGAATATTTACAAGATGAGTCCCCACAGCCCTGTCCAGTAACAATTCCAATGATTCATGATCTTCTTGTGAAAAAAGTCCTTCTCACCTCTGTCCTGACTGTTTGAGTCTTTATTTCTGAGATAGGTCCACTGGTCCTAGACATCCTTGCCAGGAAAAACATTATCCCTGCATTCATTCTGACAAATGTCATAAAATTCAATGAAATTGCCTCACGTTCTTCTAAACTCATGAGATGCAAGTTATGGTCTGCTTAATCTCTACTCAAAGGGCAAATGCCAGCCTCTTCAACCCCATCCCAGAAATTGATTTGTGACTTTTGTCGTACCCTGCTCTAACGCAAATATATCCTCCCCAAGCTTAGGGATGCAGATGGGTAAAAATATTTCAAATCCTGTCTCACCAGTAGGTTGCCTTTATCTTCAGGTCAAATCATCTTACAATAAAGACTAATATACCATATGCTCTCCCAATTGTTTGCTGCGTCTGCTTAATAACTTTCAGTGATTTATGCACAGATCCTTCTGAACAACAATATTATTCTCTTACCAGTTAAGAATACTGCATCATTCTAATTATTTTACCAGTGGATGACCTCCTTTTTCCTCATTGCATTCAATCTGCCATGTCCTTATCCACTCACCTGGCCAGATGTTACGTCTTTGGAGCCTCTTTGCATTTTAGGATATATCATGAAATCTGTTCCCAAGTGGAGTTTAAAATATACTCTTCTTTTAACCTGCTCTTTCAATGTCGTTCCAACCTGGACCAAATATAAAAGGGTCTCAAAGACTTCTGTTCCTTTGGTAGAACAAATTTCATCCAGCTTGTTTCTTGAAGCTATTTTTTCCTTATCTTCAGGTTGTGAAACAGCAAATAGAAAGGGATCAACATACAAAAAGCTGGAGGAACTCAGCAGGTCAGAATGCATCTATGGAGGGTAACGGACTGCTGATATTAGAGAAAGCAAAATAGAATAGAAAGGCAAATCTCTCTGAAAGTCAGAAAGCCATTCAGCCCTGAAATAACTAACTATTTCTTCCAAATCTTTTCAAAAGAGATCAACAGGAATGTATAAGAAAATTATATAAAGAGTTGATCAAGAATAAACAAATTTATTCTTAGTAACATCAGCCTGCTGAAGGTGGAGTAAGTTACAAACATAATATTTCTTCTCATTTTCCAGTCTTTAAAATTTTGGGGAGCAAAATTCTGAATCAGAATTATTATTACTGACATATGATGTTAAGTTTATTGTGTACAGCACAAAGTCATAAAGATCTGTCAATTACAAAGATAAATAGATATTGCAATGTAAATGAATAGTGAGCTAGTGTTTGCGGACCATTCAGAAATGAGCTCAATAATGACTACCTCCTTATTGAGGCTCCACCTCTTGAAGATGTCCTCGATGGTGGGAAGCATTGTGTCCATGATGGAGCTAGCAGACTCTATAACTCCCTGCAGCCTCTTGAGATCCTGGGCTTTATTAAGCAGTGATGCAACCAGTCAGAATGCTCTCCACGATACATCTATAGCAATCTGTAAGAGGCTTTGGTGTCACACCAAATCTCCTCAGACCCCTAATAAGTGTGGAGGCACATTTACTGTTGAATATGAGAATGTGACATTTATAAATTTTCTCAAATATTCTTTAGTGATCACCAACTCACAAGAAGTCCAGCAATTTCTGTTTGTTCCGGGTTTGTGTTTCAGTTTATGATTGAAGTTTTATTCTGTGTCCTTTAGTGTTAACTTATTTATATGCTTGCCAATATAATAGACAATGCAACCACCAATTTAACTCTTAGCACTAAAATTATTTTACCACAGACATAAAAAGTTACAAAATTAAAAGTTAATCTTTGATTATTTCCAAAATGCTATTTTATAAAAGTGATTGAGTTATTATTCTTAAGACCATAAGATATGAGCAGAATTAGGCCATTTGACTCATCGAGTCTGCTCTGCTATTTCATCATGGCTGATCCATTGTTCCTCTCAGCCCCAATCAGCCTTCCCCACCCCCCCATATCCCTTCAAACCAGTCAAGAATCTTATCAACTGCCTTAAATATACATAAGGATTTGGCCTCCACAGCTGCCTGTGGCAAAGAATTCCACAGATTCACCACTTTCTGGCTAAAGGAATTCCTCCTCATCTCCATTCTGAAAGGACACCCGTCTATTTTAAGGCTGTGTCCTCTGGTGTGAGATTCTCCCACCATAGTAAACACCCTTTCCATATCCACTCCATCAAGGCCTTTCACTATTTGATAGGTTTCAATTAGGTCACCCCTCGGTCTTCTGAGATCCAGTGAATACCAGGTCCAGACCCATCAAACGCTCTTCATATGACAAGCAGTTTAATCCTGGAATCATTTTCGTGAACCTCCTTTGACTCTCCAGTTTCAGCACATCCTTTTGAAGATAAGGAGCCAGAATTGCACACAATACTCCAAGTGAGGCCTCACCAGTGCTTTATCAAGTCTCAACATTACATCCTTGCTTTTATATTAACTACTACAGTGAACTTTTTGGCTATTTTCTGAAGAGCAATGTTTTGTTTTGCAAATGCCATGATGCAACTGGTGAATGGTTATCATACCTAATCTTCATAATCATCCACATCAAGAGAAAATTATCATGAGTTCCACCAGTACACTAGTGGGAAACGTGCTGTACCATGAGATCATGAGATTTCTGGTGCTTCAGCAGATCACATCCAGAAGAGCAGTTGGGGTGAGCGCTCGGCATCCCTGTTGTGGGAAGGGAACTGAATCAGTGTGTCCAATTGCACTAAACATCCTAAAATTATGAAACTGAAACAGACAAGAATTAGGAATCCTGTGAATGACCATGGTGCGTGAAGTATTTCAACATTGCGGCAACTAAATCCGTTTCCTGACCTTGACCTGCTCATGGAAGTCAATAATGGGGATGTCAGTTCCATAAAATGGGATGGTTTCCTGGTATCCTATCTCTTCTGTCTCCAAAGCAGGGGTCTGATGGAAAATGGATGACTGTTTATCATGAAACATTGTCAACAACCCACCTCTAGCATTGAAGCAATAAGAAAAACCAAAACAAAAGGAAACTCTCATTTCAGGTCCCTCGTGACTGAAACTATTCCAGATCAAAAAGCGACTTTTTTTTAGTTTAAAAAGAAACCTTGAGTAATTTGCTCCCAGCAGAATAATCAATCTTCTTCTTGGGATGGTTGATCTACTGCAGAGACACCTGAATATCCTGTCCTGCAGAAATACAGGAGCCTTTCTGACTTCATAACTGAGCCTCTATTTCAAGAAATAGAAACCACATTCAGAATTTGAGTTAGGAATTCAGGAACTGCCCTGAAGGAGAATGCAGCCTTGACTTCTTCAGGAGCAGAGATGAAGAAAGAGGAAACAAATGAAAGTGTTTATAAAGTAAATTCGACAAAAGTTGCTAAATTATCAAGTCTTGAGAAGTTTGCAGTATTCAACCATGTTGGAACAATGTTCTTAAAATAAACCCAATGTAAGATGCTCATAAAGATTTCTTCAATTTGTACTCTTTACCTGCTTACTCCCACTAAACATTGAGCCTTGTTAAGACTCAGAGCTTATAGTGCAGAGCTATGAGCCAGCTGTGTGCATGGTTTAAAGGATCGTCAAAGGCTTGAGTTTGCATTTTGCTAAAGATCTCTTTCCTCCAGCAGCTAATAATTGCTTCACATGAGATGGATTTGAATAGATGCAATGCAGTTCCAGATAGAACAAAATAAAATGTAAGAAAGCTTTCTCAGTTCGTAAACTACACCCAGTGCAGCACATCATATAGTATATGAAATATTGATTATTAATCAGTCATAAACATTTGTCCGCAATCAGTCTTGTGAACTCTTTCAATTTATCTTCTGAATAGCTGACATTTCAAATGATAAATGAACCAATTGCCAGACCTGTGGGATTGATGGATGCAAAACAGTGCAGGCACACTGATTAAATTTCTAATTGACTATTAACACCCGATTTCATTTGTCAGTTTGCACATTCCTTGTAAGCAACAAGTATTAGATGTGCTGTGAACTTTAGGTTATTGCTTCAACGTTTGCTAATATTTGGTTCATTCTCTGGATATCAAAACAGTTTTTGTGTTAATTTTGACCAAAATTAATAAGGATTTCCTAACAAAGTAAATTAGGTGACTTTTAAAAGAAAACATTTAAAATGAGAACTATTTCCTGGTTTACAATAGAAAGAGATTTCAAAATAGGTTTATGGTATAAGATAAGTTTAAGGATATTGCGCAGTAAACTAATTAGGAAGAAAATTGGATCAGTTCCAGATTCAGTGAATGTTGAGAGTAATGGGAATTTCAGCTTGGGTCTGCAGAAAGAGCAAACATTAGGATCTAAATCCTTTTCATACATTCCTCTCACTTTTTAGTTAAAATTTGATTTCCAACCTTGGTTTGATAGTCTTAATTTAAATTCTAATGCATTAATAAAGACTTCCTCAATTAGTCTGTCTGTTCGCAATACTAGGAAACAAATTTCTTCACTGAAAGCTGAACTGCATTTACTGAACTTTATAGAGGCAGCAAGTAAAGACCATTTAAATTCAATTGTCTTCTGCAGTTAAGGACAGGATGTGTACTTTGGTAATTCTCGTGTTTCTTTCTCCAGACCACTGTTATGCTCAATACAACTACAGCATCTGTTCTGCAGTTCTCCATTGGTGAGTGATGGAAATTGTTTCTTTCTTAAAATAGCCCGATTGGCATTGAGGTACCAATAAAGTGCAAGTATGTTGAACTCTTCAGGAAAAGTAGGGACCTAAGCTCAAGTCTTCACACATCAATCAAA
This sequence comes from Hypanus sabinus, assembly GCF_030144855.1. Taxonomy (NCBI): domain Eukaryota; kingdom Metazoa; phylum Chordata; class Chondrichthyes; order Myliobatiformes; family Dasyatidae; genus Hypanus; species Hypanus sabinus. The sequence goes on from NC_082718.1 coordinate 16,914,235, forward strand.
TGAATATTTGGCTACATTCTATCTGTTGCCCATAAATTTACATTTGAGAAGTATTTAAGGAAAAATGTTATCTTTCAAGTAATGTTCCATCTTATAACTGGAAACACAATGAAGATTGCAAATGCTGGAAATATGGAGTAACACATAAACTGCTGGAGGAATTCAACAGGTCAGGAAGCATCTATGGTGGGAAATGAACAGTCAACATCTCAGAATGAGCACCTTCATTGGGACGGGTAAGATAGAAGGCAGATGGTCAGTATGGAGAGGAGAGGGGGAGGGGTGAGACAGGTGCTACTAGCTGATTGGTGGACAACTGGTAGATGTAGTGGAAGGGGGAGAGGTTGTGATGGGCAATAGAGGAAAGTGGGTGATAGGTGTAAGCAGACAAAAGGGAAAGAATGGCAGAGAGAGGTAGTTGGTAAGAGGGAGAGTGAAGGTGGAAACAACAGCTGGAGGGTGATAAAATGGGGTCACAAGGTTTACTAGTGTTAGAATCTGATCATGGAAACCATTAGGGGATAGTTGAAGGAAAAGATGAAACCAGATGGGAGCATAGATACAGTGGTGAAGTGTCTGGGACAGAACCAGGAGTCACAGAAACAGGTCCTTCAGCCCAACTGGTCCGTGCTAGTTACAGCATCCTCCCGAATCCCAGTTGCCTACTTTTGACTCAGAACCCTCTAAGCCCTTTCGCTGCACGAGGCCTCCGCTGGTCGGGGTCAACGGTGGATGTTGTGTGCCAGCTGCCTACGTCGTGGGTGCAGCATCATCAGTTGATACGCCAGCCAGGGCACGGCGATATCGAGAGCAAGCTGTTGCCCACAAAGTAGGCTTGCCCTCTTTGTGCAGGGACTCCAGCTCTGAATTTTTCCTCAGGGTTTACTCCTGAAGCCATGAGTGGATATAGCTGTAAGGCAGCAGAGGTCTGAATTCAGAGTTTTCCTTTTCCTAGATGAGCTGTCAACCAGGGCTGATGAGCCCCGTCTGCCCAACCCTGCATGTACCTATACAAATGCCTCTTAAACGTTGTAATTCTACCCACCTTGGCCACTTCGTCTGGCAGCACATCGCAGGTACTCGGTGTCCTCTGTGTAAATAAGATTGTTTAAATCTCTCCTCTCTTATTTTATATCTGATCCCACTAGTTTTCAACTCCCCATCACCGGTAAAAGACTGACTATCCACCTTATCCACACCTTCATGACTTTATAAACTTTTGAGGTCACTTCTCATCCTCCCATGCTGCAAGGAATAAGAATCCAACATGACCAATCTCTACCTATAATTCAGACCCTCTAGTCTGAGCACATCATTGCAAATCTCTTCTGCACCTTCTCCAGCTTGACAAAGTATTTTCCTTTCAGAGTGACCAAAACTATACATAATACTTCAAGTGTGGTCTCGCCAACTGCAACATTATGTCCTGACTCTGAAACTCAGTGCCTCAGCTCATGAAGATAACATGCAGGAAGGGAAAGCGGACAAAGCCAGTGATAGGGGGGGCAAAGGGGTGTCATGGGGAAAAGGAGAAAAAAATGGGAAGGCTGGAGATGGATTGGAAGGAGAGAGAGAGAGGGAGAATGGGACAGAAGAGGTCCGGGCTCACGAAGAATGGAAAATTTAATAATTATATCATTAATCTGTAGATCTCCAAAGTGGAATTATGACATGTTGTCTGTGTTGGACCTTCCCCTTCCCCCCTTGCATGTTATCTTTATCAGTCAAGGCACCGAGTTTCAGAGTAAAGGCACTTTATTGCAGTTATACAAGTCATTGGTGAAATGACACTTGGAATATTATGTATAGTTTTGAAGCAGGAATTTAAGACTTTCCCTCCACGGTATTTCACACGGCACTTTGTAAAATCTCAAAGCCAGTGCCAGAAGGATGATTGAAGTTGAGGCACTTTGGCTGTATTTTGTTTGAGGAATTCACAGAGCTGTGTAGCCTCCTGTAAACATTGACCCACTCACAGGATACCTCTTCAGGTTTTTTTAGGAGCTTTCTCTGGTATCCAACAGACAAAACCTCTGTAGAAAATTCTGCCAGTGTATCTTTATTTCTTTTTAATATACTGGAACAAAAATTGATCTTCCAGACTATCAATTACTATACAAGAAATCTGATGACATTTATAAATAGTCAGAGAGAATAACACTCCATGAAATAGGGAGTGAGTTATCTACATCTCCCTCCAGCACCAGCCCACTGACAGCAGCAACCTGTCACTTTCATCACCAAATTCTGCATATGTCCAAGGGATAATGAGTTGGGATCCAACTTCAAACATTGGTGAAGAGAAAATAAAGCTGGAGTATGAAAGGAATCCCAATAATAAAAATTTCTTCTTAAAGCCCATCCCCAATTTTAATTTTTTACTCTCTTTGTATTGTGTGTCTCCTTGCAGGCATTCCCAAACTTTTTAATGCCATGGACCAATACCATTAAGCAAGGGGTTTGTGGACCCCAGGTTGGGAATCCCTGATCGAGAGGTGCATTGCCTGGACGAAACAGAAAGCCAAGCAACTGAAACCTGTTGTTAGTGGGTGGAAGGGAGGAGGACCCTGGGAGATTTATGCCATGCCCAGCCTGATGAACAGCAGCAGGTTGTCACTGTGTGCATAAGGGATGCGTAGGAATCTACTGCCCTTGTCAGGCTGACTGGCACCTGGTGGTTGGTAGGAATTCAGTCCAAATAGATTTCTCCCATTTCCCACTGAGTTATGCTGGGTTACTGCTGGAAGCTATTAGAAAAATTAGGGCACCATCAATTATAATAAAGAGGCATATTTTTCCTCATTTCATTTATTATTGTTTCATTTCCATTGACACTTAGTTGAAGAATTGTGGCCATGATTAAATTAGCATCAGTCACTTACTTACAGTTTTTTTCAAGAATGCATAGCAAAACAGGTTTATATAAAAATAAAATAATCTTTCATTCACATTAATCTACATGGGATGTGGTTCTGTAAGTTAGACCATCGATGCTAGTGCACAAATTAATATTTTTGCCATTAAAAATTCCAGATGATCAGTAAATTAAATATGAGCATTGCACATGGATACCTCTTGTCAAAAATAGATGCTTATGCACAGAGAAGTACAGTTCTTCGACTCTTAATTATGTGGCTCTTTTTATGCAACATCTTCAAATGTGGCATTCTAAATTGTAAACTTTCCCTTAATAATGCGGACTAATTATAGACCAAGTTAAATAGAATTATACTTAATTTTGTTTTATTTGTTTCTAAGGAGCAAATAATAAAATAATTTAATGTTTTGTTTACAAATTAGATGAAATTTGGATCTGTTCCGTTCAACATTGCCAATTTCTAATGAGCTATGACTTCAGATGCAGTTATTTGAAATGTTCTTTTTGTCTGCTCTTGTAAAAGGTTCATGGAAATTCAACATGCAGGATTTCTTTAATAATATAGTTAACCTTTTCATCACCAAATCTTTAATTCAGGTCTTAACTCCTGCCCATTTTATTTAGTTTTTACTTCAGTGGGGAAGGTGATTGGTGATCTGTAAGTGATACGTATCAAGCCAAGTCATAGGAAAAGCTCTTAAGTTTCTTTTCTCTGTGCATAATGGAGTGCTCATTTGGTGTATAGTCCCAGCCAACCGCCAAATACTGTATATTTTAATTTTGTGTCCGACAAATTGTTAACTTGTCATATTTTTCTTTAATTTGTTTTAAAATTTATTGCTCAACATTCTTTTCATTGACAATGATCAATGTTCATCCTGTTATTTATTGTTTCCTTTTGTTGAAGAGAGTTATCAAGTAATTTGCGTCCCCTTCAATCTGCTACCAGAATCTAAGCAGGAGAGGTTTAGGAGACTTAACCACTATTTCCTTTGCGTTTTAATATGACCATCACTCATAGGTCCCCAAAGGCACTGAAATCAAAAAATCATGAATATGAATTAAAGTACTTTGTTTCTTGTTCCCCTGTTAAATTAAGGATCCTTCTTCGCCTAGTTGTATCATGTATCATTTAACTGAGGAAACTGAGTTCAATTTCACTCGATTTTAGCCTGTGATCATAAAGATGATTCTTGTGAATGTGGATCATATCTTCAGCTCCTTATCAGCCTCTTATGAAGCACAGCAATCTACCCATGTTCAAATACCTGAGAAAATACAAACTGAATTGACTTCTCAACTATCTGCACAGAGCAACGCTGTGAATAAGAAGAAAATGAAATGACAAAATACCAACACATATCATTACTGGATTTTCAATTTTGCTTTATGCTTTAGGAAATAGCTATAGAAAATTACACCACTACTGAAACATTTGATTTTTTTTTTGGAGACTCTCAAAAAAAGAGCAAGGTGATTTATCAAAGGAGTTTATTTTTTAATCATTAATTTAAAAGAAAGTTCTAAATAAAGAATCTGTATCTACAATGTAAAGTGAGATAATTAATGCAGAAATCAGTTCCTGTCAGAAAATTGTGATGAATTTGTACTTAATTATAGCTTCAGGCCACCATCACCTAATAGTAATAGGAATTACAGCCAGTCAACAGATCAAGATAACATATCAGGCAGCAAAAACATCAGCTGCCTGAAAGCCCTAAGAAAATAATCTTTTGACATTTGGAGTCTGGTGCAACTTCAAGAACAAGCACCAATCCTATATTGTTTGTAAGGAGACTGGTTTTAGGAAAGCCCTACACACTGCTGAATGAAGTACTTTGAGTGGGTCACAGTGACCGAATGGTGTCCATGTTCATATTTATGAGGTACTTTCTGTCACCAGACAAAACTGATTTCTAACCAGGCAGTTTAATAGAGCACTGAGCAGAAGGAATGCATCCAACAGAGGTGAATTAACCAAGAGCAGGAGGGAGAATGCAACGTTTAACTCTCCAGAGTTGAACTGCACTTCACGCTGGAAGATAATGCAACAGGTTTTTAGAATATTGTGGAAAACTGCACAGCTCTCTGAACAAAAAGTCAGGACTCTAAAAGCACTCAGCGGATCAAGCAGTAACTATGGAGGCAAAAGCTGTAAATCAATATTTCAGGTTGATACCCTACATCAGCACTGAGAGCGAAGAGGAAAGACTACTGGTTTATAGCAAGATAAGGGTGGGCTGGTGGAGGAAAGGGAAGTTACAGGTGGAACTATAAAGGGAGGAGATATTGGACAGATAGAATCTGGTGGTAGGAGGATGAGATGGGAGAAGAAAATTAGGTGGACAGGAGGGTGTGTGGGGGGAGAACACCAGGGTATCTGAAACTTAAAAAAAAATCAATGTACATCCTGTTGGGTTGTAAGCTCCCAAGTATAATGTGTTCTATCAATTTGTGTTTAGCCTGTAACAGACAGACTAGTCAATGTAGGGGTTGGAAAGTTAAATTGATATTACAATCAGAGCTCAAGATGGTCATTGCAAAACAAGCACAGGAACTCTGCAGAACTGAACCTAATTTACATTGATTTAACCGATGTAGAAGAGGCCACATTACAAATGCAGCAGGCCAGGTTATAATAGGTACAGATGAATCTCTACCTCACCTGGAGGTACTGGTTAGTTCTGTGGAGGGTGGAGGATAGGACATGAAGGAACACATGTTGCACCTCTTACCGTTATAAGGGAAAGTGAAGAGAGTGGGGAGACAGGGGAGAATCACATTAAATATGCCAGATGGCAAGGCTGGTGAGGTGAAAGGTGCTGTTCTAAATGGAGAGAGGGTGGGTGGTGAGAACAGACATAGGGAAATGGAGGATAGAAAGTGAGGTCTCCATGCACCATGGCAGAAAAGAAGCCATGTGTCTGGAAAACAGAAAACATATCAGAAGCTCCGGAGAAGAAGGCCTTGTCTTGAGAACACGTATGGCGGAGATAGACATTGGAGAGCAGGAGGTGGAATTTTATGCTTATAAAATGCTAGAAACACTCAGCGGAAGAGAAACAATTAAGACTTCAGGTTGACTTGTTCATATGAATGCATGCAAGGATCTCAAGGAGAAAGAAAATTCTATTAACTTTGAAGTAGAAAAGAATTATAGAAAGCTGAATGTGATTGCGGTACAAGACTCCATCTTTCACCATGAGTAGATCAGAGTGTCTTAACTCAAAATCTACAGCACTTTTGTCATAACTCCATTGAACAGTCAACTACAGTGAGTACAAGGACGCCTTTGCATTGCTTAGTCAATGCTTTGGGTTAATTTATGGTTGAAAGCTGTTATTGTTCATAGCACAATGTATTTTTGCAGCTGTGCTGAATGGCATCATAAAATGTGATTGCTGGTGTGGACCAGGTTTTAAATTGGAGACAGCAGGAGATACATGTTTATGGTTTTTCTGAACTGAAAATCAGAATTCTATCCTGACTGAAATACTTATTAATCTTCAAAAAGTACCAAAGCAAGTATGCATCCGAGCTGTTAAATTGGCAATTGAAGCAAGAGAAACTACTTGCATTACCAGCTCCTAATTTTTTTTCCAATTTATTCAGCCTTCCCTCTGGGAGAGTGTGACAGTTGATTTTCCAGGGTTGTGATTTATTATCAATACATCACATCTGTCATGAATGATGCAAAATTCAGTATTTACATTTAACTACAAATCAGTCAATAATTTCATCATAAATCAAAAGCACCAACATCTAAAGACCAACAGAGGGGCAGCAGAAGGTCACTGCTGTGCTTGCTGATGCCGACAAGTGATCGTTTCCTGATGCTATTTGTTTTCTCCTCTGATCTGGCTTACAGGGTCTGGCACTTGTCGCTATAGCTACACTGATCCCAGTATCACTGTCTTCTATTCCAAGAACTCCTCGAGCGATTGGATTGCTTTGGAAAGGATCAGGTTTGTGCCACTGAAAGTTGATAGAATAAGTGACAGATTCTTTAATCAGCAGGATCAGGCTGAGTGGTGATTGACAGGTCTCCCTCTATAACCAATTTTAAAGGATTGGGGGAAACCTACTACAGGCAGAAATGGTTCTTAATTTAGATGAGCTTATTTAATGAAATAATTTGCTCATTTTCATTCCCCTACAGTCATGACATAATATTTGCTAAATTGAACACTTTTTAATAGCACAGTCACCAAGCTGAAGACATAATACTTTGTAAAGTATAATGGCATTTTCGGGGTTAAAGAGTCATTCCTCCCCAATTATGTTTTTTTATCTTCTTCTGTTCACATGCATACAGTACATAGGAGGTCTTTACCAGCCCTTCAGTGTTGTCATTGAAGCAGCTGCTAAGATACTTGTCAGATGAACCTATTCGTTTTCTCTTAATTGTTCTGGGTGCAGGGTCACGTTGATCAACTGAACGCACAGAATTTTAAGGCTTATAGTATCCTCAAATACACAGTCCATTTTGTTAAGTCTACGAGATGTAATTTCATTGAAGCCTCTTGAACTTATCCTGACTCTGAAATAAACAAGTTTAACTTCACTGGTTCCACTGTAGCCTTTAAGCAAGCTGGAATCAGGCTGGCTCTGGCCCTGGCTGGTAGCCGTGAATGGAACCGGTAGCATTTAGCTGCTCACAGATAACTGTACCCCTGGCTTATGCAGCCAATGTGATTGTCACTTCATCCCATCTCTGTATTCCAGTGACAGGACCTGAACAATGAGAGATCCATCTTTTTGAATTGAATCCAGTTGAACCTGATGCAGGATGTGAATCCCCAATTCTTTACATTAGGAGTCCTGGCACGGAGATTAAGATCCAGTCAGTGAAAGCAAGCTTCTGGGAGCAATAGATTATTAACAAGGCTAATAATACATTGATCTTAAGTGCATGAGATTTTGAATACAAAGGCAAAAACGTTTCACAACAATTATTCTGCCTTGATGGGTACCACTTGGTTTTCCCTGTGAAATAATTGACTCGTAATAGAGGAAGTGCAACAAAAATTCACCAGACTGATTCCTGAGGTGGTGGGACTTGCCATAGGATGAGAAATTAAATCAACTATGTCTGTAGTTACTAGAGTCTTGAGTTTAAAAGAATAAGAGGGGATTGCATTGCAACTTTCAAAATTCTGGCTGGGCCTAACAAGCGGGATGTAGAAAGGTGGTTTCTCCAGCTGTGAGAGTCTAGAAGGGGTCACAGACTCAGATTATAGTGTAAAATGTTGAAGACTGAGATGAGAAATGCCTGTGGAATTCACTACCACAGAAGGCAACAGGAAGGAGCTAGGTAAATTTCTCGACAAAAATGCATCAAGGGCTATGTTCAGTTTTTTTGTTTGTGTTTTGGATGCGGACTGTGGACGATAGACTCTATTTTTCAGTCTTATAGCTTTGATATTGTGTTTTCTCGCCCAAACTTCCCATTTTTTTGCGCAGGGAGGAGTATTTGGGGGTCAATGTGCCTGATCCATTTTGTTCACTTTTGTGTGCAGGAAGAGGATTTTGGGGTTGATGTGCCTGATCTGTTTTGCTCATTTTCTTCGTGCGGGAGGAGAGATTTGGGGGACAATGTGCATGATCTGTTTTGCTTGTTTTTTCTTGTACAGGACATGAGATTTGTGGGTCGATGTGCCTGATCCATCTTGTTCACTGTTTGTGCGGGAGAGTGAATTTGGCAGGGTTGATGTTCCTGTTCCAGTTTTCTTTTGCGGGGAGGTGGGATTTTAGCTGATCAAGCTGCTATTATTTTCTTTCTTGGTTTTATGGTGAAGTGGAGAATTGAAGAATTTCAGAGTTGTATACTTTGATAATAAATGAACCTTTGAATATGATATTGAGATATTGGATGAACCGTATTGCGTAGGAGAGCTGAAAAACTGGCTTACTCCCTTTTTATTTTAATTATTTCGTTGGAAACATTTAAGATTGCTACCTGAACTGTACAGACCTTAACAAAAGGCTAGGCTCTGCCCCCTAACCCCTTTCTCTCCTGTCAAGAGGTTTTAGGTAGGGTCTGAGCTGAGGTCTGTTTGCTTTTAAGGCAGGGATACACTACACGTCTCAACACTAGGATCCCAAGAGCATCGGACCCACGCAGGGTTTACCAACAAAGAGTAAAGGTTTAAATAAAAGACAGAATGCCTTCTGACCAGTGGGCTGAATTGAGTATGATCGAGCACAGTGAAATTACCAGACCACCTCTCTCATTAAATACATTTGGGATTAGGCACAAAAGCAATACAGAGAGAGAAGTAAGTTTTGTCAATGAAGTGACAAAAAGAAGCAGGAAAAAATGTAAGAAAAGATGTTTTACAAAAAATACAAGAACCAGACTGAGTGGTTTAAATTCTTCAATTTCTAAACTGGCGCATTAATAAGAACAATATCATTAAAATAAAATTACCGCACTAGTTGGAGCAAATTTTCTGCATTGAAGCTAAGATACAGATTGAAACACATGGGTACAAGTGGTGACAATGGGTGAGCTGCTCTTTGAGTAGGGTGAGTAACTAATTGGTGTAAACTGGCCAGTAATTTCTGTGCCTTCACTTGTCTGTCATGGCATTGAACTTTTAGCTTTGTTCAGTGGAACAGCTGCCTGGTTTCTGATATCAACACCCACTTCCAACCATACTAGCTCTCCAAATCACACCTGCCAACCTACCAATGCCAACCATGACAGTTCAGGCCTTCACTGGAAGTATCAGCTGGCACAGCAAATCTCAATATATCTTCAGTCTTGGTCTTTTGAAGGTTTTAGGGTATTTTGACAGGCTTTGGATGAGAAAGAGCTGTAACTGAGTGGGGTAAGTTTCTGTTAATATACCCTTGCCATATGGGCCGAAAGAAGAGTTGGGCATTAAGTTACGTACACCAATTAAAGATGAAAATAATGAAAAGAAAAGTTGCTTCATCCCATTTGCATGATTTCACCTCGTGAACTTTAAATTTGCTGAAAAAGTTAAGCAATGAGAAGATAATGGCCTCAAATGAACTGGAAGAATTCCTCACAGAGCTATGAACATCAGCGTCTGTACCTGAGGAATGAGCTCAGGACATTTGAGCAGTGATTGCTGCTATTAAGTACAATGCACCCTGATGGTGGACTGCTTGAAGTTCAGTGATTTCCCAGCTGTCTACTTAATCTGTGACAAGTTCGAACTGGTACAGGTACAATAACTCTATTCATTCCAGTGGAGAGGAACAGCTGTAAAAGGGAGAGGAATGTCTTTGTTCATTGATGTATATTTAACTCAATAAATTCAATCACATTGTAGGTGCTTTATAGCCTTTCAAAAAAATTTAACATTCGTTTTCTCAAAATTTCTAAACATTTTAGAAAGCTTTAACCAGAACATTTGATTCTTTTCTCCATTGTTAATGATCACCATTTTTTAAGTTTGGGAGCATGGCATCACCAGCTATTGATTTCCTTGGAATTTATGATTTACAAAGTACTTTTCTGATAAAGTTTGAGCAGGCTTCCTTGAGGAACAGCTTAACCAGGTAGCATGGGTGGTTATGTTGCTCTGAGGTATTTCTGAAGACATATAAAAGCAAGAAAGCTACAAGGTAAAAGAGAACATAAAGAGATAAACAACCTATGCATTTAATCTCTACATTACAGAGCTCCGTCCAACACCAACACCGTTATCCATATTATCTATCTTCCCCAAGATGCCAAAGGCGAAAATATCAAATTTAAATGGGCACAGGAATCTGTCCAAGCAAGTCAGGTATATGAAGCCTGCTGGGCTCTGGATAACATTCTCATCATCAATGCTGCCCACAAGCAGACCCTCTTGGAAGATAACCTGGATCCAGTCGACACGGGCAATTGGCTTTTCTTCCCTGGAGCTACAGTGAAGGTTTGCTCTCAATAATCCCCTTATCTTCATCATTTGTTGTTTTGTACCTTCTGCCTCTTTGCACTATCTCAATTTTAATTTAATAAACCATAATTCTGTAGAGAACTCATTTCCAATGATTAATAGGTTAAAATATGATTGCCATTAAAAGATGCCCCTGTTGGAAGAATGCATTAATTTAAACCTGCTTACAAATGACATGTAGTACAGTTTAATATGGAATTTATATTGCAGTAATGTGTTAGTCCATCTGGCTCTCAAATATGCCCTTCTGTCTGCTTGTCTTGAATTGACATCTTCGTAATTTCAGAAATTTATGGTGTTCACTTGTTATGAAATGAAGGTGTTGAGGGCACATTCCTCTCCATCTGTCACCAGCCATTTGCAATCTGCCATTGTCCAAACCCAATGCATGCAAGCCAACAGCAGTAATCATAGCAAAGTGTGAGGGCCAGCTGTCAGAAAATATCAGCACAACAGTGAAGCCTTGGGGAGGAAGTCAAGAGTTTATTTTATTAGTATTTGATGTGCATCTAACCATGAGATAATAAAAGTGACAGAAAACATTCCTAGGACATGAAGGCGAGGTCATTTGGATTTGCCTCTGGTGGGACAACCTTGAAATGGGAATTGCTTTAGTTTATCTGAGCAGCCTGCTTGTTTTGGAAGCTAGCCTTGTATTTCCTTGTCTATTTTAATTATTTCTGTTGACAATATTGGCATTCTTTTGCTTAAGCAATACAGTATAATAGGCCTATTTTTCCTCTGGGGTTCCATGGTATGGTCAATAAATTGGAATGCTTGACCGAGTAAATGTTTAGAAGTTCTTTATCCCCCCAAACCAATGGATATTAACTAAGGATAATGAGCTGGTTATTTTGAACTGAGATGAGATGTTTCCACACCTTGGGAAAGAGAGAGAGAAAAGTTATAGCATTGGGGAAGTCAATTAAAGCTCTCATCTTGACTGTTTCTCATGGTCAATCATTACAACATTGGTCTCATGTTTGTTGCTTAAATTGAGATTTCACTGTTACAATGTACAGATGTTTTTCTGTCTTCCCGTTCAGAATGAAATATACAGTATAATGCGAAAGTCTTAGATAGAGAGAGGTAGAGAGAGATACAGGGAGAGGTAGGGAGAGAGATAGCGAGAGAGAGCATGCTAATACTTTTGCCCTTTTCTGTATTTGTCAATGTGAAGTGGAGAGAAAGTTTGTAAATCTGGTGGGAGCAAAGGATGTTGGAATGGTGAGGGTGGGAGGGGTGGGGCAGGTGGCAGAGAAGGAGTGCTAGGAGTGAGTGGGTAGCACAGGTACAGACACACCTGGCAAGATCATTTGATTCCAAACAATTGGTTTATTGAGCCTGTGTCAATGAGCTGTGAGGCTGGGAAATTGGATCATTTCCAGGACGCCAGTTTGTAACTGATCTGGGAATAAAAGTAAAACTTCAGATGTAGTTAATTAGGTTTGTTAGTGCTTCAGAAGAGCTCCAGAGATTTGAAGGTTTACTTAGCACTGCATCACCCCAAGTGGCTGGAAATGTCTTATTAAAAAAGACGTTTGGATAATTCTCGCATTCTATTAATTTTGAAAAGATACAAGGGAGATAGTCAGTATAAAGAGGTAAAGGCTGTAAGCAATGAGTGAATCCAGGTGAGAATGGGTTGATTAGTAGATAGAGACAGATGGGTAAAAGAAGGGAACCAAATATGGGAGGGAAGGTGGGCAGATAGGTACATTGGGTGAGGGAATAGGAGACCCAATAGGATGAGTGTGTTGTTGATGGGTAGATGGAGCAGGTAGGATAATGGTTGATTGTGGTAGGAGGAGGGTAGGATTGTGGGTGTGTCACAAAGACAAAGGGACAGGGGGGAGCAGGTTACCTGAAACTGGGGATTCCATTGTTCATACCAATGAGCTGTAGACTAATCAGGCTGAATATGAGCTGCTATTCTTCTAATTTATGTTTGGCTTCGCTTTGGGAGAGTGGACAGGTGGAAATGAAAAGGGGAGTTAAAATGGCTTACAACTGTGTGCTCCAAATGTCAGTCTGTCATGCACCCAGCTCTATCTCCCAGTTCCACTCTTCCTTCCCTAACTGACTCAATCTGCCTGTTATTCTTCACCCTTCCTCAGTCCTCTGATCTTCCACTGGGTCCTGGGCCACCTCTCCCCATTTCCCCTTCCACCTTTCCCTTCCCATTCAGTTCTGATTGACTGGAAATTGACCATTCCTCTGCCAAGATGCTGCCTGACCCACTGAGTTTATCCAGCAGCTTTATGCTTCATTTGCAGTCTCGTGAATTTGTTATTTCAAGTATGGAACACACAGGTAACTGCATAAAGGAGTCAAATCAGGGGAGGGAAGGAGAAAAATGCAGACTGCTGGAAGAGTGTGAAGTAGAAACACGAAGGCTACGTGTACTGGAATCTGAGCAATAAGGAGGAAGGTGATATGGGAACCATTATGGGTAAAAACAACTCGCACAAACTGCTGGAGGAACTTGGGCAGCATCTATGAAAATGAATAACCAGTCAACACTTTGGACAAAGTCTCTTCATCTCAGCTCAAAACACTGGCTGTTTATTCATTCCCATAGATGCTGCCTGACCTGCTGAGTTCCTCCAGCATTTTGTGTGTTGTGGATTTCCAGCATCTGCAGAATCTCTTGGGTAAAAACAACTGCTTGTTTCAGTCTTGAAAATAATCAGTTGACCATCCACAGCTCTTTTAGTAAATTCATGAGGTGCCATTTTAGGATTTGCTCAATCTCTTCCATTTGGAATTCTTATAACGAGGATCAGCGCTTTGACCAGTTTCTGCATGTTCTGGGTTTGAGCCTTTCTTTGTGAAACATTTTAAGGTGGATGGAATATCTTTTTTCCTTTCCTCTGTTGTGGGATATGCCAAGTCTAGCCTCCATTTGCTGCCATTTATCTATAAACCTCCAGGTCTGTTTATTCAGTAAATACGAGGAAATCTGCAGATACTGGAAATTCAAGCAGCACACACAAAATGCTGGTGGAACAATATTCCACCAGCATTTTGTGTGAGGTCTGTATATTCCATCAGTACTTTCTGCTCTTGTATCTCTTGTGCTGGTATGGCTCTGATACCGAAGTTATGAGTCATCTCATCAACATAAACCCAACATACACCTGTCAATACCGTGGTTCCTTAATGACATCCCTAAATCTTCCAACACTGAATGTCCTGTAAGCATTTGAATTAAACTAGAAATAATCCTTTAACAAACACAAGCTTAATATGTCATTTTACTTTAACACAAATATTCATACAAAAATTGCAACTATTGCAGGTGCTAAAAGTCAGTGTGGATTAGTACCAAGCCATCAAAGAACTGCTGAAAACTTAAACCATATATTCCCTTTTGCTGTCATATTAAATATAATTAGTTCATTCCCCATTAAATTAAGTCTATTGGAATTTATTTCACCCCTGACATGTACTTCAAAGTCATTCATAGATCTTTGAGAAGGATTGAAGGATTTCACAATGTCTAATTCTAATAAATCTGGCATCCCAGAGTAACTGGACATTATCTGAGAGTTTCTCAGCTCATTTCATGCAGGATCACTCTGCTCACGCACTGGATTTATACAAATCTTCCATGTTCACCACAGCAATTTAGCCTGAATTATTATTCACTCAGCGGTATGAAAGTATGAAATTGACTGAATCTGCAAATTGTTTATTTTTTTGTTAAACAGTTTAAGATGGCTTTCTACTGCTATATGATTCAGTTTTCATTAGGCAAACCCCACCCCCACAAAATAAATTTTCAGTTTAGGTCAAACTCTGAAATGTGCAGGTTTAATATCAAAAACACTGATTTTGAAGTTGTTTAGGTTCAGTCGATGAAGTGCGACATTGGGCCAGAGAGTCTCCGTATATTAAAGAGATCTATCAGGATCTTGGGGTGCAAACCTGTTTTCCGATATAATTCAGTGCTAAGGTTACATAATTTATTTTTTTATTGAGACACAGCTTGGAGTAGCCACTCCATTTAGCAATCCTGCGATTTAATTCTAATCTAATCACAGGACAATTTACAATGGCCAATTAACCTAATAAATGTTTTGTCTTTGGACTGTGGGAGGAAACCAGAGCAGCTGGAGGAAACCCATGCGGTCATGGGCAGAATGGACAAACTTACAGGCAGGGGCAGGAATTGAACCCCGGTCCTCTGTGCTGTAAAGCGTTGAGCTAACCTTTACGCTACCATGCTGACTGCTTTCCCCAGTTCCGGTGCCAGTACCTCATGAACGGGACCCAGTTTCTCACACGGCAGTCCTTGAACCGTTCAGCTCTCTGATCTTATTTAGCTGATGGCAATTTGCATATAGCTCAGATAGTAATTTAGCGATTATTTCCTTGGGAATCCTGTTTTTTTTTATTTGGACTGCACTGCTTATGGTCTACAAGTAGAACCCCCTTTGTCCTATCTCTAACAATATATGAAGCATAAACACAAGTAAGCCATTTAGTCTGTTTTGCATGGTTTGTCATTCAGTGAGATCATTACTGATCTCTCACCTCACCACCATCTTCCTGCAGAAGCCTATGTTCATTGATTCCTTAAATATCTAAAATCTATTAATTTTTGTCATGAGTATAAAGAACAGTTGAGCCTCTATATCAATGTTCGATCTCATAGATATAGAATTCAAAACATCGACTAACAGTGATGAAATTTCTTCTCAACTCTGCCTGAATGACTGACCACTTATTTTCAAAGTCAAAGTTGGGTTGTTGTCATATGTATGAGTATATAAAAATCATGCTTGCACCAGCACCACAGGCACCTTGCAACAATTAAGCAGCATTCACAAGAAAAATGTAATAAAATATAAATGATACACAGTTTTTACACAAAAACACAATCAGAACAAAAGTGCACAGTTGGACTGTGACCGTGGATCTACACATCCTGTCCAGGAGAAATATCAATTCTATGTCTACTCTATCAAGCCTCATAAGAAGCTTATGTCATTCATTGAAATCATCCCTCAATCATTATCACTCATTCCCTCGTAGACTAGAACAACTGTGTCTTTCCCTTCCCAATCCAAATTCATCTCCCCAGCCTGGGTAAGATGTCCTTGACCCTCGTGCTTGGCAGACAATACAGCCGTAAGTTGTGCACTTGCAACTGCTGAGAGCAATTTCTATTGTCCCCCTAACCACTAAATTCCTTTTCGCACTGCCCCCTCCCCCATTTGATTGGCCCACTTTACCATGATATTATGCTCAGTTTTCTCATTTACTCCGCTGATTCTATTCTCATTCACATTGGTGGACAAGTGTAATGGCTGCCTCTCCTGTAATACCATCTCATGGGTTTCACATATCTGAGTCATTCATAGTTACATCCTCCTGCCTGTCTTGGCAACCAATACCACAGTATGTGATCTAGGAATGTTTAATGGTTCAATTTAATATCAGAGAGTGTATACAGTATACAATCCAAATTTCTAACTCTTCACAGACGTCCACAAAACAGAAAAAAGCCCAAAGAATGAATGACAGTAGAGCATTAACCACCCTCCCCCCGACTTACACCAGTGAAGCCATGGGCCCCTCCGTCCCCCACCACGAAAACAAGCCACCAAAGAGACCTTGATCTAGAATGCATCAAAAACTACAGCCATCCTGACATTTTAGTATCTCAGACAGGCTCTCTCTCTCGCTCACACTGGCGAGGGAGGGAGAGAGATTGCTCCTGCAACAATGAGAGCAGGAGACCAGCAGCTCACTGTTTTGATGTTACAATCTTCCATGTCACTTCTCCGAGTCTTCCAACGTGAGGATCAACTCACCACCAGAAGAGAGAGAGAGAGAATCGCTCGAGTACAAGGACCTTCTTCCAACAGCGCCTGCTCTCTCGATGTTTTAGTCTTCAGCCGGCGACAACAGCGAGGAACCGGGTCGTCCACAGGGCCACACCCTGAAGGTGCACACCTTCCAGGCTGCACCTGAAGATACTGAAACGGCAAGCCGCACAGCGATTCAGAGACCCACGCTCCTGGAGAGCCATGGAATGAGCTGCAGCTGTAGATCACAGACTCCGACAGGACCCCAGCCACCTTGAAAAGAAAAGTAGGATTTGAGACAAGAAGAAGCTGTTTCACAGATGAACTTGAAGAAGTCACCTGGGTCTGCAAAAACTTCCTGGCGGCATCTTTTTCTAGCTCGTTGCACCAACTTCTTGCAACAAGGTATCCAGGTAACTTTCACCACTCCCTGATGATTGAGGAAGTGGAGGGGTGGGGTTGTAAATTTGCTGATGACACAAAGATTGGGGGTGTTGTGGGTAGTGAGGAAGGCTGTCAGAGGTTACAGCAGGACATTGATAGGATGAAAAACTGGGCTGAGAAGTGGCAGATGGAGTTCAACCCAGGTAAGTATGAGGTGGTTCATTTTGGTAGGTCAAATATGATGGCAGAATATAGTATTAAAGGTAAGACTCTTGGCAGTGTGGAGGATCAGAGGGATCTTGGGATCTGAGTACATAGGGCACTGAAAAGCTGCTATGCAGATTGACTCTGTGGTTAAGAAGGCATATGGTGCATTGGCCTTCATCAATCGTGGGATTGAGTTTAGCAGCTGAGGGGTAATGTTGCAGCTATACAGGACCCTGGTCAGACCCCACTTGGAGTACTGAGCTCAGTTCTGGTTGCCTCACTACAGGAAGGGCATGGAAACCATAGAAAGGGTGCAGAGGAGATTTACAAGGATGTTGCTGGATTGGGGAGCATGCCTTATGAGAATAGGTTGAGTGAACTTGGCCTTTTCTCCTTGGAATGACGGAGGATGAGAGGTGACCTGATAGAGATGTATAAGATAATGAGAGGCATTGATTATGTGGATAGTCAGAGGCTTTTTCCCAGGGATGAAATGGCTAGCACGAGAGGGCACAGTTTAAAGGTGCTTGGAAGTAGGTACTGAGGAGATGTCAGGGGTAAGTTTTTTTTACACAGAGAGTAGTGAGTGCGTGGAACAGGCTGTCGGCTACAGTGGTGGAGGTGGAAATGATAGGGTCTTTTAAGAGATTCCTGGATAAGTACATGGAGAAATATAGAAGGCTATGGGTAAGCCTAGTTAGCTCTAAGGTAAGGACACGTTGGGCACAGCTTTGTGGGCCGAAAGGCCTTTATTGTGCTGTAGGTTTTCTATGTTTCTATGAATCACAGTGTCAGAATCTTGGACTCCAGCTCGGCAGCCCTGAAGAGATGTTCAACCTGTCCTCACCTATTTCAGATGTGCTTGCAAAGGATCCTCATCAACTCCTACACAGTCAGGCTGCAACATCAGTTACCATGTCTGCTTTAAAATCACTTCCTTCATCTAATAGTTTTATTAGTTCTATTACTTTTGCAGACACCTCAATAAAGTCTGAACTGTTTGGTATTGCACTCATTTCCAGCTGGTTACCTAGGAGACTGAAGCCTATTTAATTAATACCAGTGTGATTTTATACCATTACAACTTTGAAGTATCTGGTTAAAATATTTTAACTGTAAAACTATATTAAGCAAATTTTAATATTATAACTAAAACTACCTATAGAGTGTCTGGAAGCTGCATTCAGAAAAGGAGGTACTAAAAACATTTTTAGTTGGTCCCACAGAACAACATGGAGCACTTATTGTGATTTTACATTGAAAATTGTACTTGAATAAAATTTACCGGGGTATATCTCCTCTTGGCTAGTAATGTAACCTATAGAGAAAGTGCAATGAGAGAACAGGATTAATTTTAGATAGCACTGGTGAGACACAGCGAAGCTTTGCTGGCAACAAACAAAACTACTGGCTACTATATTTACCACACTTCTTCTGCACTATGATCACTGCAATCAAGAGCCGGTAATTTCCCTTTGCGAGCTGAGCTTTTGAACTGACCAAACAATCTGTTATTCATGTGGTATTCTGGGAGATTCGGTGAACTGGAGGCTCAAGGGTACATGGCTGCGGCAGCCATTGCTGGAGTGGACTTGGGGACAGCTCAGTGGGGCAGGGCCCAGGCCTGAGACTGAGGAATGAGCCAATTTAATCATTGGGCCAGATTGAAAAGGTCGGGGCCTGGGGGTGAGGGACGGGGCGAGGTTCGGCTTGCTGTACCGTGCTGAACTGACCTTGTGACTAGCCTGCAACCATCGGGTGCCTGGACCGGCTGCAGTGGTGAAACTGGCCCCATGGCTGTGGTCTCACTTTCGTGGACCTTGCAGTTCTGAGTGTTACCTGGTTACTTTTATTTGCATCATTTGTTTCTCGCATGTTGGGTGTTCAACTATCTTTGTTCTGTAGATTTTTTTAATGAGTGCTGCTGTGCTTCTTTGTTTTGTGGCTGCTTGTAAGATGGAAAAATCTCTAGGTTGGATATAGTATACATACTTTGATAATAAATGTACTTTGTACTTGTACTGTGTAATTTGTATTTTACACTTACACCATTTCAGTTATGTCGAACTATTTGACTGAAATTTCTCAACCACAAAAGAGCAATTCGCAAAACACATTTAAATACTGATTGTCTTCATAAAGAGAATGCAATCATATTGCTGCATTCATTAACAAAGCATTTCAGAGTGATTCTGCTAATCTCCTGTTATTTCATTAAGTATTTGAACTACATCGCTTTTATGAAAAGTGCTATATAAATAAGCTTTTATGTTTAGATGCTAAAAATAATATTTCTGGAATAAGAGGGATTTGAAAATTGTAAAAATTACTAGAAGAGCCAGACTTTATAAATTGATCAATTTTGTTTATCAACAGTTCTAACAACTTTCCTCAAACAGGCCTTCCCTTGCTGCTCTCTGAAGCCTTTGATTCACATGATCTGTTTCTGAAGGGGGATTATTATATCAGAGCCTTCCTTCCTTTATGTTTTTGCTGCTTGACATCTGTATGAAGCTCATGCTGTGACAGATTACTAGCACAAAGTAACTTTGTCACAATAAGATTTTCAGTTGAAGAGATGAAAGGCCTACTTGCACTGGAATATTGCTTGACCATATTTTTAAAATAAATGACTTGTCAATATTAAGTGCAATTGAAAAATATATAGAATTATTGCTGCAAGTGCTGGGGAAAATAAATGAAACACAAAGGTTGTCACTGGATTGCAGTGTACACTCTAGACAGTTGAAGGAAAAAGCAGAGGCATCATGGATATGGGCAAACTATTGGAGGCTGTCATTTGGATGTGACCATTTAGTAATTACGATTTGTTGGAGACCACTCTTGTCTTACAAAGCTAATTGTTTTTAATGAGAATCTAATTCATTATAAAGATTAAAGAATGCAAATAGTGGAACATGGATTGAATTTCAAATAGATTTCACTAAAATGTCTCACAGAATGATTATTACACTTAATTATTGGATAGCAATGGAAATGGAACAGCATGGATCAGGCAGAGAAAAACAAATGAACATTGTTTGGTGGGGCAAAGAGTTGAAAATGGTACTCCAAAGGCTAGAATTAATTGTCTATCAAGCTGTATGATTTAAATTTGGAATGCAGGAGGAAATCGAAAAGTGTTGGAGATGAAAAATTCAGAGGTTCAGCAAATAATGAGAGGAGCTGTAAGAAGCTTCATGTAGGCACGGTCAGGCTAGTAGAATAGGCAAACAAATGACCATATTTATTGGTAGGAGACGGTTGAGATAATCCTTTTCCGAAGGGAAGACAATTACACCTTCAATGTCAAGATGCTAAATGGCTTGGTGAACAGAAACATCAGGAACTCCAAGAGAGAGCTTTTTGAGGGTACAATACAGCAAGACCTTAAAATAAATCTGAGGAAGTACAGCATCAAACAGACAATTGTAACTTTAAATTAGCCCATAGTTAAGACTGTACAAATACTGACTCATGGGTATACCACTATGACTAAGCTATTGAGCTATAGATGAGGGTGGTAACAGAAATTTAAAAGAAGTGTTGTGAATAGAAGGTCAAGGTTAATATTATCATATAAAATATTGTAAAAAGACTTTGATAATAAAAGCAAAGGATTTTCATTTCATAAACACAGGAGATTCTGCAGATTCTTGAAATCCAGAGCAACACACACAAAATGCTGCAGGAACTCAGCAGTCTGTCAGCAGCTACAGAGGGGAATAAATAGTTGACGTTTCGGGCCGAGACTATTCATCAGGACTGGAAAGGAAGGGGGAAGGAGTCAGAATAATAATCAGACTATGAAACACTCATGAAAATATTGTTTACCGCTATAACATGAAAGAGTAATGTTGGTTTTAATTGTGATTCTCCATTATAATAAACAATGTTTAAAACTATAATGAATGAATAATTGAACGCTCTATAAAATTCTCTTTGTTGAAATGCAAATTGATTGCATTTACAAAAATAGGAAAAAGAAAATGTAATGCTCTCTCCTCCGTCTGTCTGTCTGTCTCTCTCCCTCTCTCCACAGCATAGCTGTCAGTCTGATGGAAACTCCATGTATTTTCATGGGACAGAGGGCACTGATTTTAACTTTGTAACAACCAGGGACATTGATCTTCGGACTGAAGGCATTGTAACACAGTGGGTAGAAGAGTTTGAAAGTCAGCCTGCAGGGTAAGTGCTTGTTATTTCTAGTATTCTGGAGATGTGTACTGTTATCATGGGGATAAATGAAATTCAAAAGAGGGCTGCACTAGCCCTGCACATACATATTTAAACTGCAGCTACCAGCCAAATAAATTTGCTGAGAGGAAGAATTGAGTATTTGTAGTGGGGTGGAAAGCAAACTCTAGAAATAACATTTAACTCGTTTCTTACTCTTGCAACTTAAAAGAAAAGCAAGCATAGCTTTTTACTTCATTGCCCTAGAAAAATAAATCATCTCCCAGTTCATGGCTACAGAGGTTCTGAAAGGTTTCCTGTACACCTAGATATATAAAAAAAGCTCTTGACAGCAGAGGGACTTCAATTCCCTGAACTTATCCTCGCTGCTGATGCATGTTCAATTTGACAGCTCAGGGATATCCATTTAATGTCCTCCTCAGAGAATTTAATTTTCTGTTAACCCTTTGTGACTCCACAATGTTTAATATATAGTTGCATCAAGCTCAATAGCAAGCTGAAATGCACTTGTTTGAGTTCAAAGAAAAAAAATGTTCTCTTTGTTTAGTTTAACAAAGTGCAAATACCTGAATAAGACTGGATTTAGAATTTTAATGTGTTTGGTGATGTGAAGGATGCTTCAATTATTGGCATTATTTTCCCATTATTGTGCTTCTTCCACTACAGAAAACCAACAATATGTACAAATGGTCTTTGTTCTGAGGTGGTTAGACTCTTACTGGGCCACTTATATATTGAGCATTAATTAGCAGCTACTTCATTTGCACTTCTGTACATTTTCTTGTCCAACCAGGCTTGAGCACTCTAACCACATGTCTTTCCACTTAATGCCACCCTTCAGAGAGGATATCTGGAACATTGTCCCATCCTATATTTCATCCCAATTTTAACAAGCCTGTGATCTTTCTCCTCAACCGTGCCTTTAATAACTCTGTATGGTGGTACTTACTTTTTTTATATTATGAAGTAATGTGATGCTCTCCTGAAAGTGAGATTTTCAGTGGAGAATTGTGTTAGCATTTAACAATAGTTTTAGTGGGTTGTTGGAGGAGAGGTGCATTTGACACAGTGAAAGGGGGTTGCATATCGAAGTGAAGATGAGCTGCTAAGAGGAGTCCTGTTGCCTTTCCCTATACTACAGTGTCTGTGTAATTCTCCTGTTACTGCTTGTAAACACTTCACTTCTTCTAGCCCTTGGCAGTACTCAGGGTATTTGCAACATTAAAGGTATTATGTAAATGTATGTAGTTATTGTTGCAGCAACCAGGATTTAAAGAGATTAGAATAATTGCTTCCAGCAAAGAATTAGTAAGCATCCATGAACAAGATTTCTTCATCATTATGTGCATTTACTTTCACTGTTTGCATATAAATAATGCCAGGTTCTAGAAGCTTCTCATAAAATTGGATGGATTCCAGTAAATGTTAAAACAACACAATAATTTGGCAAATATGTAATGGATTTTTAAGTGCTTTAATTAATTCTAAATCTATGTGTTTTCAATATTCACCATTGCCCTAAAAGCACCTGAAAGATATTAACTAACTGCAAACTTATATTTTTTTCTTACATACATCTGATTGATGAAACCATCAATAAATTGGGTCTTGAGAAAAACTGGAGCAACATGCAAAAAGTGCTGGAGGAACTCAGCAGGTCAAACTGTGTGCATCAAGGGAAATGAATCGTTGGTGTTTTGTGCTGATGCTCTCCATCAGTACTGGAAAGAAAGGGGGCAGAAGTTTCTTAAGGAAGGTCTTGGCCTGAAACACAACTGTTCATTTCCCTTCATAGATGCTGCCTGACCTGCTGAGTTCTTCAAGCACTTTCTGTTCTGATCAATAGTATCTGTTTCTTTCTTTCAAATGTATCTCTGTGCATTTCTAGAACTTTCTAATTTTATTTCAGTGGTCTGTTATTTGATTGTTTCCTTTCATCAATAATTTGCCAACTCTATAAATGCCAGTAGTTAACGCCGTGCTTCAGTCTGCAATTGATTTTCGAGTAGCAACTCTACTAGAGAACCTAAGATTCAGTTGACATGCAAATGTTTTAAATAGGTCTGTGAAAAGAAAATCTTGCTGTTTTAAATTAGTGGCCTGCCGGAATTTGCAGCTACAGATCCCCATTATTAGTCTAGACTGGTCAGGTTTCCAATTAGAGTCTTGTTTCACTGTGGCAGTCATCAGTCCAATCCCTTTTCGCTCCAGCATTGCATCTAAAAATGTCTTGTTAATGCAGGTATGTATTTCTGAAAATCATCAATGTCACTTTGCAGTAAACAATTTTAATAGTAGAATTTCCATCACACACTCAAGCAACTTTGAATTCCTCAAGTTATATGCTTTAAACCATAGATTAGCATTTCTTATCTTGTCCTGTGGTTAATAAAACTGTGTTTGCATTAGCCTTTCTGGTAATTATTTTTATCAAGGCAATCAAGCAACACAGAGACAATCTTATACATTGCTGAGCTTCTGCAGTTTTCAGCCCTTGAAACAAAAGTGGGTTTGTTTCGAGTGTTTATAAAGTAAAGTGGAATGTAAGTGTTATCACAACTGCAATTAAAGTGTGAAGCAGAAACAGCGGTGCTGACCTTTCCCACATTTTCCTCTCTGCAGCTGGGAGACGTCAGGAGCTGTCATTGGCTCAGAGTGCGGAGAGCTGGAATCGGGCTCCTCTCTTGTGTTCCTTGAAGATGGCAATCGTGGTGCCTGCACACCCTTTCTGGACACAACTAATGGTGGAAACCTCAGGTTTTACTTCACCATGGGTGAGTCATAAAGGCAAGAAACATATTACAGAGTGCCAGTATTTTTTAATTCCAACTGCTCATATGCTATAAGTTAAATAAATTAACTCTCTGGGTTGAACCTTGTGTAAAATTATGACTTGGCTGCCTTTGAGAAGGAGGAAGAAGTCTGAGTGTGAGTAATAAACTCACCAGAACAAACCATTGCTTAACAACAACATCCATATAAGCTGCACCTTTACCTCGGATGTATGAAGGGATTGCTATCAGAAAACCTGAACATAAGAAGTAGAGAACACTCTAACAGAAAGAATATTCATGACAAGTTCTTAAACTTCTTAAGAACCATGACACACCCCCCCAAATTATGATCAGTTCTTATTTCTACCTATTGTCTGAAAATCTCCATTCTTTGGATGAAACACACACAGAGTTTCAAGACAACAATCACTTTAACTTTTCTTATAACAGAAGTGCATCTGTTCAGTGGGATTTAGCTTTGACTTAAGCTTTAGGAACTCAGTGGGATGATCAGCATCTGTGGGGGGGGGGAGTGGAGGAAGCAATTATCAACCCTTTGGGTCAAGACCCTACATCAAGACCAAGAGTGGATAGGGAAGATAGCCGGAAAAAAGAAAGGGTAGGATGAGATGGGCCAGCAGCAATGAGTTGACCAAAGTGGGGTGAAGGATGAGCGGAAGGTGTGGAGTTGGAAGGCAGGAGTATGTGGGTTTTAAATGGATGTAGACCTTAAAAACAAAGGACAGAAGGAGACAGCTGGGGTGAAGGATGAGTGAAGGTGGAGACATCTGCTGAGGGGTTAAGTGGTAACACAAAGGCTACCATGGCTGGAATCTGAGAAGTAAAGAAGGAAAGAAGATGATAAGGAGAAACCATTTGGAGAATGATGGAGGGCAGATGGAATCAGATTGGTGAGGAGATCCAGTGGGTGAAATGTGTGGGGAGCAGCTGGGTGGGACCTGTGGGAGAGGGGTGAAATGAGCAATGAAAGGCAGATGTTAGGAGTGGAAGGGTACAAAGTTCAAAGTAAATTTATCATCCAAGTACATATATGTCGTCATATACAACCCTGAGTTTATTTTCTTGCAGGCATACTCAATAAATCTAGAATAGAATAATAACCATAATAGAATCAATGAAAGACCGCACCAACTTGGGTGTTCAACCAGTGTGCAAAAGTCAACAAACTGTGCAAGTACAAAAAGAAAGAAATAATAATAATTAATAAATAAGCAATAATTATTGGGAACATAAGATGAAGAGTCTTTGAAAGTGAGTCCATTGGTTGTGGGAACATTTCAATGATGGGGCAAGTGAAGTTGAATGAAGTTATCCCCTTTGGTTCAAGAGCCTGATGGTTAAGGAGTAGTAACTGTTCCTGAACCTGGTGGTGTGAGTCCTGAGGCTCCGGTACCCTCTTCCTGGGCAGCAGCAAGAAAAGAACAAGATCTGGGAGGGGTTGGGTCACTGATAATGGATGCTGCTTTCCTGTGACCATACTCTATGTAGATATTCTCAATGGTGGGGAGGGCTTTACCCATGATGAACTGGGCTGAATCCACCACTTCTTGTAGGATTTTCTTTGCAGGGGCAATGGTGTGCCCATACCAGGCTGTGATGCAGTCAGTCAATATACTCTCCACCAGACATTCACAAAAGGTTGTCTAAATTTTAGATGACATACCAAATTAATGCAAACTCCTAAACTAGTAGAGGCCCTGCTGTGCTTCCTTCATAATTGCCCTTGTATGCTGGACCCAGGTCATAAGGGCAATTAAATGATACCACCATGGAATTTAAAGTTGATGACCTTTCCACCTCTGATCCCCCGGTGAGGACTGGCTCATGGACCTCTGGTTTCCTCCTCCTGAAGTCAATAATCAGCTCCTTGGTCTTGCTGACATTGAGTGAGAGGTTGTTGTTGTGGCACCACTCAGCCAGATTTTCGATCTCCCTCCTCTCTGCTATTTAACACCGCCTTTGATTCGGCCAATGACATCAGCAAACTTGAATATGGCAGTGGAGCTGTGCTGAGCCAGACAGTTATAAGTGTAATTTGAGTAGAGCAGGGGGCGAAGCACACAGCTTTGTGGAGCACCTGTACTGATGGAGATTATGGAGGAGATGTTGCCAATCCGAACTGACTGAGGTCTGCTAGTAAGGAAATCGTGGATCCAATTGTACAAGGAGGTACTGAAGCCAAGGTCTTGAAGCTTATTGATTAGTTTTGAGCAGATGATAGAATTGAAAGCTGAGTTGTAGTCAATAAGGAGCATCCTGCTGTGTGCATCTTTGCCGTCCAGATGTGTCAGGGTTGAGTGAAGAGCCAATGAAATGGCACCTGCTGTGGACCTGTTGTCTGGTAGGCAAATTGGAGTGAATCCAAGTCACTTCTCAGGCAGCAGCCGGAGTTTCACCACCAATCTCTCAAAAAAACTTCATGACTGTTGGATGTAAGTGCTACTGGATCACAGTCATTGAGGCAGGTTAGTACGTTCTTCGTAGTCACCAGTATAATTGAATCCTGCTTGAAGCAGGTGGGTACTTCGGACTACCGAAATGAGAGGTTAAAGATCTCAGTGAACACTCCAGTCAATTGATCAACACAGGTCTTTAGTCCTTGGCCAGGTACCCCATCTAGGCTGGATGATTTCCATGGCTTCCCCCTCCTGTAGGATGCTCGTATGTCAGCCTCAGAGACTGAAATTGCAGCATCACTGGGGACTCATGAAGGTTCTCAACATTTTGACAGTCAAAGAAAGTATAGAAGGCATTGAGCTCATAAGGAAGCAAAGCCCTTTTATAACCTATGTCGCTTGATAAGAGGTGATAGCATTCAAGCCCTGCCACATCTGTCAAGCATCCTTAAAATTAAAATTTAAGATTAAAATTAGTCCGGAATTGCCACTTCATCTGTGAGATGGCTTTATGGAGATTGTACCTGGATCTCTTGTAACTTTCTTGGTTGCCAGACTTGGATGCCTCTGATGTTGTCCTTAGCAGATTGTGCATCTGGTTCCTCAGGGTTTCTGGTCGGGGAAGCCTCTGAATGATTTTGCAGAGCCACACTTGATCTTATAAAGTCTGTTACAACTGTGGTGTATGCATTCAGATCTACTGATGAGTCCTTGAACATGGTCCATCAACTTGACGCAATCCTGTAGCTGCTCCCCTACTTCTCACGATCACCTCTTTGTTGTCCTAATCTCTAAAGCCTTGTTCTTTAGCCTCTGCCTTGTGCAGCTAGAAGAACGGCCAAGAGATCAGATTTCCTGAAATGCAGTCTGGGCATGGAATGGTAGGCATTCCTTATCTAAGTGTAGCCGTGGTCTAGTGTGTTGGGACCTCTGGAGCTACAGGTTATAAGCTAATGGTAATTAGGCAGGGATTTCTTCAAACAAGCCTGATTGAAATCCCAGCTATGATTTGAATTGCATCAGGGTGGACAGTTTCTTGTTTGGTGACAGCATTAAGTTGTATCATGAGTGCCTGATTACAATCGGCCAATGGTGTTATGTAAAATGTGGTCAGGGTCATGGAGGAGAACTCTCTTACTAAATGGAATGATTGGCGTTTGATTGCTAAGTGTTCAAGGTTGAGGTAACAGGAGTATGACAAAACCGCCACATCAAAGCACCACAGAGAGTGTATGATGAAACACACACCTCCACCTTTTGCCTTTTCTGAATCAGCAATTTGGCCCATCCTGTGTATCAAGAAGCCTTTGTGTCTGTCCGCCACACCCAACAAACTCTAAATAAGCAGAAAACAAGCAGAACACAACTATGGAAAAATTATGGGATCGTGGTTATAGAAAAGGGAATGAAAATGGGAAGACCAGATGTGTATCCGGAGAGAGAGAGATTGGAGTAACACAGGGGGTGATGGTTGCCTGAAATTGACAAATTAATTGTTCACACGGTTGGTTTGTAGACTCCCCAGGCAGAATGTGAAGCGTTGCTCTTAAATGTGTTAATGTTCTTTGGCTTTGACTTGACTTCCAGTGTCAAACGCTTCAGCTTATTTTTGGTCTGTTTTCTTTGTGGGTGTTATAACATCCAATAGATAGGCAACTATTTGTAACTGTGGAACATGGTAAATAATATTCTAATGATAAATACAGACTGGTTTACTGTGTACAAATGTGCAGAGAATTTGAGGTGGTGGCCACAGGAAATGATAATCTGTCTCTTTCCCTCAGGGGCGGGTTCTTGCAGTCCCGGAGAATCACATGAAAATGATGTTATGCTCTATGCCTTGGTTGAGGGTAGAAAAGAGCATATATTGGACTTGCTGCCTTTCTCATCCTATAGGGTAAGTAGAATTGGAGCATTTAATTAAGATACTCAGCATCAATTACCCAATGTGTTAATGTCAGAATTCTGGAAACCCATGTGCACTATAAATCTGAAGCTGTGCATAAGATTAAATCCTAGAAATGGAGACAGCTTTGTCCTCCATTTAAGTGGAAAAGAAAGATAGTGTCGTTTGGTGGTGAAGTACAGTTTAAGCCTCCAACTAATGCTTTGCTAAGTTAGCAGCAATCTCCACTTGTTCACTGTGAAGTAGTAGTCAAAAGCCAATCAGCCAACCACTGCCATCTCATACCTACCTGGAGCAGAAAGCCAGGAAGAGAGTTTCCTGCTGTCAAAACCATTTTGCGTGAATTCCATAGCTCCATATTGGGCCTGGATGCAACAGCAGAATACCCTTTTAATTACAGGCAGGAAAATTATTTCATGGGATTTAAAGTCTCAAACATTTGATAATGTTACCTATTATGAAAAATAAAATGATATAATTAATTGAATTAATTATTTCAGACCCGATGAAGGGTCTTGGCCTGAAACGTCAATTGTTTATTTCATTTCCATCAATGTTGCTTGAACTGCTGAGTTCTTCCAGCTTTTTGTGTGTGTTGCTTTGGACTTTCAGCATCTGCAGAACTTCTCACGTTTATAATTAATTGAAAGTCCTCTTAAGCAAATTGTTGTATATAAACACAACTTCACCTCTTTGCTTCAAGAAACATTTCAGGTATTATTCAGTCAAAGGTCACAAATTATGAGTAAAATGCTGGAGGAATTGAACAGGTCAGGCAGCATCTATGGAAATCAATAAACATTGACATTTTAGTCAGGACTGAAAAGGAAGGGGGGAGGACCACCTAGAAGGTGATAGGTGAAGCCAGATAGGTGAGAAAGGTAAAGGACTGGAGAAGAAGGATTCTGATAGGAGAGGAGAGTTAACTGTGGGAGAAAGGGAAGAAGGATGGGAGGATAGGCACGAAGGGAAGTAATAGGCAGGTGAAGTGAAGAGCTAAGAGGCCACAGTGGGGAATATAAGAAGAGAGAAGGGGGAGGGAATTTTTTTAACTGGAAGAAGAAATTGATGCATTTGATTGGAGACTACCTAGGCGGAATATGAGGTGTTCCTCCTCCACTCTGAGAGTGTCATTATGGTAAAAGATGGTAAAAGGCCATGGACTGACATGTCAGAATGGGAACGGGGATAGGAATTTAAATGGTTCACTGTCAGGAAATCGTAACAGGAGTGGTGACTGTTCATTTCCGTAGATGCTGCCTGACCTCCTGAGTTCTTCCAGTATTTTGTGTGTGTTGATCTGGATTTCCAGAATCTGCAGAATCTCCTGTGTTTACAATTTATTAGTATTACTCTACTTTTTTTCCAAAGTGCTTGTTCGAATTTCAGAGGGGAGGAAAATTTGAAGCTTTCTTGATCTCAACAGAGATGGGCAAAGTCCCCGCCACCAACCCCCCCCCCCCCCCCAGCCCCAAGTTATCAGAGTTGTTAATATCCTGTCTTATCTGTGGCACTGTGACCCTTAACTGATCCCATTGCGTCTGGAACAATGGCAGCGTTCACTGAACATTACTAGGATTAAGATAAAGGAGTAGATAAGGACTGAATTTTAAATCCACTTGTTTTTTTGCAGAAAGCAGCCTTGGTTTCTGTTGCCATCACTCCAGAACTGCAGACGCCAGCTACAAGGTTCTGCCTCAGGCAGGAGAGTCACCATGGGCCGAACAGGAACGTGTGGGCTGTGGACTTCTTCCACATTCTGCCTGTGATGCCACCATCACCTACTCACCTGGCTGAGTTCTCTATCAACATGGGCTGTGGATCTCATCAACCAGGCAACAGGTGAAATTAGAATAATCAACTGGCAAGGTTCCTGTGTCCTAGACAATTTGTTTTATGATTTCTATAATGGTACATTTGTCGTCCAGTTCCAGCAAATTATGTAGATCAGTGAGATGCCAGACGAAGTCCTTTGATCACTGAAGCTTCTGGAGCTATTTTCACTTAAGAAATTTCACACTAGTTAACTAATAAGGTTGTTCTCTATCATTTATACAACTAATAAAGGACTATTGTTGCAGAGCCTCATGTTGGGTTACTTTTCTTAATTGCCATTGAACTTGCTGAGATAAGATGCTTAAATTCATGTATAGTCTGAAAAGAGGAAAACCTTTTCCCTTTGCTCAAAGACATGGACTCTGTGTGCAGGAACAAGTTATGCTGAGGTTAGGAAGCCTGATTATAAAGAGATTCCCAAATCATAGTACAAAGTTAACCTTAGCTGAATCCTCTGTGGTCCTTCATGACCTGTTGGATTAGGTGAGAAAGGAACCTTTAACCATTCAGTATCTTCAGAAAAATAACTCATCCCCTTGAAGACTAATTCCCCTTCTCTTATATCTTAGGCCCTTTCCAACAGTCTATCTGTCTGGTTAAAATGGGTTCTACTGAGATCTCAAAATGCTTCCTAGATATTATAAATGGAATTTGAATCTCCTTTAGTTAAGTTTGCTTCTGCTCGATAACTGTTAATGAAGGAAAGAATTTATTTTTATTTTCTGTAATTTAAATTTCCTGTGCCCACAGCATCAGTTTGGAGTTTTCAACCAATCATGGCCGTTCATGGTCCCTGCTACACATGGAGTGTTTACCCGACCTCTGCGCAGGCCCACACCACCCCCACAGCTCTGTCTACTCTTCTGAAAACTACAGCGGGTATGGACCTAACTAATGTTCCAATGTTATTGCTGATTATAGTATTTGATTACGGTAACATAGCTCTTACAGCGCCTGCAACCTGGGTTCAATTCCACCTCTGTGCGTAAAGAGTTTGCATATTCTCCCCATAACCGTGTGAGTTTCCTCCAGGTGCACCGATTCCCTCCCACGTTTCAAAGACATGAAAGAATGGGTTAGAAGGTTAATTGGCCACGTGTGTAATTGGGCAGTGCGGTCTTGTTGGGGGTCAAAGAATGTTACAACACTGCATATCTTCATAAGCTAGATGACTGTGCTCCAGTGTGGATGAAAGAAAGCTTGAAAAATGTTACTTGTCATAGAGACTGAAACCAAGAGCAAAATTTTGCCTCAAAGTTGGATTTCATCTGTTTATGGTGCACTAAAATATGGCTGTGTTTAAAACTGGCCTCCACTTGATCACCTTGCAAATCATGATAAAATTGGCTCAAATCCAGCATTGAAATTACAAGACGATGATCAAGAAAGAATAAGTTACAGTTAAGGAGAAGCAGAGAGAGAGAGAGAGAGAGGGAATGACACTATTGGGATTGCTGCCCTGAAAGTGGAATTGATGGGTATTCTGAATTGTTATGAATCTAAGAAATGACGTTGAAGATGATTGCACCCAGAAACAGGATCTACAATGCGTGGTTTCCAATGGAACCTTGCCCAATATTATGCACCTTCCACCACTTTGTTGCACCACAAACCTCTATCTATAAAGGCACATGTTGCATTTCATTTCACTGGGAGCACCACACAATGTGGCTGCCACAAAGGAAAAAGCTCTAACAATCATTCAAAGGGATGTGGTCACATCTACAAGATACTTGCCAGAGACATCAGTGCTCCCCCAAGAACTTAGTCCTTCGTCATGTCCAGCAATATGGCCTCATACACAGTTCATGGATGCTTCCCAGAAACTTGGCTTTTGCCAAGAGGAAATTCTTCTTGTGATCCATAATTACCTGCCCATTGAAGGAATCAAAGCCTTCCTCATTAAAAAAAAATCTACATTGTTTTGAGATGTTCAATCAGTACATGAATGCTGTCAATGACGGCCTGCTGTTATTGGGAGTGAGTAATGCTGATTGATTTCAGAGTCTAAGATGCCACCTGCTCCTGTGGCACAACAGGGAACAGCAAATTGGGAGACAAGGTATGATTTTGCTGTGCTTGCTTCAAAAATTCCTATGGCGCAGAGGTTGATAATCAATGTGACCTTGACTTGCACAGTGAGATCAACTCAGGCATGGGGGCATGACCAGTGATCTTCCTGCAAAATGTTACATATCTCAATGCGGACAGTCTCGGAAAATCTGAACTTGTGAGTGCACTTTTTTCCGAGGTGGGGGGTGGTGGTCAAAGTAGGTTGGGAACAATGTGGTATAGGCTGTTCACCAATAGACCCATCTTTGTCTCCTACGCTGAGGTTCCCAAACTACCCTAGCAGGGAGTCATAGAAACATAGAAAACCTACAGCACAATACAGGACCTTCAGCCCACAAAGTTGTGCCAAACATGCCCCTACCTCAGAAATTACTAGGGTTACCCATAGTCCTCTACTTTTCTAAGCTCCAAGTACCTTCCAAAAGTCTCTTAAAAGACCCACAGTCATGACAATTAATTTTTTTTAAATCACAATGCTATCCTAGTCATAGTGAGACTGCTAAATGATTGTTTTATGTTGCAGCTTTCTCCAGTTTCACGACCTATACTGATGATATTAAAGCTGATTCTGATTCTGATAAGAACATGAGCAAATAATATTTACACATTAATATGTTGTTTGGTGCGTGCCTAATGCCAGGAACACTGACATGAAGAGCACACTGAAGTTTTCCCTTCAACTACTGCATTCCAAGTTCTAGGTTTCTACAGCATTTGAACTTAGTTTTATTTTAAAATATCTTTTTTCTTTAAGATATATATGAAAAATGCTTTGAAAGAAACTGAACAGCTCAGTCACACAAAACCAGGCTCACGACCCCAGCTCTGTTAGAAAGCTCATAACTGCAATTGTTCCGCTTGTGAATGTAGAGTTTCCTTCAGAGAATTTCAGGAACAAAGATGATTTTTTTTACCATACTGAGAGAATAGTGATGACATTTGGAGTAGACCCTGATGCTGGGAAAATGTCAGGAGCACTCACTAATGTGCAGAGCCCAAATACTTTCAAAGGATTGAGGTTGCTCCCTGTGCTCATGTGTCATGGAATTTTTCACAGACCAATCACAGCAAGTCAGAGTTGGTAGGCACACTTCCACTACCCTCATCTTAAAAACAGGCACCCCGCAGGGCTGTGTGCTGAGCCCTATGCTCTACACACGCTTCACACATGACTGCACCCCCATCTACACCTCCAACTCCAGAATTAAATTTGTGGATGATACCACAGTGGTTGGCCTGATCTTGGACGAGGATGAAGCAGCCTACAGGCTCGAGGTGGATCATCTGTCGGAGTGGTGTAAGGACAACGACCTGGTCCTTAACACTTCTAAAACAAAAGAGATGATCATTGACTTCAGGAGATCAAAGGACAGAGTACACCCCCCCCCCCTCCATATACATGGAGAGGTAGTGGAAAGTGTGCAAAACCTAAAGTTCCTTGGAGTTATGCTGTCAAAACAGCTGACATGGACCAGCAACACCTCACTGACATGGACCACCAACACCTCGCTGACATGGACCACCAACACCTCGCTGACATGGACCACCAACACCTCGCTGACATGGACCACCAACAGCTCACTGACATGGACCACCAACACCTCGCTGACATGGACCACCAACACCTCGCTGACATGGACCACCAACAGCTCACTGATATGGACCACCAACACCTCGCTGACATGGACCACCAACACCTCGCTGACATGGACCACCAACTCCTCGCTGACATGGACCACCAACACCTCGCTGACATGGACCACCAACACCTCGCTGACATGGACCACCAACACCTCGCTGACGTGGACCACCAACACCTCACTGACGTGGACCACCAACACCTCGCTGACGTGGACCACCAACACCTCACTGACATGGACCACCAACACCTCGCTGACATGGACCACCAACAGCTCACTGACATGGACCAGCAACACCTCGCTGACATGGACCACCAACACCTCGCTGACATGGACCAGCAACACCTCGCTGACATGGACCACCAACACCTCACTGACATGGACCACCAACTCCTCGCTGACATGGACCACCAACACCTCGCTGACATGGACCATCAGCACCTCGCTGACGTGGACCACCAGCACCTCGCTGACATGGACCACCAACACCTCGCTGACGTGGACCACCAACACCTCGCTGACGTGGACCACCAACACCTCGCTGACGTGGACCACCAACACCTCGCTGACGTGGACCAGCAACACATCGCTGACATGGACCAGCAACACCTCGCTGACATGGACCACCAACACCTCGCTGACGTGGACCACCAACACCTTGCTGACGTGGACCACCAACACCTCGCTGACGTGGACCACCAACAGCTCACTGACATGGACCACCAACAGCTCACTGACATGGACCACCAACACCTCGCTGACATGGACCACCAACACCTCGCTGACATGGACCACCGACACCTCACTGACATGGACCACCAACACCTCACTGACATGGACCACCAACACCTCACTGACATGGACCACCAACACCTCGCTGACATGGACCACCAACACCTCACTGACATGGACCACCAACACCTCGCTGCTTGTAAAAAAGGCACAACAGAGACTCCTCTTCCTCAGAAAGCTGAAACAGGCCAAACTCCCACAAAAGCTGTTGCTTAACTTCTACAGAAGCACAACTGAAACCATCCTGACCAACAGTGCCACAGTGTGGTATGCCAGCTGTACAGCCGCGGAGCAACAAGACCTGCATCGCATGGTGAAGGCGGCCCAGCAAATTGTCAGGATGGAGCTTCCAGGACTGGACACCATCTATTCCAGCAGACTCAGGAGGAAAGCAATCAGCATAACCAGAGACACCACACACCCCGGCCACTCCCTGTTTGACCCGCTTCCATCCAGCAAAAGGTTCAGGACACTAAAAGCCAGAACAAATAGACTGAGGAACAGCTTCTACCCCAGAGCTGTGGCCTCCATCACACCACTCCCACAGAACAGTGACTGAAACTGTGAGCACACTCTTGCACACACAAGGACTTAAATACTTGCACTAACAGCACTTTGTGCATTACTGTGATACTCTGGTGCTGCTGCAACTTATTTTCTGCTACTGATCTACTTAATACTGTTTTTCTATTACTGTCTTGTTTTTATCTACCACTTTAGTTAATTGCCTGAGAGGAAGACAAACAGAGTTTCATTGCACCTATGTATAATGACAATAAAGATCATTCTAATTCTAATAAAGGCGATGACATAGGTCATTTTCTCATTAGTTAAGTTTGGAAACATTGCACAGTTAGTAACAGCAGAAGGTTCCAGTGCCACTAGAGTTGGTGTAACACATCACCTTCCTTACCTGGTCTCTACTGC
The DNA here is from genome assembly GCF_030144855.1 of Hypanus sabinus. Taxonomy (NCBI): domain Eukaryota; kingdom Metazoa; phylum Chordata; class Chondrichthyes; order Myliobatiformes; family Dasyatidae; genus Hypanus; species Hypanus sabinus. The sequence goes on from NC_082718.1 coordinate 16,950,001, forward strand.
CAATGGAAACATCTTATTCACATAAAATCCTCAACAGTGCATGCTAAATGTATACAGATTAGGAGAATGCAAAGGCATCTTGAGCCTTGCCACTACTTTATAAGATCAGGATTAATTTAATTGTAGCTTCAATTCCACATCCACATCTACCCTTGCTGAAGATTTCCTGTATTTGTACAATCCCTGGTGTAACACACACCATTCCTCATAGGAGGATCAGAGGTGGAAGGAGTCAGCAGTTTCAGGTTCCTGGGTGTTGGTGTCTCTGGGGATCTATCAATGTATCAATGCAGCTACAAAGAAGACATGACAGCAGCTGTATTTCATTAGGAGTTTGAGGGGATTTTGTAAGTCACCAAAGACACTCTCAAATTTCTACCGATCTACCGTAGTGAGCATTCTAACTGGCTGCATCACCATATGGTATGGTGGGGGGCAGGGTTGTTTCCGCAGAGGATAGAGCATCAACATAAGCTGCAGAGAGTTATAAACTTAGCTCCATCATGGGCACTAGTCTCCATAGTATCCAGGACATCATCAGAGAGTGATGCTTCAAAAAGGTGGCATCCACCATTAAGGACCCCCCCCCCCCCACTCCACATCACCCAGGTTATGCCTTGTTCTCTTTGCTACCACCAGGAAGGAATACAGGAGCCTGAGGGCACACACTCAATGATTCAGAAACAGCTTCCTCCCCTCTGTCACCCGATTTCTGAATGGGCATTGAACCCATGAACGCTACCTCACTACTTTTTTATTTCTATTTTTGTGCTACTTATTTAGTTTAACTGTACAGTACAGTATATATACATCTCTGTAATTCATGTTTTTTCTGTTATTATGTAATGCATTGTACTGCTGCTACAAAGACAGCAAATTTCATGGTGATATTAAACCTGATTCTGATAAAGCTTTCTCTTTTTTGGAAGCGTGCTGAGACTGCTGTAACCCTCCTTCTTTCCATCTCTGGGACCAGGCAGTCTATTGTCATGCCAGGACCCTATCTAAGTGAGACCTACCTTAGGATCTCAATCAGAGTGCTATCCAATTATCCAGACAGCAGGGAGTTCCCCCATGTCATCCATCCACAGTACAAGTTTAAATCAACCAAAGTAAGCAATTTAAAGATACTATTTGATAAATCCTGTTGTCTTTTGTTACAGATGGAGTCGTATTACCATTCCCCTACCATATGCAGCCCTCACCGCTGGTACCAGGTTTCGCTGGAGTCAGATGGGCCCTGTGGCAGGAAATATGTGGGCAATTGACAACGGTTAGGAATTACATTCTTGAGTTAAATACAATGTATTCATGAACTTTTCTCTGTCCATTTCATTTGGTGGATTTGTATTTTCCCGATGTTCTTTGTTAATTGACTGGAAAACACTGCCACTGTAGGAAGTGACTAATGTAGGGTGGTGAAAAGTTGCCTTCAAAGTCATATTGCAATGCTGTTGAAAAATCATATCATGTACCCCCTGTGTCTGAGACAGGGGGTTCCATATTTATCTCTCCATCCTAAAGCAGTGATAAAAAATTGGTCCCCATTTGCCTTGTCTGAATTACAATTGGCCCTGGTCTGCATTACTGTCATCCACAGTCTGAAGACCAAATGCAGTACAAAGTCTGGTAACTCGGGCAGCACTGTTCTCAGCCTCTGTGCCCAGCACATGTTCTGTTGTCTATTTAGAAACCTCTGGCAGGGCTCCACGAATGACAAGCAGTAAAAGTCAAAGCCTACATTGCCAGTGGGTTTTCCCCCTTCAGGGTGGGAGGGGGAAAATCACAGGCAAGAGAAGAAGCATAAACATTTGATTAACAACGTGCCAATGGTGGCAGGTATGATTTGCTGATCAGATTATTCTGCACCCTTCCATTGCTAAATTCTTGGACTTCTGCTTTCTACCTCCTGAAGTCTTAAACAAGACAATTAGGGCGAGGACGAAATCTAATATCCTCTTCACACATGGCAAGTTTTTCTTCAATATCAGAGAATTGCATAACGCCATTAAGTTCATTCACTTTGTGATTTTGTAAGCTCTCTCTAAGCCATGTGGATACTACAGTCATCTAATCTGTTTACTTCTCTCCCAGTCTACATTGGCCCTGCCTGCTACAAACTGTGTTCTGGTCGAGGTCGATGCACCACTAATGGATGCAAGTAAGACGGAACCTCATTATTCTTCAAGATTTCTGAGTTTTATCTGCAGTATTGGCAACAAATTAAAACAGTTTTATTGACCCATTTTTGTTTGATGATTAACCTTCCCTTAATCTCTCACCAGCACTGCACGTAGAAGAAAAAGAGGTGTTTATTTCACTGGTACAGCACAGCAGGACTTCAGTGAACTTCCTAAAAACTAAAGTCAATGTAATCATTCTGAATTATTTCATATGTCACATTTGATGCATTAAAATGGTTCAGCAACCGACTGAGCTAAAATCATGTAATAGTAATATTTACCAACATATTTCACACATGAGCAGGTCTCAGAAGTTAATCTGGTAGTTTGACATCCTAGTTTTCAACAATGGCACTGAATTCAAATTCACAAAGGAACTGTTCACTTTAAGAACCATAATAGTTTTAAATGAACCTGTGTCCTGTACCTTGCTGGATGCTAATTTTGGAAAAAGATTTTTTCATTGCTCCAAATACTGCAGGTAATGCTGTGTTCACATGTTTACATCCCAGTTACCTCTGCTGTCAGCTTTCTGATGTGACTTTTCTGTTTGCTTCCAGGTGTGACCCCGGATTTTCTGGGCCCGGTTGTGATATGGCTTCCCAAACGTACCCCACTATCATTTCTGAGAGCTTTAGTAGCCCCCGGCTCTCCTCCTACCACAATTTCCACTCAATCCGCGGCGCAGAACTTGGTTTTGGTTGTGGCGTCCTCTCGAGTGGCAAGGCCTTGGTATTCAACAAAGAGGGAAGACGCGAGCTCGTTACTTACTTTCTTGACAGTACCTCAGCCAGGTAAAGTCCAAACTAATTAATATGAATTAAAAAGGATGTCCAGAAAGTGTATCTTTAATCTGTATGATTTAGTCTTTGTATCACCAACAGAACAGCGACTGTTCATTAAGGCTAGATCCATCTGACTTTGAATTCCTATGGGATACGGTCCTTGCCTATGGTTAAACAGCCAGGAGACAGTGTAATGGTGTGGTAAACTGCACAACCTCTAAAGCCTATTTCATCAGCTAGCTGGTCGACTGAGGATCAAGCTGCTTTAGTCTAATCCCGAAAGTTAATGTATGGAAAGTCATTCAGTTTGTTTGAAAGCAAAATTTGCCATCCTCGTAAAATTTCCATCAATATCACTTCAGTGAAAGAGAAGGACTGATTAATATCACAGAAGTCCTTCAGTTGAGAAACACGCACTGATGCTATAATACTGCTCTAGATATTCCTGTTCAGCAAACAATGGAGCCTAGGGGCCTATTAAACATCAACACTTCCATTAGGCTCTCAAGTTGGTAAAAGGAACTGATTTAAGAATTATCCGCCAGTACATTTTCAGCTACAAAATTCAAAGCTGTCAAACTCAGTGCAAGTATATCTGAAATTTCTGGCCAGGCTATAGGCAATCTGTAGATGCATTTTGAACAGTGCTACGATTTTTTTTAAATGTTATGCCTTAATTTGCAGTTTTTAACAGATGGAGATGACAAAATCCTTCAAAGTAACAGGGCAGCAACAATTATTTCAAATCTAGAGAGTCATATCAAAGAAGAATGCAGTTTAGAGCAGAAAAGTATGGCATGATACGCTCATGCTAAAGGGAATTTGATCTAAACACATGTGTGGGTTTGTGATAATATGCCATGATTTCTCTCTGCTGCAAGAGATGGCATGTGACAAGTCAATTTATTACATAGCTGGGTATTTTATAGGAACCACCACGTGGGTAATTTCCAAATGATTTTAGCCAAATGAAGTACTAGAGATATAGTAAGCTGAGTTCATATCTGTCACGAGCAATGGAAAGGCTGATATTAGGCTTACTAATCTAATTAATTTACTAATTTAACAACAACGATGAGATGACCTACAGGGAGGAGGTGGAAGAGCTTGAGTCCTAGTGAGGCAAATAACCTCTCCCTTAATCTGAAGAACTTGTACCACTCACACACCCCTTTACATTGGCAGCTTAACAGTTTCAAACTCCTGCGAGAGCACATCAGACACAGCCTCCCATGATCCCAGAACAAATGCTACATGGTCAAGACAGCTCACCAATGCCTCAACTTTCTGAGGAGGCTGAAGAGAGTGGGACATTGTATATCCGTACTCACATAAGTCTACAGATGCACAGTAGAGAGCATCCTAACAAGCTGCGTCACTGCTTGGTATGGAAACTGCACTGCGGCAGAATGGAAGGCTAAACAACAGGTAGTCAAAGCTGCCGAGTGCATCACTGGCGCTAGCCTACTAGCTATCAAAGACATAGACACTGAAAGGTGCCAGAAAAGGGCCAGTAACACCATGAAGGACCCCACACGCCCTGCTCATGGACTGTTTGTCTCACTCCCATCAGGGAGTATCCATGCCAGGACCACCAGAGTCAAAAACTTACTTTTCCCAAACCATAAGGCTGATCAACACCTCCACCTACCAACTCCACCACAAATTTATTATTTCCCCTCAGCCATCTTCTATACAGCCTAGTCTCACTCTGTGGACATATAATCAATCTATGTATAAAAGCTATCTTATGTATTTATACTTGATTATGTATTTATATTTATTGTGTGTTTTTTTTATTATTACTATTGTGTTTTTTATGTTTGGTGTTTTTTTTTGTGTTGCATCAGATTTCGAGTAACAAGTATTTCGTTCTCACACTTGTGTACAGGAAATGACATTAAACAATCTTAAATCTTGAACCTTGAATCTTAAGTGGTGCAGGATGCATCATATCCAGAAGATGTCATGGCAATTGGTTACTAGGAAGAACTCAAACAGACAGCTCCAGTTCCTTGGAACTGAGTCACAATCAGTCAGTTTATTTCGAGAGCATGGGCAGACATTGTGTGAGAGAGATTCTTCTTCAGTTGAATCTGCACTCTCTGCCATTTTGACATTTTCTTGACAATACTGATAGTATGTAGACCATTTCTAGCTCAGTGTGTCTTCAGAAATAAATAGTTTTTTATGAGTACCAAAACCTGAAACCATTTGAAATATAAATATAAAAATAACACAGGGAATATGAAACAAAATCAACTCGAATGCTTGAATTCTTCTTCAAGGAATAATCAACATTATGGTCTAGAAACTAATAAATGTCCTTGTACTAATAGCAAATTGTGGAATTCACAAAAAGAATTACACGAAACAAAGAGTTAGGCCCCCTTGTCATTCCATCCAGCAGTAGGTCTGTAGCCCTTCAGACCTCTAACTCTTAACTTTTCAAGTGCATGTTCTGCAATGAGGACAGGCACAGGGTCAGCAACTTTAAATTCCTCCGTGTTATCATTTCAGAGGATCTGTCCTGGGCCCGGCATGTAAATGCTATTATGAAGAAAGCATGGCAGCGTCTCTACTTCCTTAGAAGTTTGTGAAAATTCAGCATAGTATGGAAACACCAATGCCCTTGAATAGAAAATCGTACAAAAAGTCATGGAAATGGCCCAATCCATCGGAAGTAAAGCCCTCCATTCCATTGAGTACATCTACATGGAGCGCTGTTGCAGGAAAGCAGCATCCATCATCAAGGACTGCCACCACTGAGATCATGTTCTCTTCCCGCTGCTGCCATCCACAAGAAGATACAGGAGCGTCAGGTCCCACACCATCAGGTTCAGGAACAGTTATTACCCCTCAACCATCAGGTTCCTAAACCAGAGGGGATAACTTCATTCAACTTCACTTGCTCCATCACTGAACTGTTGGGCTATGGACTCACTTTCAAGGACTCTTCATCTCATGTTCTGAATATTTATTATTTTTTTTTTATTATTATTTTTTTCTACTTCTGTATCTACACATTGTTGTCATTTGCACATTGGTTGTTTGTCCATCCTGTTGTGTACAGTCTTTCAATGATTCTATTGTGTTTCTTGTAATTATTGTATATGCCCACAAGAAAATGAATCTCAAGATTGTATATGGTGACATATATGTACTTTGATAATAAACTTACACTGTATTTTGTAATTTGCTGGGTGGGAGGTCTTATTTCTGGGCTGTACAGATGACTCTACAAGTCCACATAGACAACTACTACAGTATTACCTTTTACTTCTCTGGGAAAGCTCCTACTCCTACCCTTTCACTCATTGAAATCCACATCCTATTCTCCTCTAATCCTTCTATATCCCCAAATTTTGATCCCTCTTTTCAAGAATACTTAGATTCCTCATAATTTTAGATACTTCTTTACAGCCTCTTCTGCTCCAAAGAAAACAACCCCAGTACTTTCAGTCTCTCTTTGTAACTAAAATTTTCCAGTCCTGGCACTATTCCATTGTGACTGATGACAGTGCTCATTTGGAGTTGTATACTGTTTCAGCATTACATCCTCCTTTTGCTTTCTTTATGTCGGTAAATAAATCCCTCTCTCCCTTTTGTTACTTTATTGACCTAAACTGCTGCTCGTAAGCATTTTTGTTCATCTTCGCTCTTCAATGCCCTCATGCACTTATTGAGTATTCTCTTGTTGTATCGCCTCAAATGCATGATCTTGGGATTTTCTGGATTAGGTCCAGTTCACTAATTTTCTCCTTGGTGCATCCATTCCTTCCTGTAGTTGAAAATTTCCTCTTCACTATGAACCACATGGCTAACTGTTGTATCATTTACAATGTCCTTCTCACAACCCTTATATATCAATGGAAATCATTAATGCATGTTACACAAGACTAAGTATTAAGTAAATTCTATGAAAATTGTACTATCAAAGTTCAAAGTAAATTTATTATCAAAGTGCATATACCATATACAACCCCTGGGATTCGTTTTCTTGCGAGCAATCACAGTAAGTACAAGAATTACAGTAGAAACAATGAAAGACCACATCAACAGGACGGAGAAAGAACCAATGTGCAAAAGACAATAAATTGTGCAACTGCAAAAAGAAAGAAAATAAATAATAATAATAATTATAATAATAATAATAATAATAATAATAATAATAATAAGTGATAAATACTGAGAATATGAGATGAAGAGTCCATGAAAGTGAGTCCACAGTCTAACAGTTCAATGATGGGATGAGTGAAGTTATCCTCTCTGGTTCAAGAGCCTGATGGTTGAGGGGTAATAATTGTCCCAGAACCTGGTGGTGTGGTTTCTGAGGTGCCTGTGCCTTTTTCCTGATGACAGCAGTGAGAAGAAAGCAAGACCATCAAGCTATCACCATACTTAATGATGGTGCCTATTTGTCAAGTTTTCAAAATTGAAGTTTAAAACAGTGAGGAGAGAATGAGATCTCCTCAGAAATAGAGAGTCATAAAACACTATAGCACAGAAGCAAGACCTTTGGCCCATCTATTCTGCGCCAAACTATTATTCTGCCAAGTGCTATCGATCTGCACCTGGATCTTTGCCCACCCATGTACCCCTCCAATCCATGTACCTCTCCAAATTTCTCTTAAATGTTGAAATCAAACCCACAAGCACCACTTTTGCTGGCAGCTTGTTCCACATTCTCACCACTCCGAGTGAAGAAGATGCCCCTCGTGTTCCCCTTAAGTGTTTCACCTTTCACCCTTAACCCATGACCTCTAGTACTAGTCTCACCCAATGTCAATGGAAATAAGCTCAAAGGGCAATTGCTTTTCATCAGTAATAATACTACACTTTTAAGTGCAGTGATGCAACTGTAGGCTTCGTATGGATGAACTTATTTAAGGTTGTAAATATTTTGCCTTGTGGTGCTTTTGTTTCTGCAGATTCCTCCAGTTCACCCTTCGCCTGGGTAGTAAATATGTTCTGAGCACATGCAAGCCCCCAGACCAGCCAGGGGAAGGGGTTCTGCTGCACTTTTCTGCGGACAATGGAATTACATGGAATCTACTGCATCACTACCCCCACCGGAACTACCATGAGCCACGGTAAGTTAAGTCAAAGTCACCCACCAAATCTGTCAGTGACTTCACCAGCCACTTAGCTTTCACCATTACCTTCTCAAAGTGACATCTGGATGGGATTCGCAAAGAATGAATAAAAAGGAAACATTGGATAATTGTCTTTCATGACTTTGAGATGACTGTGTCTGAATGGTGTCCCTGGGGCAGACAACTGAGAGCTGAATTTTATGGAGCGTAATTTTGCGGTACAATTCAACTGGTAACATATTTAGTATATGTGTCACAATGTAAATTTATCTTTTTAACATCATTTTGATTAGTGCCACAAATGCAGTTGCTGACATTTGTGGTATCTTTATTCCAGGAAGCTTTTTGTTTCCAGATACAAATGGCACTCCTTTACAAGTGTTACTTCAACAGAAAGACAACAGTGTGAATTTGGAAATAACGGTGTCCTTTAACAAATTTTGGACGTTTGATTTATTTTTGGCTTAGTCTCTCTGAGTGGGATTAAAAAGCAAGGATCCGAGCTAATTTTCCTCTTATATTCTGGCTTTGAAAGGGAAATGCTTGTCCTATGCTAACCTTCTTGATGGGATCAGTTTAGACTAGAAATGGAATGTGAATGCTCACTGATGGGATAATTTTAATAATTCTTATAGTTTTTGTTTCTGTTGCATGAGTATTCACACTTAATATTAATTAAGTGTATTCCTCTGAATCTCGTGATGTTGGTTACAGGAGATGGAAGTGTTTGGTGTGATCTGAATGTTGGAAGCTGAGTCCTTTTGACTAACGCACTTGACTTGGCATTTGCCTGATTGGTAGTGTCACACTGAGGTAAAATATGGCAGTAAGAGGGAGAAATTAAATAATCATTTTGCAGTCTTTAGAAGACACTGCAAATTGCAGAAATAAACCACATAATTTGTTAGTCTGTTCATACAGAATCGTTATACCAATCAGGTAAGCTTAATCAGCATTGCAGCATAATTTTCAAGTGTCCAATTGAGGGACATCTCTTCCTGAATATACTTCCGTTAACTGAAACCAGATTAACAATTCTTTCCTGTCCAAACTCTCGATGTGGCAGCTTTCATACAGTTAGATGAGGTGTCACACTGAGAAGAAATATGTGAACTGAAGGAGTTGATAATTATGAAATTCCTCAGCAAGAAGAAACCTTATTTCAATGTATTATTTTTGAAGCAATTAATAAGTATTGAATGTTGATCAGCTTAGCAGCGCTCTCTTCAAACATCTCTTAATAATTAACATGTTGCCATGGATGCAATAGAGATGAAAGCCAATTCCTATATGGAGCCTTCAGCAATGTTACAGTACTTCATTTCACTGTATTTAATTTTTTAAGGGATTCAGATGTGTGAAATAATTTTAGTTTAATTAAACAGAATTACAGATGTCTGAAGTATTTACCTAAAGCCTCTAAAAATCCCAAGAAGTCCAGCTTGCTGAACACCTCGAGCTTCCTTTGATGATTTTTCTTTTTCTAATTATGCATGCATGTCATTGACGAGTTGGAACAACCTCGAGTTGACAAACAGGACAGGATCTTTGCAGGCTGGAGCTGCCTGCTGGTCCAGTTCCCTGCCTTTGCCAAGTAACTCCACTGTTTGAGGTCTGTCCACACCGCCTATTGTGACTAGAGTGGCAGCTGTGCCAGGTTTCATAACTGTTCCCAGCTGTGTCAAGACCCCCAATTTTGCCAAATGCCCTATTTTTGTGGTGTGTGCCACCTGTCTTTGTGACAGTGCTGCCAGCTGAATAAAGCACACCCTGAGTATGATGCTATCACTCGCTCCTCCCTGTACTTGGGTATGCAGTTAACCCTTAAAAACCTTCCTGACTCCTTAATGTTAAATATCACGACAAACTTGCTTCCTCAATCCTCTCATTTTAGAAAATCTGAAGAAAAATTAAATTCTTGCCTGCTAAGTTTATTTTTATGTTCCTTCCATGGTAGCGTGACTTCAGTTTTGTTTCTACAGAAGATAAACTGTGTTCAGGTCACCTTCAATCTAAGAACCACTCTTAAGAACTTTACATCAATTATTTTCCTACCACGCCATTGTTTGTTCAGATGAATTTGATTTGACTATGAAGGGTCAATGATCAAAGTGTAACTGGAAAGATGTAAAAACATATAAAATGTGATAGAATGATACTTCACTCCTTCAGATTGTGTACAGTTTGCCTTGCTATTGCCTCTATTCATTGTGTTAATCACAAATATTTCTCTAATTTTGTGGTATAGCTTTTTCCTATCCATCACAGCCTCTCCAACACTGAACACCTGTGTGCAACTGCGCAGTGCTTGGTATTCTTGGTTTATGAGATCTTTGTAACCTCCAAATGTTAGGCGAACCATTAACTGTTTCAGGATCAGAATTGGGTTTATTATTGCTCACATATAATGTGAAATTTATTGTTTTGTGCCAGCAGTACACTGCAAAGGTATAAAAATCTATACATCATCAAAAGTAAATAAATAGTGCCAAAGAGAGGGATAATGAGGTTCTGTTCATGGGGCCATGGACCATCCAGAAATCAGATGATGGAGGGGCAGAAGCTGTTCCTAAATCATTGACACATATACCCTTTCCCTGATGGTAGTTCAGGGATGTGTGTTTAGCCCACTGCGCTACTCTCTATGACTGTGACTTTGTGGCTAGGCATAGCTCAAATACCACCTATAAATTTGCTGACAATACATCCATTGTTGGTAGAATCTCAGGTGGTGACAAGAGGGTGTACAGGAGTGAGATATGCCAACTAGTGGAGTGGTGCTGCAGCAACAACTTGACACTCAACGTCAGTAAGATGAAAGAGCTGATTGTGGACTTCAGAAAGGGTAAGATGAAGGACCACTTACCAATCCTCATAGAAGGATCAGAAGTGGAGAGATTGAGAAGTTTCAAGATCCTGGGTGTCAAGATCTCTGAGAATCTAACCTGGTCCCAACATATCGATGCAGTTATAAAGAAGGCAAGACAGTGGCTATACTTCATTAGAAGTTTGAAGAGATTTGCTATGTCAACAAATACACTCAAAAACTTCTTTCTGCATGGGGAGCATTCTGACAGGCTGCATCACTGTCTGGTGTGGAGGGGCTACTGCACAGGACCAGAAGAAGCTGCAGAGGGCTGTAAATTTAGCTGGCTCCATCTTGGGTACTAGCCTACAAAGTACCCAGGACAACTTCAAGGAGCGGTGTCTCGGAAAGGCAGCATCCATTATTAAAGACCTCCAACACCCAGGGCATGCCCTTTTCTCACTGTTACCATCAAGTAGGAGGTACAGAAGCCTGAAGGCACACAGTCAGCGTTTCAGGAACAGCTTCTTCCCCTCTGCCATCCGATTCCTAACCCTTGGACACTACCTCATTTTTTAATAAATATTATTTCTGGTGGGGACCGATGATGGATCTGGCTGAGTCTGTGACCCTCTGCAGCCTCTTGCTATCTAGTGTATTGGGGGCTCCATACCAGGCTGCCATACAACCAGCCAGCCACTCTCCACCATACTTCTTAGTGACATACCATACTCCTCAAACTCTTGCCAAAGTAGATCCATTGGTGTGCTTTCTTCATGAAGGCCCAGGATAGATCCTCTGAGGTGTTCGTGTCTGGGAACTTGAAACTGCTCACAGCTGACCCTTCGATGTGTTTTCCTGACTTCTCTTTCTGAAGCCCACAATCACTTCCTCGGTCTTGCTGATGCTGATCGCGAGGTTGTTATTGTGACACCATTCAACCAGCTAACCTTTCTCACTCTGTTGGCCTCCTCATCACCACTCTGAGATTCTCTAACAACAGTGGTGTCATCGGTGAATTTATAGACCACAGAATCACGAGTGTAAAGGGAGTAGAGCAGCATCTTTGAGGAGCACCTGCACTATTAGTCAGTGAGGAGGAGATTCTTTCCTATACACACTGACTGTAGTCTCCCAATAATGAAGCTGATGGTCCAGTTAAAGAGGAAAGTACAGAGGCCCATGGGTTGAACATTGGTTATTAGTTCTGTAGGGATGATAGTGTTGAATGCCAAGCTGATATGTATCTTGTGGTCGATAGGTGCTCCAAAGCAGAGCGGAGGGCCAGTGGTATTGCATCTGCTGTAGATCTGCTGCAGCAGGTGGCAAATTGCAGTCCTTCCTCAAGCAAGACCAACTCTAGCCACAACAAACTCTCAAAGCACTTCATTACAGTAGGTGTGCTACCAGTCAATAGTCGTTGAGGCACCTCATCCTGCTCTTTTAGGGCATCAGAATGATTACTTCCCTTTTAAAGCAGGTGGGATCCTACGCCCACAACATTGGGGGGGGGGGGGCTTGAAAATGTCCTTGAAGACTCCAGTCAGTTAGTTGGCACAGGTTTTCAGTACCAGCCAGGTACGCCATCGGGCTTTATGCCTCGCGAGGGTTCACACTCTTGAAGGATGTTCGGATGTTGGCCTGCAAGATAGAGGCCACCGGGTTGCTGAATGCTGTGGGGATCATTCTCCCTTTTGAAGTGTGCATAAAAAGAATTGAGCTCAATGGCGAGTGAAGCCTCACTGCCATTTATGCTGTTGGGTTTCACCATATTGGACATACTGGCACACAAACCTGCCACTCCTGTCGTGTATCTGATTCTGCCTCTAGCTTCACTCAGAGCTGACTTTTTGTGCTCACAATGGCCTTCCATAGGTCTTACCTGCACTTGCCACAGGTGCTGCCTGACCTGTGCTTTCCAACACATTTCCTTTTTATTTCAGCTTTCCAGAGTTTAGCTTTTTTGATAATTATGAAACAGGTGTTTTTTTTAAACCGTTCATCAGTCAGCTGTGGCACACCTAGCAGCAAGTCAGACCCATGGGTCTCTGTCCTTTCCTAGAGAGTGAACACATGATCCAGGCTGACACCTCAGGGTAGGTGCTGAACAGTGGGATGGTGACAGACAAAATTATTACCCTCTCAAGTGGATGTTAAAAGTACTTTGTTTGGTTTAAAAGAATACAGGCTTGTTTACACAGAGTCTTGGCCATAATTTATGCCTGAACCAAGGTTCCTAGAACAGATTTATCTGATCATTCTATTTATGGGACACTAAAGTGAAAACATAAACTGAAATATTTCCTTAAATACCCTCTATTGGTTGCTCAGGGCATCCCGAGGATGTGAAAAGCATCAAGGTAAAACGAGCGTTTTTCACATCTCCTTATCCTTTATGAAAAGGGAATTCCTTGATCTTTAACACCTTTTAAATGTTGCTCATTTTCATAATTTCCCAAAAGCCCGCTCCATCTTTTCCAACCACACACACACACACACACACACACACACACTTTAACACAAATTCACAGCTGAGTTTCTTCTCATGAATTATTGAGGTGTTGTCCAATAGAAATTCCTGACCAGCGTGGCTATGGCAACATTGCTTTTGCAGCATGCATTAATTTCAGTGAAAAAAATCCTTGAGTACACTATCAGATTACTGACAAAGCTATACAAACGTATACATTTACTGCATTATTGACCTAAATAGTTAAGTAACTCAGTTGATCCAATAGTAAGATACTCACATTATCTGATTTTCATCTTCCCATGTACACAGAAAGATTAAGGAACTCCAGGAAATGGTAGTATTGACATTGGTGTATGTTAACAAGAGATACAATTGGTTGCTTCTGAATTTCCAATAAACCATGTATGACCAATGGTTAATATTTTGAAAAAGGATGCATTATAGGTCTTAAGCTTGAAAATTTTCCATTTACACCTCCTGAATTTATAAGGTCATGTGGGCAAATATTTCAAATATGACTTTAACAGGACTAGAATTACATTTTGCAAAGAGTGGATTTTTATATTGCTGTAATAGCACTAAGCTTTGTACATGGAACCAAAGAACAGCAAGCAGAATCCTGTACACCTACCACTTTACTCCTGATTTTATATGCATTGTTAGAAAATTAGGCAGTCTGCATAATGAATATCCCACTCTTCCATGACATATCCATATACCCAATATAACCAAGTCATTGGGTATATTAGGAGTTGTGGTTGATAGGTTTTTGATTAGTAAGGGATAATAAATCAGCTATAATTGAATGATGGAGAAGACTTGATGGGCTGAATGGCCTAACTCTGCTCCTATAACATGGTATGTGTCATCCATGTTGCAGAAGTGCCAGCCAGTGATCATCTTCAGCAAGATTGGGTCTAACCAGCTAGCCATGGCAGTCAATGGAATTGTTCATTTCTTCACTCTCACTGTTACGCAATGGGTTGCCATTAACCAGAATCTCAACAGATTCAGCACAGGAATATTATGAGTTGGGCATCCTTCACTGAGTGATGTATCTCTGATATCTTTAAGACAGGAGCAAAGTGGAATACTCGTTACCTGCCTGGATGAGTGCAGTTCCAAAAAACCAGTTAAGCTTAATACTACTCAGGGCAAACCAGCTTGCTTATTTGACATCTGATATGACACTACTACCACCATGACGACAGTGTCTGTTGTCTACAAAGTGCACTACAGTTACTTGGTCAGGTTTCTGCAACATTATCTTCCTAACCCCGTCACTCCTAAACCCAGGAGCATGTATACTGAGAAGGACAAGTGCAGTGGATGGACAGGACCACCATCCACAGGTCTTATCTTCAATTCTCACACCATCCTGACGTGGCAAGGTACCTTCGTCATTGTTCTATCTAAACCCTGGAACTCACTACCCAACAGCTGGTAGGAGTATCTTCACTATGGCCCAAGAAGGTGGCTCACTACCAATTTACAAATTGGAAATGGAAAATGAACAAATATGAAAGAGATATGAACAACATATCACATTCACGTCACTTAAGCTGCAGGCCATTATGCTGAACCACGATACCAATGTCAGATAATGCAACATCAACCAGAAACCAGAAACCTAACTGGAGCAATCAAGAAAGTGCTATTGATGCAGAGAAGGTCAGAAGCTGGTTCTTCTGCAGGTTGTCTCAGCTCTGACTCCCAGCATTGACAAGATGATGAAATTCAAACTTCTCTTGGATGAGTGCAGCTCTATTAACAGCATCTTCAAACTTGTGATCTTTTCTATCTCAATAGATGAAATTTGTAGTTACGTGGTAAAATTACCAGTTGCAAGTTCTAAATCTCACATCATCCTGACTTAAAGTATGTGCCATTCCTTCAAAGTCCTGAATTCCATACCTACAGCTCTGCAGAAGTACCTTCCCCACTGGCTTGCACCTCTACCTTCATAACAACAATACGTTTGGACAATAAATACTGACACTACCAGTTGTGGCCATCTCCTGTGTCTGAATATGTATGTGCATTTCCTTCCATAATAAATAATCTATTTTGGGTTTCTAGTATGCAACCCCCTTCAGGAGCTATAAATATAGCAAGTGATGTTCTAATCATAATTATAATTCTAGTTTATTGATTAGTATCGTGGTTCAGCTTTATGGTGAAAAAATTCAGCTGTGAATTCACAAAGTAATAGGATTCTGAGATATGTTGGCCTTTAATGTGCTTTTCTACAAATTGTAGCATCATACACCATGAAAACAGGCCCTTCAACCCAAACCGGATCATGCCATCCAAGATGCCCATCCAATCTTGTCCCACTTGCCCATGCTTAGCTTTATCACTCAAAACCCTTCTTATTAAAGTACCTGTCTACCTGCCTTCCAAATGTGCCTCAACTACATTTCCACTGGCATCTTATTCCTCTGGGTGAAAAACTTACCCCTTAGATTCCCATTAAATCTCTCCCCTCTTACATAAACCTATTCCCTCCAGGTCTTGGTTCCCCAACCATGGGAAAAAAGACTACGTATGGTCAACCATTCTATGATTTTCATGATTTTTTGCACCTTTATAAGATCACCCCCTTATCCTCCTACATCCCAATGAAGTCCTGGCCTGCTCAATCTATCTCTAGACTCAATACTTTGAATTCTGGCAACATCCTGATAAATATTTTTGCACTTTTGCCAGCTTATTAACATCTGTCTTATAACAGGATGACTAAAACTAAACACAATATTCCAAATATTCCAAATAAAATCTCCCACTGTATATGGCTTTCATAGACCTTACAAAAGCAGTTGACTCTGTAAATTGCCCTACTGTCCAAAATTGGGTGCCCAGAGAAATACCCTAAGATCCTGCAGCTCTCACACAATGACAGGAGTGCAACAGTCATCAGCAACTGTGGCTCTGAGACAGCACCTTTTAAGGTTGAGACTGGGGTCAAACAGGGGTGCATCATTGCCCCAACTCTGTCTGCCATTTTCATTGCAACCATTCTTCAACTCACAGGCAAGACTTCTCACAAAGAGTCCAGATTCTCTATCGGACAGACAGAGTAACCTACACCGATTCAAGAGAAAGACCAAGGCGTCAACTGCTTTCAACACAGAGCTCAGTGAAAATGCCACCATAGCTCACTCTACAGTGCATAATGGATGCTTTTGCCAGAGCATACAAGCTCCGGGGACTTGATCTAAACATCAAGAAAACCCAAGTCCTGCACCAACCTGCTCCAGATCAAGTTCTTAAATTTCCAACCATCCAAATTAACAACATCTCTCTGGAGAACACTGATCATTTCCCATATCTTGGCAGCCTTCTTTCTTCAAGAGCCAACATTGACCTTGAAGTAAATTGCAGAATAGACAGTGCGAGTAGAGATTTTGCCAGGCCGAGAAAGAGGGTTTTTGAAGATCGGGATATCAAGACCAACACTAAGCTTCTGGTCTGTAAAGCTATAGTCCTCCCCTCCTTGCTATGTGGAGCAGAGTCATGGACAACATATAGTCGATACATAAAATCCCTCGAAACTTACAATCAAAGATGCCTCCGAAAGATTCTGAGAGTTAGCTGGAAGAACAGGCGTACTAACTCCGGCATCCTGGAGGAAGTTAACATTAATTCCATAGCCACAATCGTGACTCAACAACAATTGTGATGGTTTGGCCACAGCATCCATATGCCTGAACCCGCTTCCCTAAACAGCTCCTGTTCAGCCTACTCAAGGATGCAAAGTGCACTCCAGGCAGGCAGAAAAAGAGGTTCGAGGGCAATATCAAAACCCACTTGAGGAAGTGCTTCATCAACCTGAACAGATGGGAGAAATTAGCACAGGATAGGGAAGGCTGGAGAAGGACTGTTTGTGAGGGGACTGCACAGCTTGAAGAAAACCTCCACTGTGCCGCTGAGACTAAGCAGCTTCGATGTAAGGAGAGACTGGGAAAGGCCCAACCAGCTACATCCAGCACGGTCTCAGTGACCTACACCTGCCAACACTGCAACAGGACTTGTGGATTATGGATCAGCCTCTTTGGTCATCTCAAGACCCACAAGTAACCAGATCAAACACCAGGAGAAGAATCATACTCAACTACGAGTGGTCACTGCTGATGATGATGTGTAGCATTATTAGAATTACAAGAAACACCTTATTCGAAGAACTCCATTATGCTAAATGCCTTACTGGTGTTATTTTAAATAAAGGAACGCTTGTACTCTTCATTCTTGCTCTTCTCAAATTTTAATTTTGTTTTCTTCAACTGAGTATTCATTGCTAACAATGCTCTTCCATGCTTGCATTAGATACCTCAATCTGTATGTTCCTGAAGATTACATTCTAAATATAATTATAGGAAACACTGATATAATAATGATGGCCATTAGAAATTATTGACAGTTTTGTATACTAAAATTAGATTGAAATAAATTGAAAGGAGATGAAAGCCATCATGTTATTCACCATTTTCACCTACAGCAGATCATTTATACAGTACAATAGCAGTAACCAGCACGTCTGCCAAGAAACCCACATGCTTCCCTAACCTGACAGGTGCAGAACTGGGTGGGAACATGATCGTTGATTTACGTAGTTAATCAAGGTGATAGAATTAATTTTTCCTATGATAGTATGTCCTCCCCAATGCTCCATATGTCAAAAATGCAATATTATTTGTCATCTGAGGTTTAAAGCTTTCCTTGACAGGAGTAGATATGAGCATATTGCATACACACCAAGTTCTAAATATAGAATTGAGTCATATTATCAATTTGAGAAAACTAGCAATTGTAAGGAAGTGATTCTATGAATACTTAAGCATTTTTAGGTAAACTGATGGCTTTAGTCCATACAGTGAACTAAGTAGGAAGGGAGACAATATTTTCTTATTTGTTATTTTAGGAATATAAAAATGCCTTCAAAATTAATTTTTCTCTGCAAAAAAACTTTGCTTTCTGTTTAGTGTATTAAAGATATGAAATTGTTGGCGATTGGAAAAAATGAAAGGCTTGATTCATTCATTTGATTTCCACCATTCACTGTTAAAAGTAGGTCATGATTTTTTTTTAATTATAGCTTCCCTACTGTATTAAAAAGTAAATGGCCTCAGAATTTTGATTATGTTGCCAGCAACAGTTTGTGGATTGAAGCACTGAATTTGCATGCAAACATACAGAAATTATTTTTATTTTAGGATTTGAAATATGTTGCACTTCATCTTAATATTACACTTTAACCATTGCACCTTCTTCAGACCCTTCTTATTTGTACTGAAAATGAAGTGATTTTCATTTTTTTGCAGCAAAGTCACAGTTTGAACTGTAAATGAATGTCAACCAATTGCTCTAATAACATACAAAGACTGAACTTTATGCAAGATCATCCAAACCTCATAAAAGCTTTACTGTTTGAATTGTTTCATTTTCATGATGGATATCTACCTGTTGTTGATTAGAGAGAATGTGATCTCAAAATGTTTTTCCAAAAAATTTTGTTGCAACGTTGTATTCACAACTTGGTGAACTGGTAAATTGATTTATTATTGTCATATGTAGCATGGTACAGTGAAAAATTAGTTTTGCATAATGTTCATACTTAATAGTTTATTAAGGTAGTCCAGGGTAAACTAATAATCGAGGTTAGAATGAAGTACTAGTTATTGAGAAACTGCAGTGCAGGTAGAAAATACGGTACAAAGTTATAATGATGGAGTTCAATCTAGAGGTAGATGGAGTTCAACCCAGGTAAGTTTGAGGTGGTTCATTTTGGTAGGTCAAGTATGATGGCAGAATATAGTATTAATGGTAAGACTCTTGGCAGTGTGGAGGATCAGAGGGATCTTGGGGTCCAAGTCCAGCTCAAAGCAACTGTGCAGGTTGACGCTGTGGTTAAGAAGGCATACAGTGTATTGGCCTTCATCAATCATGGAACTGAATTTAGGAGCCGAGAGGTAATGTTGCAGCTATATAGGACCCTGGTCAGAACCCACTTGGAGTAATGTGCTCAGTTCTGGTCGCCTCACTACAGGAAGGATGTGGAAACCATAGAAAGGGTACAGAGAAGATTTACAAGGATATTGCCTGGATTGGGGAGCATGCCTTATGAAAACAGGTTGAGTGAACTCGGCCTTTTCTCCTTGGAGCGACAGAGGATGAGAGGTGACCCGATAGAGGTGTATAAGATGATGAGAGGCATTGATTGTGTGGATAGTCAGAGGCCTTTTCCCAGGGCTGAAATGGTTGCCACAAGAGGACACAGGTTTAAGGTGCTGGGGAGTAGTTACAGGGGAGATGTCAGGGGTAATTTTTTACTCAGAGATTAGTGAGTGTGTGGAATGGGCTGCTGGCAACGGTGGTGGAGGCAGATACAATAGGATCTTTTAAGAGACTTTTAGATAGGTACATGGAGCTTAGAAAAATAGAGGGCTATGGGGAAGTCTAGTAATTTCTAAGGTAGGGACATGTTCGGCACAACTTTGTGGGCCGAAGGGCCTGAATTGTGCAGTAGGTTTTCTATGTTTCTTTGAGGTAGATTGAGGTTAAGACATCATTCTATCACCATTCGATAGTTCTATAACAGCAAGGTAGTAGCTATGAGTAGCTGTCCTTGAGCCTGGTGGTATGAGCTGTCATGCTTTTTGTATCTTCTGCCTAATGAGAGGGGGAGAAGAGACAATGTTGGGGGTGAGTGGGGTCTTTGATAATACTGGCTGTTTTACAGAGGCAGCAAGAAGTGTTTCTGTAACATTTTGAAATAATTGGGGTTTAAAAGGTCAATCCACTGCTCAAGTGTGTGCAATGATTGGTTTTATATTTTATCATCTTCCGTACATACTCCAAGTATTAAGGAATGATTAGCGGATCACAGTGTACAGAAATTTCACACCCTGCTGTTCTCTCCATCGTAGAATCATCTCTGTGCAGCTTCCACAGAATGCACGGCAACTAGGCATCCAGTTCCGCTGGTGGCAGCCTTATCACTCTGGGCTGAATGAGGATGTCTGGGCTATTGATGAAATCAGTATGACTTCAGTCTTGTACAACAGCATTAGTCTCAACTTCAGCAATTTAGTGGATGTCACTCAGTCTCTGGGCTTCTATCTTGGAAATGTCCAACCTTACTGTAACCATGACTGGACACTCAGGTAAGACGACCTCAGTTTCATTTGCCATGCTGTGTTAAAGCTATGTTTGGAAAGCAAGAATGTATTTTACCAAATCAAAATGCTACTGTTTCTAATTGCACATCTGCTTTTCCAATGAATAAAAGCATTAAGTTCAAATAATATAGAATCAGTCAATGTATTAAGAACCTAAAAACCTCCACTTTAAATGTACCCAATGCCTTGGCCTCCACAACCATCTGTGGCAATGAATTCCACAAGTTCACTATGCTCTGGCTTAAGAAGTTCCTCCTCATCTCTGTTCTGAAGAACATCCTTCCATTCTGAGATCTTCCTTCTTGTCTTAGACTCTTCCATTCTTGGAGATTCCTCTCCATGTCCACTCTATCCAAGCTTTTCAATATTCAGTAAGTATAATGAGATGTCTCCCCTTCTTCTTCTAAACTCCAGCGAGTACAGGTCCAGAGCCATCATGACACACCCCATACATTAACCCTTTCTTTCCTGGGATCATTCTCATAAACCGTCTCCAATGCCGTTACTTCCTTCCTTGAATGCCCACCTTGTAATATGTTTAATCTGCCCACAAGTAGCAGCAGGAAACATTCTTTATAGATAAAACTGCTGGGAATTCTGTGACACTTTAAATTTTTACAAGCTTTGGATGGGTCGCCAAAAAGATAGGTAATCAAGAAGGCCAAGTTGTTGGAGGTATGTTCTAAAGTCTTTACTTTGTCTCTCTGTTAGATTTTTTTTGCTAACTCTTCCTTATTGTATTGAGGGTGCTACTTAAATACATATAGTTGTTGAATGGGAGCAAGAGTGAGGTCTATAAACTGAAACCATCTGGAGTAGGGTTTTCATGACAGAATATTACACAGGATTGGGAAGTGAACTGGGATTGACAGAATCTGAGGATCAGTGGGAGGTGTTTTCAGAGACAGTCAATGTTAGAAGTACTAATGTATTTCTATTGCCTGAGGGAAGATGGCCACTGGCAATGTTATTGAATATTTAATCGAGAAAAGTTCGCTGAAAGTTGATTTGAGAGGCAATCAAAGCATCAAATAAGTTCTAGAAAGGAATTTAATTAAATAATGGCTAGAAAAAAGCACATCAAATTTTGTTCTTTATTGATCAGATTAAATCAAATCCAATTAAAACTAAATAACTTCATTATGCGTTATTGCTTTAATCAAGAGTTCAATGTTCTGAAATCCAGTACCATGCTTACCTGAGTAGCACACACAATATGCTGGAGGAACTCAGCAGCCCCTGCACCATCTATGGAAACGAGTACAGGCGACATTTTGGGCTGGAACCCTTCAGCAGGGCTGGAGAGAAAAAGCTGAGGAGTAGATTTAAAAGTTGGGGGGGGGTAGAGAGAAACACAAGGTGAGAGGTGAAACCTGAAGGGGGAGGAGATTGATGCACCATCAATAACTCTCGGAGACGGGAGGCGAACGATAGGCTTTTATTAGCAGCAAAATAGAGCACAGCATCTCGGAGACTGAGGGAGGAGCAGTGCCTCCAATTGCCTTTATACAGGGGTCTGTGGGTGGAGCCACAGGAGCAGTCAGCACAG
The DNA here is from genome assembly GCF_030144855.1 of Hypanus sabinus. Taxonomy (NCBI): domain Eukaryota; kingdom Metazoa; phylum Chordata; class Chondrichthyes; order Myliobatiformes; family Dasyatidae; genus Hypanus; species Hypanus sabinus. The sequence goes on from NC_082718.1 coordinate 16,972,071, forward strand.
GGGCGTGTCCAGACAGGTACACGTAGTTCACCACAGGGATGAAGTAAAGAGCTGGGAAGTTGATTGATGAAAGAAACAGAAGGCCATAGAAGAAAGAAAAGGGGGGGGAGGAGGACCAGAGGGAGGCAATAGGCGGGCAAGGAGATAAGGTGAGAAAGGGAAAAGGGGATGGGAAATGGTGAAGGAAAGGGGGTAGTGGGGGGCATTACTGGAAGTTTGAGAAATCGATATTCATGTCATCAGGTTGGAGGCTACCCAAACAAAATATACAGTTTTGTTCCTCCAACCTAAGTGTGGCCTCATCATGACAGTGGAGGAGGCCATGGATGAACAAATCAGAATGGGAATGGGAAGTGGAATTAAAATGGGTGGCCACTGGGAGATCCTGCTTCTTCTGGCGAGTGGAATGTAGGTGCTTGGTGAAGCGATCTCCCAATCTACGTCGGGTCTCACCAATATACTTCCCCCCTCTCCCCCACCTTCTAGGTCTAGCTCCTTCCCCCTTCCTTTCCAGTCCTGATGAAGGGATTTGGCACAGAACTGTTTACTCTTTTCCACTCATGCTGCCTGGCCTGCTGAGCTCCTCCAACAGTGAGTGAGTGTGAGTGTGAGTGAGTGAGTGAGTAAGTGAGTGTGTGTGTGTGTGTGTGTGTGTTTTGGATTTCCAGTATTTGCAGATTTTCTTGTGTTTGTGAAACAGGGACAAATGACAGCCACCTCCTGATCAGCAGATCTAAGGATTCTAATGCTATTTACTGACCTAGATTCTAAACATGACGAACATTAAGCTGATAATGCACTGTACAATCTTTTAGGTCTGTCATATCCGGAGCATCCATCACGAAAGAGACCATTAAATCCTGCCAAAGATCAACTAGCTCTTATTTTTATCAATTAATGTCATTGTGTATCCACTGGACAAATCCAATTTTTCTGTCTCTACGGAAAGGTGTTTCTCCCTCCGATGCAGCTCCCCAATAGCCACCCTGGACTTTCCTGAGAGCTGGTGTACAGTTTTGGGTAGCTCCAGATGAGTGGATTTCACCACTGTATTATCCCATGTTATTTGAAGTTTGCTTCTGTTGACGTGGGCACTGAGGTGAGTGAACTTCCAATCTCTGAACTAGCCAGATTGGGATTGCTTCAGCTAATAGTGGAAAGAAGATTAAGGGAAAACCTACTGTATTTCTGCATTTTTCATCTTGTAAAGCACAATCAAACTGATACAAGTGACATTTAATAGCAAATACACACACAGTGCTGGAGGAACTCAGCAGGTCAGGCAGCAGCTATGGAAATGAATAAACAGTCGACGTTTCGGGTCGAGACCCTTCTTCAGGACTGAGAAGGAAGGGTGAAGATGGCAGAATAAGAAGGTGGGCAGAGGGGAAGGAGGCCAGGCTGGGAGGTGATAGGTGAAGCAAGGTGGGTGGGAAAGGTCAAGGTCTGGAGAAGGAGGAATCTGGACCACAGAGTGAAGTGTTGCTTCACCTGGAAGGACCATTTGTGGCCCTGAATGGAGGTGAGGGAGGAGGTGAATGGGCAGGAGTAGCACTTAGGCCACTTGCAGGGGTTAGTGCTGGGAGGGACGAATAGACATGGGGATCTCCACGTACCAAGTTGAGGCAACCCTCAGGGTGGAGGAGCAACACCTCATATTCTATCTGGGTAGCCTTGAACCTGAAGGCATGAATATTGATTTTTCCTTCTGGTAAACAAATTCCACCCCCTGTCCCCCCACACGCCCCTTCCTCTATTCCCCACTCTTTTATCTCTTCTCACCTGCCAATGATTTCCCCTGGGTCCATTCCTCCCTCCCTTTCTCCTGTGGTCCATTCTCCTCTCCTGTCAGATTCCTTCTTTTCCAGCATTTGACCTTTCCCACCCAGCTGGCTTCCATATCACTTGTTAGCTAGCATCCTTCCCCTCCCCCCACCTCTTTATTCGGGTATCTTTCCTCTTCCTTCTGAGTCCTGAAGAAGGGTCTCGGCCTGAAATGTCTACTATTTTTATTAATTTCCCTAGATGCTGCCTGACCTGTTCAGTTCCCCCAACATTTTGTGTGTGTTGCTTTGGATTTCCAGCATCTGCAGACTTTCTCATGTTTAAGAGCAAAAACATTTGCCTCACCTACCTTACCTTCGCGTCCACCACATAATTCTCAGAAACTTCTGCCACCTCCCAATGGGATCCCACCACCAAGCACATCTTTCCCTCCCTCCCCACTTTCTGCTTTCTGCAGGGATCACTCCCTACTTGACTCCCTTGTCCATTCATCCCCACCCCCACTGATCTCCCTCCTGATACTTACCCTTGCAAGCGGAACAAGTGCTACACCTGCCCCTCCACCTCCTCCCTCACTACCATTCAGGGCCCCAAACAGTCCTTCCAGGTGAGGCGGCATTTCGCCTGTGAGTCTTTTGGGGTCACCTACTGTAATCGGTGCTCCCGGTGTGGCCTCCTGTATATCGGTGAGACCCGACATAGATTGGGAGACCGCTTCACCGAGCACCTAAACTCCGCCCACCCAGAAAAGCGGGATCTCCCAGTGGCCACCTATTTTAATTCCACTTCCCATTCCCGTTCCAATATGTTTATCTATGGCCTCCTCCACTGTTGTAATGAGGCCACGCTTATAAGCTGTTGGAGGAACAACACCTTATATTCCGTTTGGGTTGCCTCCAACTTGATGGCGTGAACATCAATTTCTCTAACTTCCAGTAATGCCTCCCACCCATTCCCCCCTCTCCCCCAACGATCTCATTGCCTGTCCATCACCTCCATCTGGTGCCACTCCCCCCTTCTTTCTTCCATGGCCTTCCCTGCTCTTTACTTCATCCCCTCCCGCTTCAGGTTTCATCTATCACCTTGTGTTTCTCTCTCCTCTCCCCTCACCTTTTAAATCTACTCCTCAGCTTTTTTCCTCCAGTCCTGCCGAAGGGCTTCGGCCCGAAACGTCGACGGTACTCTTTTCCATTGATGCTGCTTGGCCTTCTGAGCTCCTCCAGCATTTTGTTTGTATTTTAAGCTATTTGTATGGTCTTTAGAACAGTTGTGTTCCACGGGATTTACTTGTCTACATTTGAAATTAATCAATGCATAAAAATTGTATATTTTGAACATTGAAAAAGGAGAGTTGCAGTAATTAAGGCCCTTCTGAAGCTACAATATAGTAGAAATTGTGCAATCTGCAACATCAGGGAGCAACTGACCTGCTCCTGCTTCCTGGTTGTCTGGCCTCCATCTGATCTGGTCCTGGAGGTTGCTGTCTGTCCTGCTAATTCCAGACTCACCTCTTCCTGCAGAAAACCCCAATCCCACCCTTGAATTTGAACAACTCACTGAAGTGCACTAAGGAACATACATTGAAAAAATAGTTTCTCAGGTAAAACACATGATTGCATGGATGATTTAAATATTATAAAATAGTTCTAAACTGTTAATGTAGTTTTCTTCTCATAAACAAATATACCTACTTGCTTCTCTGACTTGCAACATTGATAAAAGGAATTAGATTTCTGAAATGTTGATACCTTGTTCAACTTAAATGCAATTTTTTCAAAGTTTATTCCACAGTTTAAATCGGGGTTCCCATCCTTTTTTATGTCATAGACCAATACCATTAAGCAAGGGGTCCACAGACCCTAGATTGGGAACCCCCGGTTTAAATGAATGTTGCAAAGGATTTATTTTTTAATGCACAATTGAATGCAGGGAAGCTTTGTCAAGAATCAAAAAACCAGTCACCCTTCCAGAGTTTCCCTGATCAGTTTATGTCTCAAAATAGATGCAAAGGAGAAGAGAGTTTACCAAGAGTATTTCTTCTTGAGAATAGGTGTCAGTACCCAGAATCTAAATTGGCTATAGTTTTGTTTTTTTTTTGACAATGCATCAAAGGATATTATGTAGAACTTGACTCTTACCTAATTCTATCTATAGGAAGACATAATATCCTCATTGCACATTCCTTACCCTTTCTAACTTCCAAAATAATGTGTCATTATATTCTGTAACAGCCCAGTAAAATAGAAACATGCTCTTCATAACAACACACAAAATGTTGGAGGAACTCAGCAAGACAGGCAGCATAAATGGAGAGGAATAAACAGTCAATGTTTCAGCCTGAGACCTTTCATGAAAGGTCTCGGCTTGAGAAGTCAACTGTTTATTCCCCTCCATTGATGCTACCTGCTTTGCAGAGTTCCTTCCAACATTTTCTATGTGTTACTCAAGATTTCAGCATTTGCAGAATCTCTTGTTGTTTATGCTCTTCATAAACTCTGTATGATTAACAGAGGAGAGAAATGCTTGAGTTTCTCTTGCTGGAGGGAATTTTTGCCATGCTAATATTAATTTCTTAACCTATGCTTTTAGAACTAGCTTCAAGGAAAAGACACATCAAGAGGTTAATATGAAGGATGATGAAACTGGTGGTACTGCATTGAATTTGGCTGATGACCTTCATAGCCCTTGCCAGCCATTACCCCATGGGAAATCTCCAGACCAATTCACACTATCTAACTGATTAGTAGTTAAATTAATTAATGCCAGCTGATCTCAGCTGGGCTTCCATTTGGTTTGCTCTTGGCAAATCCAGTACAACGGGTCAGGTGCAATGTTCCTGTTGTCGCAGGGGAGTGATTGACAATGTTTTCTTCTTTGCATGAAACTTGGGCTGGGTAATTTATCATTCAGCACAAAACTAGTCCCCAGCTCATTTTCTGCAGCAGGTGAAACGTGTCTAATCATGTGTAATGTTTCCATCAGTCACTTTCTTTTACCAAATACGAACCCATAAATTTGGAGGCGGTTAAAATGCTCATAAATTATTTAAATTTTAAACAAGTGATTAAATTATGGACTTATTTTAGACAACAAAATCATAACAGAAGTAATTACAAGCTTCTAGCAAAGCAGGTAACTCACACAAGGCCAAATTTACCGTTAACATGCACTCTGTCAAAATTAAAACCCTTTTTGCTATTTGGTATTTATCATAAATAATTATTTTGTAATAATTTATTCATTTTTAAATCACACCATCTTTGGCTTATGACTGAATTAAGGAATTATTTAAATTCAAGAACATAGAATGGTTTGAAAATGGCACACGGAAAAAAATTTTTTGCTGTGATATTTTTTACCTGTAATGAAAATGGATGAAAACTAATTTCATATTTATAAAATAAATGATGTGCAGGCCTGAACTTGCCTTGAATAGTGGGAATTCAGAATGGGAGATGTATCATTGCACCCACTGCATCTTGGTTCATAGTCTTTTGAGTCATAGAGAAGTACAGCTCAGAAACAAGCCCTTCAGCCCATCTAGTCCATGCCA